>NC_069501.1:46291858-46611858 GCF_027579735.1 Bombina bombina
AAAAAAAGTGCCTTTATATTGCAGTCTATGGGATCTGTGTGTTACCAGTAAATATATATGTACTGTAAATAAGCATATTCATATATTTTTACAAATGCTGCCCATCACTGTGATCCTTACCCCCTTTGCTGCGCACGGTTCTGATACCGTCTCTGACAGCATCAGAACGAGGCTCCCACTGGAGCTCGTGTTCGCATTGCTGTTAACTTGTAACCAGCGAACATTAGCTTGCGCTGGTATTACAAAGTGGAGCACTAATATCGCTTTCATGAAAGCGATATTTAGCGCTCCACTTGTAATCTTGCCCTAAATGTAGAACACACCTGCTATCAGACCAGAGCAGGACCAGAGTGGGGGAGCTCTATGTTTAGTTCAATAGCACGATTGTAACATTATTTTTGTTAATTTACTGTCCCTTTAAAGGACTTTTTAAGGGGTATGTCGCTGGACTGCAAAGCAATGCTAACTCAGCAAACATAATAACTGATGTTTAGTATGCATATATATAAATAGCCTGGTGTTCTGTCCATACCTGTCATTAGCAGAAGGCGTAGAACTGTGCAGATCATCTGCAGATGCGACGACCTGACAGCATGCTGTCTCATTTCTGTGTGAAACAGGTGATAAAGGCAGATGCTATTTTAGCCTGGATTGCTTGTTAAAAAGGAAGTGGTTCCTTTGTATCTTTCTAAACCACAATACAAAAATTAAAAAATTGCACAGAGAAGGCTCTTGCAGTGCTTCAAAACACCAGAAGTGGAAACTTCTCAAAAATTCAGGAAATATACATTTTTCATTTCTTTCTTTTAAATTGGAGAAACATAATTTTAACTCTTCTGTAGCCTGATAGTACTGTTGAACTTTGTACAGCAATGTCCTAATAATGGTGCCCTAGGAATAATGTGTAATAGTATTCGTCCCTAATTTGTACCGCAACAGTTTAGAACACAAGCTAAACTATAAGACAGCGCTAAAATCTTCCAAAAGTCTTTCGGCTAGATTCCGAGTTTTGCGGTAAGAGGGGTGTGTTGCTAAGTTGCACGTTATTGTCACCGCTCACTTTCCTACAGCGCTGGTATTAAAGGTTTTTATAAACCCAGCGTTAAAAGACAAGAAGTGAGCGTAGAGCAAAATTGAGCTCCATACCACACTCCAATACCAGCACTGCTTAAGTCAGCGGTGAGCTGGTTATACGTGCTTGTGCATGATTTCCACATAGACATCAATGGGGAGAGCCGGCTGAAAAAACACCTGCAATAAAGCAGCGTAAATCTCAGTAACGCAGCCCCATTGATTCCTATGGGGAAACACATTTTATGTTTACACCTAACACCCTAACATAAACCCCGAGTCTTAACACCCCTAATCTGCCGCCCCCGACATCGCCGACACCTACATTATACTTATTAACTCTTAATCTGCCGCTCCAGACATTGCTGCCACTTTAATAAACATATTAACCCCTAAACCGCCACACTCCCGCATCACAAACAATAAGCTATTAGAATGCGAGCTCAATCCTATTGGCTGATTGGATCAGCCAATAGGATTGAAGTTCAATCCTATTGCTAATTGCATCAGCCAATAGGATTTTTTCAACCTTAATTCCGATTGGCTGATAGAATTCTATCAGCCAATCGGAATCTAAGGGATGCCATCTTGGACACTTAAAGGAACCTTCATTCGTTGGGAGTCATCGTAAGAAGAGGATGTTCCACGCCGGATGTCTTGAAGATGGACTCGCTCCGCACTGGATGGATGAAGATAGAAGATGCCGTCTGGATGAAGACTTCTGCCCGTCTGGAGGACCACTTCTCCCGGCTTGGATGAAGACTTCTCCCGGCTTTGTTGAGGACTTCTTGCTGCTTTGTTGAGGACTTCTCCCGGCTTCATTGACGATGGGTGTCGGGTCTTCAAAACTGTAAGTGGATCTTTGGAGTTTAGTGTTAGGTTTTTTACGGGTTTATTGGGTGGGTTTTAGTTTTAGATTAGGGTTTGGGCAGCAATAGAGCTAAATACCCTTTTAAGGGCAATGACCAAATGCCCTTTTCAGGGCAATGGGGAGCTTAGTTTTTTTTTAGTTAGGGTTTTATTTGGGGGGTTGGTTGTGTGGGTGGTCGGTTTAACTGTTGGGGGGTTGTTTGTATTTTTTTTACAGGTAAAAGAGCTGATTTCTTTGGGGCAATGCCCCGCAAAAAGCCCTTTTAAGGGCTATTGGTAGTTAGGATAGGGGTTTATTTTATTGGGGGGGGATTTTTTATTTTGATAGGGCTATTAGATTAGGTGTAATTAGTTTAAATATCTTGTAATTTGTTATTT
Source organism: Bombina bombina (assembly GCF_027579735.1). NCBI lineage: Eukaryota > Metazoa > Chordata > Amphibia > Anura > Bombinatoridae > Bombina > Bombina bombina. The sequence continues at coordinate 46,294,178 of NC_069501.1, forward strand.
ATTTTGTGTTTTTTAGTGGTTTTTTTTGGTAATTTAGGTATTTGTATTTAATTTAGTTAATTGTATTTAATTTAGGTAATGTATTTAATTGTAGTGTAAGGTTAGGTGTTAGTGTAAGGCAGGTTAGGTTTTATTTTACAGGTAAATTTGTATTTATTTTAGTTAGATAGTTAGTAAATAGTTAATAACTATTTAGTAACTATTCTACCTAGTTAAAATAAATACAAACTTGCCTCTAAAATAAAAATAAAACCTAAGCTAGATGCAATGTAACTATTATTATATTGTAGCTAGCTTAGGGTTTATTTTACAGGTAAGTATTTAGTTTTAAATAGGAATTAGTTCGTTATTAATAATAGGTTTTCTTTAGATTTATTTTAATTATATTTAAGTTATGGGGTGTTAGGGCTAGGGTTAGACTTAGGTTTAGGGGTTAATAAATTTAGTATAGTGGCGGCGATGTTGGGGGCGGCAGATTAGGGGTTAATAAATGTAGGTAGGTGGCGGCGATGTTAGGGGCGGCAAATTAGGGGTTAATAATATTTAACTAGTGTTTGCGATGTGGGAGTATGGCGGTTTAGGGGTTAATATGTTTATTATAGTGGCAGCGATTTTGGGAGCTGAAGATTAGGGGTTAATAAATTTATTTTAGTGTTTGCAATGTGGGAGGGCCTCAGTTTAGGGGTTAATAGGTAGTTTATGAATGTTAGTGTACTTTTTAGCACTTTAGTTATGAGTTTTATGTTACGGCGTTGTAGCATAAAACTCATAACTACTGACTTTAGAATGCGTTACGAATCTTGAGGGTATAGGGTGTACCACTCACTTTTTGGCCTCCCAGGAAAAGCTTGTAATATTAGCGCTATGGAAGTCCCATTGAAAAAAGATATTACGCATTTTGCGTAAGTTGATCTGCGTTAAGGCCAAAAAAGTGTGTGGTGTCCCTAAATCTGCAAGACTCGTAATTGCAGCGGCAGTGAAAAAGCAGCGTTAAAACCCGATAACGCTGTTTTTTCACCATCACGTAAAACTCGTAATCTAGCCGTTTGTTTTTCACATCAATAAAGTATAAGTATAATAAGATAAGATAAAGTCATTCAGAAATTATAAAGAAAATACAGTTTATTAACAAAAGTAAAACAAAAATAAAAATTAGACCTGTGCAGAGACAAAAAAATATGTTTCAGTCAAATCCTTTGTCATAAAAAAAAACACATTTCATTTCACACAAGATTAGTTGCTTGGGTCATTTGGTTTGGCCAAATTTAGAAACATTATTAGTTTGTTAACTCATCATGGCTGGGTCAGTGGGCGGCAAGCCCAAGGCTTCAGGGGAAGTGCTGGTGACATCACCACAATGTACATTAAACACACTTTGAGATTGTGATATAAAATTTTTCAGTTATGAGTGGTAAAAAACAATAAAAGCTGTGGCTTCAAGATTTAAAGAGCATGCTCTGAACTTCTAAAGCCTAATACTGCTATATTCTACAAAGCCATTGTTTGCTTACTTTAGCAAGTCATTTATAACTGCCCCTATACGTATATATTTTGTGCACTCTTGCCCGTGCTCAGTAGGAACTGGTGCCTCAGAAAGTGTGCATATAAAAAGATTGTGTAGATTTTGATAATGGAAGAAATTTGGAAAGTTTTATTGTTTGTTTGTTTTTTGTGTTAAATGTATGCTTTGTCTGAATCAAAGCTTAAAGGGACAGTAAAGTAAAAAATAAACATTCATGGTACAGATATAGCATGCTGTTTATAACAACCTTACAGTTTAGTTCCATTCAATATTCCCTCTAAGGCCACATTTTGTAAACGCCCCAAGAGGGAAACAGATAATTAGGGAACCACACACTGCAGTTAGCAAACACTACACAATGCAGACTGCAAGGTATGGTTCTCTTATTAACTGTTTTACATTGCTTCCATTATCAGATTTGCTTTGATCTTTTGGTATTCTTTGTTAATGAGTAAATCTAGGTAGGCTGATAGGCGCTCAGGAGCGTGCATGTGTGTTTTGCAGTCTATGGCAGTAGTGCTTGCAACTATGTATAACATTGCTATAAACATTGTTCCAAACACTGCTGCTTTATGACTAAAGACATTTGCACCCTACTGATCTCCCCTAAGATTACTCTTTAACAAAGGATACCAAGATAACTAAGCAAACTTAACAGACGTAAAGTTGTTTAAAACATCATAATCTATCCAATCCATTTAAAGGGAAAGTTTACTCAAAAATGTCCGGCCCTTTAATTTGTTCCCAATGATCTACTTTACCTGCTGGAGTGTAGTTAATTGTTTACAAGTATTTCCTTTACCCTTATATTGGCATTTGAAATAGTTGATTAAGCCTGTGGTATCCCCACCTATTCTGAAAATTTCTGGCCTTAGGTCCAAGCTATAGATAAGCTGTGTGAACACAGTCAGCAAAATAAATTACACTCCCAGTGGGGTATAGAAGAGATAAGGTAATAAATTGTTCATTTTTCATTGTTCTCTTCAAGTATTGATGATTGGTATACAGACACATGTATATGTACACAATGTGATAAAGTAATGAGATCTGATTATACCTACAGATATAAGATACAGACACATCAAAACACAAAATCAGCTGTTTCATATACACAAATAAACCTTAAAAAGCAAATTCTCATACATTTTATACTCTGCAGCTGGTATACACATTAAGGGAAAAACAATTTGACAGTATACTGTACCTTTAAGTTTAATTTTTACTTTACTGTCCCTTTAACGTCGACTTTAGTGTCCTTTTAAGAATACCTCTGATACTACAATATGTCAGACGCCAGCTACTGATGCCCTAGGTGATAACTATGTGTGTACAAGGGCTGGCGGATAATGTGTATGACACCTTGGTTTCTGGCATATGAGTTAGGGACTCATGGAGAGCAAGACCACTAGCCCCCCAGTGACTGTAATAGGCACCAGTATATATCCTGACTAGAAAAAAATATCTGACTGCATTGTGCATTATATAAATGACAAAATACTACAATACAGCAGAATAAATGTGACCTGAGCCGTTGTCATCCCATGGGATCTACCTCCCACTATGTAGCCACAAGCTCACTGACCAAAATGTTGCACCCTGGATCTGCCCAATGGAGATTTCATGTAATCTTTCTGACAGTAAGATCCTACTGCAGCAACTTTAAAGGGACAGCGTACACCAATTTTCATATAACTGCATATAATAGACACTATTATAAAGAAGAATATGCACAGATACTGTTATACAAATCCAGTATAAAACCTTTTAAAATCTTACTTAGAAGCTCCCAGTTTAGCACTGCTGATGAGGCTAGGCTGGGACACCCAGTGAAAGGGGCTGGGAAAACAAGAAGCTACCCCCCTCCCCCCATTCCCTGCATATGAAAAGACAGATAACATAAACAGGAGCCCACAGTAGTCTGTAAACTTATGTATGCGTCTGACACTGGGTCTTGGTTAGGAGTCTGAAAATCAACACAATGTTATTAAAAAAAATAAGCAAATCTATACATTGTTATAAAAACCCTACCAGATGGGCTATATAGATAGTTAATCTCCAAAACATTTATGCATAGCAAAATCTAGTGTACAATGTCTCTTTAAGGCTGACAATCCTGATCTCGGGTAAGCGTTAAAAGCTGCAGTTAGACTTAACACTCTTTGAATACACTCTCTGGCATGTGATGAGTTTATGAGAATTTCCCCTCTCTCAGCAACCTATGACCACATACCCAGAAAGAATATACAAGCTTACGGCTCATGTAAAGGTTGTATAGATCAGATGGTAACTCACAGACAGGACCATCTACCCTTTTCTGTTTGTGTAACTGAATTAATATGCTGCTAGAAGGATCTGAGACCTGCTAGTCACTGCATTTGTAAAATGTGCGGTTCATGAGGTTTAACCATACAGGTCAACCTATATTTCATTATCCTGTGTTGGATTTAGAAGAAATATTTGTTTAAAGCAACATTAAAGACATTTTGTATTTATGCATCAGAAAATATTTTTTGCATTACAAAAAATACCCATGCAAATTAAATGTTTTAAAACCATTTAAAAAATGGTTGTGAAAAAAAAAATGCACCCTGTTTTTCAGCCTGGGAACACATCCATTTAAAAGCCTCCACCATCTAGAACAGTGTTTTCCAAACTGTGTGTCGTGACACATTAGTGTGTCGGCAGCAGTGTGTAGGTGTGTCCCTGCTTCAGCACAAACTGTGTGTCGTGACCCATTAGTGTGTCGGCAGCAGTATGTAGGTGTGTCCCTGCTTCAGCACAAACTGTGTGTCGTGACTCATTAGTGTGTCGGCAGCAGTGTGTAGGTGTGTCCCTGCTTCAGCACAAACTGTGTGTCGTGACCCATTAGTGTGTCGGCAGCAGTGTGTAGGTGTGTCCCTGCTTCAGCACAAACTGTGTGTCGTGACCCATTAGTGTGTCGGCAGCAGTGTGTAGGTGTGTCCCTGCTTCAGCACAAACTGTGTGTCGTGACCCATTAGTGTGTCGGCAGCAGTGTGTAGGTGTGTCCCTGCTTCAGCACAAACTGTGTGTTGTGACCCATTAGTGTGTCGGCAGCAGTGTGTAGGTGTGTCCCTGCTTCAGCACAAACTGTGTGTCGTGACACATTAGTGTGTCGGCAGCAGTGTGTAGGTGTGTCCCTGCTTCAGCACAAACTGTGTGTCGTGACACATTAGTGTGTTGGCAGCAGTGTGTAGGTGTGTCCCTGCTTCAGCACAAACTGTGTGTCGTGACCCATTAGTGTGTCGGCAGCAGTGTGTAGTTGTGTCCCTGCTTCAGCACAAACTGTGTGTCGTGACACATTAGTGTGTCGGCAGCAGTGTGTAGGTGTGTCCCTGCTTCAGCACAAACTGTGTGTCGTGACACATTAGTGTGTCGGCAGCAGTGTGTAGGTGTGTCCCTGCTTCAGCACAAACTGTGTGTCGTGAAACATTAGTGGGTCGGCAGCAGTGTGTAGGTGTGTCCCTGCTTCAGCACAAACTGTGTGTCGTGACACATTAGTGTGTCGGCAGCAGTGTGTAGGTGTGTCCCTGCTTCAGCACAAACCGTGTGTCATGACACATTAGTGTGTCGGCAGCAGTGTGTAGGTGTGTCCCTGCATCAGCACAAACTGTGTGTCGTGACCCATTAGTGTGTCGGCAGCAGTGTGTAGGTGTGTCCCTGCTTCAGCACAAACTGTGTGTCGTGACCTATTAGTGTGTCGGCAGCAGTGTGTAGGTGTGTCCCTGGTTCAGCACAAACTGTGTGTCGTGACCCATTAGTTTGTCGGCAGCAGTGTGTAGGTGTGTCCCTGCTTCAGCACAAACTGTGTGTCGTGACACATTAGTGTGTCAGCAGCAGTGTGTAGGTGTGTCCCTGCTTCAGCACAAATTTTTGGGAATTTAAAATAATTTTTACATTTTTTTTGGTTTCCGACTTTCTGCCTGCCTGCTACGCATATCACGTGGTTGACACTTGATTGATACCTAGTGGGTCACAGATCATCTTAACCTATTGGCGCAGCTTTGCGGGAACTGAAACTATTCCCATTGGCGGCACATTGGCTCCTGACTGCACGTGTAGACTCCTCAATCGGCTTGTGACTGCACGTGTAGTCAGTGAGTGGGACAGCAGTGTGTTTGTAGCACGGGCAGTAGTCAGTCAGACTCGCAGATCTCTGAGGGCAGCAGCTTAAACGCTGAGCTGAAGTCAGAAGTCAAAGTATTGGTTTTTTTTGCAGCTAGCTCCCAGTAGTGCATTGCTGCTCCTGCTCTTGATATATGGATAGCCAGTGGAAGCTTAAAGGGACAGTATACACTCATTTTCATATAGCTGCATGTAATAGACACTACTATAAAGAATAAGATGCACAGATACTGATATAAAAATCCAGTATAAAACTGTTTAAACTTTATTAGAAGCTCTCAGTTTAGCTCTGATGAAAAGGTAGCTGGAAAGCCCACTGCAAGTGGGAAATAAGACACTCCCCCTCCCCCTTCTTTTGCATATGAAAAGACCCTTTACACAAACAGGAGCAAGCTGGAGTAGGTAGCTGACGGTATTCTCATAAAACATTGGGGCTTGGTTAGGAGTCTGAAAATCAGAGCAATGTTATTTAAAAACAAGCAAAACTATACATTTAAAAAAAAAACACTTTATGGGCTATATAAATAGATCATCTACAAATCATTTATGCAAAGAAAAAATGAGTGTATAATGGCCCTTTAAAAATGCTTGATGATGAAATGCGAGTGTCTTTATCTAATATTCCAGTAAATATTCAGAAACTGTGTTCATCCCATCAACCTTATACATTCCATTAAAATAGTAAGTAGCTATTGGTTTTTTAAACTTTTTTTTAATTCTTGCACATACATACTGTTATTTGTAAATACATTTTGTTATTATATCATTTATGTATGTGTCCGTATCTCTTAAAACAACTTAGTTTAACCTCCTGTTTGCTAGTACAACTGAATTACTGTGTCGCGAAATGATGTAGGTTTAAAAAGTGTGTCACCAACATGAAATGTTTGGAAAGCTCTGCTCTAGAATGTTGTTTTGCCATACTTCCTTTTTTATGGCCTATAAGTGACCAGCCACTGTGCCACATGTAGGAATGTCAATAAATAATTAAAGCAACACACACTATAGGACAGGACAAAAATGTAAACTTCTTAAAGGTGTGCACGGTACAGTTTTTGGCCATAAAGTACTTCAACAGAATGCACCAGCACCACTCAATAAAAGTAACTGGATCCTTTTATTAGGGACTATCTCCACCAGAGCAATGTTTTAGGTTTCAGGCAGCCCTTAATCATGCTAAAGACAGCAAACAGACATATAAATATCCATCCATCACCTAACTTCTACACGCTTGGTTTCTCATTACATCTCTCTACTGACCCCTGCTGGGTTCCCAAGATAACAAAATATTTTTCTTTTATTTCCATAACCTTAAAGTGTCAGTAAACCTTAAAAATAATGTTATATAATTCTGCACATATACCCTTTGAGTTTTTTAAAAAAACGGCTGTTTTACAGACCCGCTCTCTGTGCTCTTCTGAGCGGGTCTGGTTTTTTCACACAGCGCATCGGGCCAGCTGTATAGTCACAGCCCGGCCCGACCGCGCCATAACACTATGTGCAGCTCGCTCCTTCTCTGTCTGACAGCAGGAGCGAGATGCACTGTGTATAATGGCGTGGTCGGGCCGGGCTGTGACTATACAGCTGGCCCGATGCGCTGTGTGAAAAAAACAGACCCGCTCAGAAGAGAACAGAGAGCGGGTCTGTAAAACAGCCATTTTTTTAAAAAATTCAAAGGGTATATTATGTTTTACAAAGTTTGCGCTAATATAATGTTATATAATTCTGCACTATGTGCAGAATTATATAACATTATTTTTGAGGTTTACTGTCCCTTTAATTATAACTTACACCGTCTAGTAGTTTAATCACTAAATAACATCATGTACTTTTGCTGTGTCGGTATATACTAGGTTTACAATATCATTTATTAATATCTTAGCAGTTGAGAACCAATAAAATGTATATACGTAAGAATATATTTATTAAAATGAATATTTATTCCTTAGTTCATAGATTAGTTAGCTTTATAGACACATTGAATTACATTTATCTAGAAACTAGATTATGAATCAGTTATAAACTCTTATTCCATTACAATATTCTATACAAAAGATCATAAAGAAAAAAATATATTAAAAATTAACCTTACAATAAATACCACAAATGAGAATCCCAGCACAGTCTACAATTATCCAGTTTAGTTCACTCCAATATTAGAATATGGACTATTAGCTTAACAATGCTTAATTAATAACTACCAGAGATTTAATCACAATAACCAATTTATGTACAGTTCTGAAAGAGTTCACAGTAATAACTGACCTATAAATCTGGAGTGCAAAATCCTGTCTAGCAATTAAATTACTTAGCACTAAATATGACTGGCTCTAATTTATGCAGGACTATGGATATAAATTTAAAATACAAAATATGCTCTTTAAATTACCAGCTGCAATCTAACTGTAGCAACAATTAATGTATTTGCCTTAAAATATTAAATTATAGAAGATACTTGGCACAAAATCTGCGTGTTTCTCCTTTGTCTAGTGTGTGTGGGCTCTTATTCCAAGATAACCACTCCTCCTTTTCTTTAATAATTCCCACAAGAATTTGATAGGCCCTCGGAGCTGCACATATCACTGGTTATTTGGGAAATGCCTCCCTGAGCAGCCAAACACCTTTTGGTTATAATATCATTTTTGAACTATAGGTGGCAGCAGACAACCAGAAATGCAGACTCACCATCAAATACTGTTAATAGTAAATACAGAGTCTTATATATTTTTAGTTGTATATTTAATATAGTCACTATTTCCTGATATTAATAAACTTATCTGGTTAACATATATGCCCCATCTAATATAATTTAGCATGTATTTATAGAGACTAAACATGAATATACTTCTAATATCATATTAGTAAGCAATTATACTGTTAATTATTTGCTCTTCACAGAATCATAGCATTCAACATCCTGGCATTATATTGTATCTTAATATGAATACCGTATATTTCATGTTTCTAATAATTTTTGAGTGCATGGACATGTTTATGACCAATATTCATAGGACATCTTGTTGGTTTATCACATGTCTGAAAAATAAAGAAACAGATGTTATTATTTTGAAATAAGTCAAACATTTATAAATATTAATGCAGTTATTTAGTTTTAACTCATTATATCCAACACAGTATGTAACATGTGATGTATCTCTTAGATCATTATATATTATTCAGGCAGTCTGCGGTACATATTAATTTACTATATAGATAATTGTATTAAACTTTAAATCTTCCAGATTCTTATGCTTTCAAAAAGACATATATTTTAAAAGACTTCCTTAGTACACATTCTGATATTAAGATCTAAACTTCCACAAGTTCTGGAATCTGTGTGTTGAAAATTCAGCATGTACCTATTTCCACTTTCCCCTGTAAAACCGTTTTTTCTCTGCATACACTTAGGCTTCAAAGGATTTGCTCTAGACCGAGCGACTGTATTTCCTGCAGATAGGAGAACTCTGTATACAGGCTTCCTTTGAAGTGGATAATTTGAGAAACTCTGGCCTGTAATGTGTATCTAGTCATAGCAGGTAGTCTGTGCATTTAATGTAGAGAGGGTTTGGGGCTGAAAATTCTGATTTTAGAATTTAACTTACAATAGCCAGTTTCATCTAAAAATTAAAATTTTACCTTATCATCTATATAAAAAGTCTATACACCCCTGTTAAAATGTCTCTTCTTCTGTGATGTAAAAAAAAATGACACAAAGATAAATCATTTCAGAACTTTTCCCATCTTTAATGTGACCTATAAACTGTACAACTCAATTGAAAAACAAACTGAAATCTTTTAGGTGTATATATATATATATATATATATATATATATATATATATATATTATTTAATGCCACTCAGCAATAGCCTGACAGCTGTTATGTAAGACTCACATTAACACCATCACCACATTAAAAACCTTATCCAAAATGATCATTATGCTACAAAAATAAAACATATAAAATTGTTACATTACAAAATTACTTACATCAAAAAATAAATACAGATCATAGTCTTTATTCAGACCACTTTGATTTAATGTCCCCAGATTTTGTATCCACCCCACCTCTAACTGCATTACCACATACAACAAAGTGTTTGGAAACTGGTTGTGAGAAATCTGTATTCCAAATCACAGATTTGTGTTCAATGATCTTGTTTCTTATTCTCCATGTGGTCTCACCTATATAACCTATATAAACTAGGCCACATCATCATTTTAACAGTTACATAGCATAACTAGTATTACATGTATAATATCCGTAATCTCTGTTTTCTTTATACCACATATTTGTGCCAAAAATGTAATCATCGAATTACAATTTGAACAGTTTAAACAGGGATATGAACACTTAGGGGTAGATTTATCATAGATATGCTGCATTATATCATGTCCGCTGCACATCGATAAATGCCAACAGCATACGCTGTCTGCATTTATCATTGCACCAGCAGTTCTTTTGAACTGCTGTGCAATGCCGCTCCCTGCAGATTGGCCGCTAGTAGGGGGTGCCAATCAACCCGATCGTATTCGATCGGGTTGATTTTTGTCCGCGGCCTCAGAGCAGACGGACAAGTTATGGAGCAGTGGTCTTTAGACCGCTGCTTCATAACTTCTGTTTCCGGTGAGCCTGAAGGCTCGTGCGGAATCAGGGGCATCAAGTTCTATACGGAGCTTCATAAATCGGCCCCTTATTCTCTGTTGTTAAATAATTCATACCAGATTTAACTCTACTACCCACATTAGATTTCACTAACCTATCTCTCCAATTCTTAACTCTCCAAAAAGATATGGGAAAGTCCTGGAATTAGACAAAAATCATGTTTTTCCCCTTTTCTCTCTTCTGGTTCACAATTTTTTCCATAATAAAAAACACATTTTGCTTATTATTAATCACTTCTATTGGTTAACCACTTTCCGCAAACCTCTTTCTCATTTCCTGGTTGGAACTTGACATTGAGATTCATCTTTTACTACCTATCTGATGTAGGGATTTATCAGAGATTTAATAATGAGCATTTATTAGGAATCCAAAAGTAAATCAAAGTGGTATTACAAGGTGCTGCAAATAAAGGGATTACAACTGAATGATTATCTATTTTTTTTAGCTAAGGATAGTCCCCTTACCCCAATATTCTACACATTGCCAAGAACAGAGCCAAGAATGACCTATTGTGGTCGGTACTGATTCTGTGTTCTCCAATATTGCTATTTTTGTGGATAACACTTTGAACCCTATAGTCTAGTCAGGGCCATCTTTAATATTGATTGGACCCTGGGCAAACATTTTCTTGCCCCCTCCTCATGCAATTTCACTCTCCACCTCAGCTGGGTCCTAACATGGACACAGGTTCTAGATCCTTTTATCTTTCTAAAGTCCATATAATATCAACTGGCACTAATATAATATATATATATATATATATATATATATATAAACTCCACAGGAACAAACAATAGCGTCAGCGCAATGCTTAAAAAGATTTTTCCTTTATTGAAACAACATCAGGATAAAATACAGCAACGTTTTGAGTCTCTTGGACCCTTACTCATGCTATAGTTTAAGGTAAACCACCTCCCTTATATACCACCTGTGTGCAAGGAGTGGCTTAGTTAATTATCCTACTTTGTCTGAAAGTTATTCATGTTGGTACCCCCAACCGGTCATGTTCACAAGAAACATTTTTTCAAACAATTATTTGTGCACTCATCAAATTTTCAGATGATATACTCCTTCTTATCATTGACACTTACATTTATAGCAAAAAACTAAAGCACACAGATATAGTTATAAATTTCTAATATAAACAAATATATTATAAAAACAAATGGAGGTCATAATCTTTAGTTAACCCATTTGGATATAGAGTTTTTAGGTGTTATACCCACCATACTTCCCTTTTTTTGAGCAACAGTTCTCTGTTGCCTCCTCTCCTTTGTTTGGGGATGTGGTCTATCACCTGAAACCTCAACTGACTTACAGTGTGTCCAGCTGTTATAAAGTGTGATGAAACTGGTAGTGTCATGTCTTTACATCTTATTGATGATTTGTGTGCACTTATTCTGTCCTTTATGGGGTTAATTGTCTCGCCCACATAGCCCCGCCCACATGGACATTTCAGGATATAAACAACATAACTTGTGTCACAGGTAAACAAGCCATTAATTTCCCTTTTTTTAGTATCATTTGAGCAACATATTTGCCTTTTATCATTGAGTTACATTGCGCACAGTGTAAACAGGGATATGATCCCTTATTTGCAGTAGTAAGATAGTTGATACTTTCTTTTCTACTGCTACCAACATCAGCTTTTACTACAAGATCTTTAATATTCTTAACTCTCTTATATGAGTTAGTAGATGGTTGACTAAATTCTACAATGTTTGGATTTGACTTGCCTAATATATACCAGTGTTTTCTAATTATTTTAGAGATATTTTCACTGTATTGATTATATTCTGATGTAAACATCTGGGGTGCGATCCGATATACAGCATAGTTTTTGGCGCAAGCGAGCGAACCCGCACCGCCCAAAATTTCACCTCGCAAATCGGGCTATCCAATATACGGCGCCGTCAGATGCTAAAGTAGCGTAAGTAGGACAAAACTGGCGTTTTGTACTTACGCCAGTCTTTTGTTCACGTAAAGTCTCAATAAAGTGTAGTTTTATGCAAATTTGGCTAAGACTCGTAAAAATTACCCACTATACTCCATCTAAAACTGCTCGACGTAATTACGCTATTCAAAAGTCAGATATAAAGCCATGCGCAGCCGCCATTTTCTTTAGTGTGTTTGGATGGTTCGTTGAGCTACAGCACCCTACAGTGAGTTTAGGATTAGTAAGAGTAGTGAGAGAGGCGCAGCATAATAGTTAGTTAAGTCGGATTGTTGTTTGGGTAAGCTTGTACATTTACTTAAACTTATTTTCACATATTGCACACATATTGCATAAATACATATACAAAATACACAACACTTTTTTTTTCTAACACCTCACACATTTTATTTCAATTTTACAGTGGGATAGGCTGAGTGTTTGGTTGTGATTGTGTGTGATTGAACTGGGAGTGAGTGTGAGTGTGTGAGTGTGTGTAGTTTGAGGATGTCAGGGAGAGGTGGGGAGGAGGGGAGCGGAGTTGCAGGGAGAGGAGTATTGTAGCGGACAGGAGGAGCAGCGGGGTCCCCGTCAGGGAGTTAGTGGAGTGGGGAGAGGGAGAGTTAGAAGGGATGATGGGAGGGGAGATGCCCAGAGACCAGGCACACTTAGAAGAGGGACAGAGGGTGCACATGGGGACAGAAGGGGGGAGGAGGGAGAGGATAGGGAGGAACCCACACCAGGGACATCCCAGGGAGGAAGCCAGGTGGCCACAGAGGAGGAGAGCATGAGATGCCCAAATTTCTCATTTGATGAGAATATTGCGCTACTCCAGGCCATCATGGACAACCACAGTGCCCTCTTTGGCCAGGAGAAGGGCAGAGCCATTGCCCGAAGGTGTAAGGACGCATGGTTGGCGGTAGAGGAGGCTGTAAACAGTGTGGCCCCGCAGAGGAGGACTGTCAAGGGACTTAAAAAAAGGTGGAACGATTGCAAGAGGCGGGTGAAAGAGAAGATGGGCCAGGAAGCCATGCACCAGAGGGGAACAGGCGGTGGTCAACCCTTGGAAGCAGAATACAACATATGGCAGGAGATGATACGCAGCTCCCTGAGTATCACAGCAGTCCGTGGACTTCCAGGGGCTCGTGACTCAGGGGTTGCAACCACAGCACCTCATGTTGGTGAGTAACATCCCAAACAGCAGTATGATATGTATTTGAGATATAACATCCTTCAATGTCACACATTCATGTACACAATGAGGAGCATGGTATTTGGCCTACTAACAAAAACATCTACAATTAGATTTGACATTAATGCTACTCATGATATGAGGTGGAATAGTGCAATACTAACATGTCTCAGAGTAACACAGGCCACAAGCCACATGTTGAGTTTTCAGTAAATGGACACTATAGCCATCACAATACTTTTAGCTCAGAAAGCAGGTTCTGTGCCTACATCAGGCTAAAGTAAATTGTGTGACCATAGTGTCACTTAAAGAACACATTTTCTCCATCACTGACATGTACACATAACTGTTGTATGAAACACATACCTGTATACTGTGCAGATTAAAATCCCTCATATCACAAATAGCATTGTGCACATGCATGTTATAGAGTTTGACATGAGAATGAATATTGTCCCTAGCATGTATCAATGTATATTGTATGCCCACATGGACATATATATGACTGTACTAATCCCTATCATCATTTGACTCCTCCTCAGAACCTCCTGTCACCAGGCTGCAAACTGGCATGCCGCCACCTCCACCACCACCACCAGTCACAGCCATGCAGCCACATCCACCACCAGTCACAGCCATGCAGCCACCTCCACCACCAGTCTTCAGGCAGCAACATGGACATTACGCTCCCAGGCATCAGCAGGGCTGGATTGCCTCCGTTGAGGACCCAGAAGTGATGCCACCACCATTGGCATACGACCCATGGCAAGATACCTGGCCTGAGGAATATCCTTTTGGCTTTGAGGGGGAGCCAAGTCAGCCACGAAGGGTCGATGTCTTTAGCCCCCCCCAACACAATATCAGGCCAGTCATGGCTTTTCCATACAGGGGATGTCGCAAGGTATGCAATCTGGACAGGTTGAGTGGTCACACACTAGTCGTCGATGGGACTACCAATCCAGCCTGAGAGCTAAACCATCCGCTTCCCTTGGGAGAGCTCCACCATCCTCAGATGAGCATATAGCTGAGGTTGTCCCTGAAGCACCAGCAGCTGAAGTTAGCCATGAAGCACCAGCAGCTGAGGTTGTCCCTGAAGCACCAGCAGCTGACGTTAGCCATGAAGCACCAGCAGCTTAAGTTATCCATGAAGCAGATGCAGCTGAAGTTGTCCATGAAGCAGATGCAGCTGAAGTTGTCCATGATGCACCAGCAGATAGAGCAGAACCTGCACCTAGAATCACTGCTGCTCAAGAGCCTGTAGATCCACTGTATTCTCCCCTTGGCGAGGAATACATTTCACTTCAGAGGAGGCTGAACAAGCTGCGAGAGCATTCAAAGAGGCCAACAGAGGTTTCATAGGAGCCAAGAGAGGCTACTCAAGCATAGCATCGAGCTTCAGAGGGACATTGCAGCCTCATTAAATGGAATTGTCCAAAATCAGTCTCATATGATGAGAATCCAGTCTGATATGCAGATGCAGATGGACAATAGATGGCGGGAACAAAACCAACTCTTGGGTGTGTTGGTTGAGCACTTCACACACCAACAGAACACTGCCTCCAGCCTTTCATCTGTGGCCAGCACTCCAGCGGAATCATCTGAAGCTTCCCAAACCAGGAGAACCAGGAAATCCGCTCCAGTCACCTCTGCCCCCTCATCCAAAAAGCCAAAAAATAAATAAATATTCTTATAGTTCACCATAAATCTTGTCCTCTGTTATACCATATAATTGTCATCCACATCCATGTGAGGGGTGTTTTAGTACACTAATATTGTTAAAACATATAATAAGGCCTGTGTGGAAATGGCCCAAAAAATGTAATATTATCCTGTTTCTAACATATTCTTGTACTATAAGTCACATCCACAATAGTTGTTTCTGAGGGGTACATATTGTAATATTCACTTGTAAGATATAAATCAATGTATCTCACATCCAATATAAATTGACCCATTGGTATATATAGTAGTGATGTTAATGATAGGGTGGGCATTATCAGGTGTTTTAAGTCTGCAGGTGAGAGGTTGTGGTGTCTGTGATTGGTTTAACACAATTGCAAAGAGGCAGCCTTCAAGAAGGTGTTAGAAATGATCATATGAGCCATCCTAGGTTTTGCTTTCAACTAAGAATACCAAGAGAACAAAGCAAGTGTTCAAATTAAATCTGAAAGTAGTTTGAAAAAACATGCCCTATTTAAAAGAAGAAGGTTTTCTTTGGACTTGACTGTCCCTTTATATATTTTGGCATCAGTGCCAAGCTGTGTTAGCATTAGAATAAATTACACTCCAGTGGGTTCTAAAGAGATGAAGGTAATCCAATTGAAAGTAAATAAGCAATATATGTCCACAATGGGATAAAGTACCTACAAGCTCAATCCATTTGACTATTTCAAATACACAAATAAACCTTAAAAAAGCAATATCATAGTATACTGTCCCTTTAACCTTGAGATGCTGCTTAAATGTATGTGTTTGTTAAGGCTTCCAGGGAGTTACGTTGGTTTTGTAGTCAGTGCAAGGGCTCCTGCGCCTGCAATTTGTGGCGAGATGAGAATGGAGTAGATTTTCTGAAATCTGCGCTCGTAAGTCCTTACGCTGTATATTGGATACCAAACTGCGCGTGTTTTGTATGTCAGTCTATGGGTAAAAATAATACGGGCGAAGGCAGAAATATAAACGAGTAAGTTGTATGCTATGCGTATATGTGATACCAAACCCACGCAAAATTTGGCGTCGCCGGCTTTTGCGGCCGACGCTGCATATCGGATCGGGCCCAAGTTGTTTTTCAATTTTTTCTTTTTTTGGTTCAAATTTTTTAGTCACTCTTGTTTCTTCTATTACTGCCTGTTTACATTTCTCAATGACAGGTGATGGATAACCTCTATCAGAATTTTTTTTGGCCATTTGTTTCATTCTCTTGTCTTGTAGGTTTACATCTTGTACATTTCTAACTGTCCTGAGGAACTGGCTTTTAGGTATAGAGTTGAAAACACGACTATGGTGGTAACTTTTATAGTGTAGCAATGTATTGCGGTCTGTGGGTTTACAGTACAGATCTGTTACTAGGTTACCCCTTTGTTTATATACCAATGCGTCTAGATAACATATATTGTCCTTAGAATAATTAAGTGTAAATCTCAGACAATCTGTGTGACCATTGAGCTCCTCTACAAATGACAGGAGTGTCTCCAATGGGCCCCTCCATACGCCAAAGATATCGTCTATAAAATGAAGCCAGCCCTTACAGCTAGTAAGATAGCTTGAATTGGTATAAACAAACTTTTTTTCAAATTGGCTTACAAAGATATTGGCGTATGAAGGGGCCACATTGGAGCCCATGGCCGTTCCCTTTTTTTGTAGATAATATGTGTCCTGGAATAGGAAATAATTCAAATATAATATAATATTGAGCATCTCCTCTACAAATAGACACTGTTGAATAGTATAAATTTCTGCAGAATTTAATAATTCAAGTACTGCCTGTACCCCTGCTTCATGGGGAATAGCTGTATACAGGCTAACAACATATAAAGAGAATAGTATATCTGTTTCATCTATTTCAATATCTTTAATTTTATCCAGGAAATCCCCTGTATCTTTAAGAAACAATTTCTGGGCCTTGGCCATGGGGTTCAAAATTCTATCAAGGAAAATAGCAATATTTGAAAACACCGAATCTGTTCTGGCCACAATCGGCCTACCAGGGGGCTCTTTCAAGTTCTTATGAATTTTTGGTGTTGTGTAGAAGACTGGTGTTATTGGGTCTTTTTTTTATCAAAAATATAGCTAAATCTTTGGTAATTACCTCTTTTGCCAATGCATTATTTACAGTTAAGGCAATTTCTTTTTGGATATCAGACAAAGGATCATGATCTAAAATTAAGTAAATGCCTCCATCAAATAATTGCATTAATATCTCCTGTATGTAGTATTGTCTATCTAAGACAACTAAGGCTCCGCCCTTATCTGCATTCTTAATTGTAATGAAGGTGTTATTTGATAAGTTTTTAAGGGCTTTGCGCTCAGTTAGAGTAATATTATCATCGATTTGTAAATTTTTTGTCTGTGTACATTTTTTTAATGTCTGCCTGTACAAATTTAATATATGTCTCCACACCAGGGTTAGAAGTGTTAGCTACAAAATTAGATTTATTTTTTAAACCCAAAGTGCGTGCATCAAACCCCATAGATTCAATCTGTGGATTATCTATAGTTTTAATCACATTCCGCTAGATTTAGAGTTTTGTCGGTAAAAACCTGCGGCTCTAACGCTCCTTTTTTTTCCAGCGCTCCCTTAAGACAACGCTGGTATTACGAGTTTTCTGAATGGCTGCGTTAGCCTCAGAAAAGTGAGCATTGAGCATAATTTAGCTCCACTACTACTCTCAATACCAGCGTTGCTTACGGTAGTGGTAAGCTGGAAAAACGTGCTCGTGCACGATATCCCCATAGGAAACAATGGGGCTGAGCTGACTGTAAAAAAAAATAACACCTGCAAAAAAGCAGCGTTCAGCTCCTAATGCAGCCCCATTGTTTCCTATGGGGAAACACTCTCTAAGTCTACACCTAACACCCTAACATGAATCCCGAGTCTAAACACCCCTAACCTTACACTTATTAACCCCTAATCTGCTGCCCCCGCTATCGCTGACACCTACATTATATTATTAACCCCTAATCTGCCGCTCCGGAAACCGCCACAATCTACATTATAGCTATGAACCCCTAATCTGCTGTCCCTAACATTGCCGACACCTACATTATATTTATTAACCCCTAATCTGCCCCCCCCCAATGTCGCCGCCACCTACCTACACTTATTAACCCCTAATCTGCCGACCGGACATCGCCGCCACTATAATAAATGTATTAACCCCTAAACCGCCGCACTCCCGTCTCGCAAACACTATAATCAATTTTATTAACCCCTAATCTGCCCTCCCTAACATCGCCGCCACCTACCTACAATTATTAACCCCTAATCTGCCAGCCCCAACGTCGCCGCTACAATAATACAATGGACTCTTGTACTCAATAAGTAACTAATGTGGGTCATATAACTTATCATAACAGCGGCTAACTGGTGCATATACGTGCTACAACCACACACTCTATTCGAACAGGGTCTGCAAAGGATACAACCCTGAACGGGATTATACATACAACCTTTGCACATAGAACTCTATCATCAGAGAGATTTGTGTATGATAATGAGGGAGTCCTATTTTTGATAATACACAGTATAGGATTTATATACAGTATTTACTACTGAGAATCACTATATAAGATACCAGTATTATCTCCAGAATACTAACAGCAATATATTACCAACTCCCCATAGCAACCATACTCGCAATTATAAGAGTGTGAAACGCTAACTTGAGCCAGTAATATTAACAATCTGTGATTGGTTTATAGTTGTGTTACATACAGGGTTGTGTAAGATGAATAATCTTGATAGTGCATCTTATATTATTAAATCTGGGTGATCACTATAGAAATAATTACCTCCTAACTCACACACTATTGTAAAATATGGATCCTAATAATAGATCAATAGTGTGGTATATGTTAAGGAAGACCTGATAATCACCTAGTAATTCACCAGTATCTATACTATAGGAACCAGCAATACCACCACGTTTCAGCTATCAGGCTTACTAGTTAAGTCATGATATCTTAACATGACTCCTATTTACATAAGGTTATTATATCCCAATTGGGGGCCAAATACCATCTATATAGAATAATTTATTCTTGTACTTTGTAACAGCTAACTAGGAGAAACCCACAGTACACACCCATAGGTGGAAATCTTTAACTGGACATATATTATCACAGATTGGCACCTACAAGTAGTACCAGCGCATAGGAGACCTCTAAAACGTAATATTGCCATAATTTTAGTGACACATTGTGATAGTACATTAAAGGCACTTACATAAGATTTGTGTTCACTATATTTAGCACTAATAAACACAGCTTACTTTGAGTCTTTTAATTTTGTGTGTTGTATGTAATTTGTTCACAGTTTTTAAACAATTCTAATAAAAGTTATATTTTAATTACCATCTCACATCTAGTACCACTACTTAGTCTGGGCGTAGAGTGCTAGAGGTGCATACTGTTTTGTGGTAAGTGTCTATACTTCCACTAGTCGAATTAAAATATAATTTAAATAAAACAAACTAAATTACTATCATTAAATATATTAATCCTATTTAAAACTAAATACTTACCTATAAAATAAACCCTAATATAGCTACAATATAACTAATAGTTACATTGTAGCTATTTTAGTATTTATATTTATTTTACAGGCAACTTTGTATTTATTTTAACTAGGTACAATAGCTATTAAATAGTTAATAACTATTTAATAGCTACCTAGTTAAAATAATTACAAAATTACCTGTAAAATAAATCCTAACCTAAGTTACAAATACACCTAACACTACACTATCAATAAATTAATTAAATAAATTACCTACAATTAGCTAAAATTAAATACAATTAAATAAACTAAACTATAGTACAAAAAAACCCCCACTAAATTACAGAAAATAAAAAAAATTACAAGAAGTTTAAACTAATTACACCTAATCTAAGCCCCCTAATAAAATAAAAAAGCCCCCCAAAATAATAAAATGCCCTACCCTATCCTAAATTACAAAGTAATCAGCTCTTTTTACCAGCCCTTAAAAGGGCTTTTTGCGGGGCATTGCCCCAAAGTAATCAGCTCTTTTACCTATAAATAAAAATACAATACCCCCCCAACATTACAACCCGCCACCCACACACCCCTACTCTAAAACCCATCAAAACCCCCCACCCCCCTTAAAAAACCTAACACTAACCCCCTGAAGATCTCCCTACCTTGAGTCGTCTTCACCCAGCCGAATTCTTCATCCAAGCGTGGCAGAAGAGGTCCTCCATCCGGTTGAAGTCTTCATCCAAGCGGGGCAGAAGAGGTCTTCCATCCGATTGAAGTCTTCATCCAAGCGGCATCTTCTATCTTCATCCATCCGGAGCGGAGCGGCAGCATCCTGAAGACCTCCGACGCGGAACATCCATCCTGGCCGACTTCCAGACGAATGACGGTTCCTTTAAATGACGTCATCCAATATGGCATCCCTCGAATTCCGATTGGCTGATAGGATTGTATCAGCCAATCGGAATTAAGGTAGGAAAAATCTGATTGGCTGATTCAATCAGCCAATCAGATTGAAGTTCAATCCGATTGGCTGATCCAATCAGCCAATCGGATTGACCTCGCATTCTATTGGCTGATCGGAACAGCTAATAGAGTGCAAGGTCAATCCGATTTGGTTGGGTTTTAGAGTAGGGGTGTGGGGGGTATTGTATTTTTATTTACAGGTAAAAGAGCTGATTACTTTGGGGCAATGCCCCACAAAAAGCCCTTTTAAGGGCTGGTAAAAGAGCTGATTACTTTGTAATTTAGGATAGGGTAGGGCATTTTATTATTTTGGAGGGCTTTTTTTATTTTATTAGGGGGCTTAGATTAGGTGTAATTAGTTTAAACTTTTTGTAATTTTTTTTTATTTTCTGTAATTTAGTGTTTGTTTGTTTTTGTACTATAGTTTAGTTTATTTAATTGTATTTAATTTTCGCTAATTGTAGGTAATTTATTTAATTAATTTATTAATAGTGTAGTGTTAGGTGTATTTGTAACTTAGGTTAGGATTTATTTTACAGGTAATTTTGTAATTATTTTAACTAGGTAGCTATTAAATAGTTATTAACTATTTAATAGCTATTGTACCTAGTTAAAATAAATGCAAAGTTGCCTGTAAAATAAATATAAATACTAAAATAGCTACAATGTAACTATTAGTTATATTGTAGCTATATTAGGGTTTATTTTATAGGTAAGTATTTAGTTTTAAATAGGATTAATTTATTTAATGATAGTAATTTTAGTTCGTTTTATTTAAATTATATTTAAGTTAGGGGGGTGTTAGGGTTAGACTTAGGTTTAGGGGTTAATAACTTTATTATAGTAGCGGCGATGTTGGGGCCGGCGGATTAGGGGTTAATAATTGTAGGTAGGTGGCGGCGATGTTAGGGAGGGCAGATTAGGGGTTAATAAAATTTACTATAGTGTTTGCGAGGCGGGAGTGTGGTGGTTTAGGGGTTAATACATTTATTATAGTGGCGGCAATGTCCGGTCGGCAGATTAGGGGTTAATAAGTATAGGTAGGTGGCGGCGATGTTAGGGAGGGCAGATTAAGGGTTAATAAAATTTACTATAGTGTTTGCGAGGCGGGAGTGTGGTGGTTTAGGGGTTAATACATTTATTATAGTGGCGGCAATGTCCGGTCGGCAGATTAGGGGTTAATAAGTATAGGTAGGTGGCGGCGATGTTAGGGGCAGCAGATTAGGGGTTCATAGGGATAATGTAGGTGGCGGCGATGTCCGGTCGGAAGATTAGGGGTTAAAAAATTTTATTATAGGGTTTGCGATGTGGGGGGGCCTTGGTTTAGGGGTTCATATGTAGTTTATGGGTGTTAGTGTACTTTATAGCACAGTACTTAAGAGCTTTATGTTCCGGCATTAGCCCATAAAACTCTTAACTACTGACTTTTTTATGTGGTAGGAGTCTTGGCGGTAGAGGCTGCACCACTCACTTCTTCCAAGACTCGTAATACCGGCGTTAGGCAAATCCCATAGAAAAGATAGGATACGCAAATGACGTAAGGGGATTTGCAGTAGTCAAAAGTCGCGGAAGAAAAGTGAACTGTAGACCCTTTCCTGCCTGACTCTAAATACCCCTTAACGCTGCTTTTAAGGCTAACGCAGAACTCTAAATCAAGGTGATTGTCTTGCGCGGTGTTAAAAAAAAGCTTTCAATCTTAAGTTCCTAAAAAATCTATATAGATCTTTCTCTAATGTAAATTCATTAATGTATGTGGTGGGACAAAATGACAACCCTTTATTCAACACATTAAACTCATCATCAGTAAATTGATAATTAGAAATATTAATAACCAATGTCTCTTTATCAGCGTCCATATTATGTATAGTCTCTGTATTGGGATATAAAACATCTATCTCAGTGTTATATACATTACCACCCAGATTGGTGTTATCAGATACCGTCGATTGACTTATTTCTTCCGGCCTCTTTGGTATGGTCTGCTGCGTAGCCGATTCTACTGTCTGGGGAAGGTACTGCCAGCACTTGTGTTTCCTTCCTCTCCACCTGTATCTACATCTGTACCGGAGCCTAAAAAAATCTTTTGATGAAGATGGCTCGTTTTCGGTGGCTGCCATCCTGTTTGGAGCACTCCTTGCTCCTCTCCACACTCCTCTTCCTCTTCCGGTTCGCCTCCAGGTGACGTCATAGGTCTCACTATTGCCGGACCAGTGGTAAATTCGATTTTGTTTATAGTCCTCCTCGTCACGGACAAATTTCTGTCTCTTCACCTCCTTGAGGTCTTTTTGAAACTCATTGAGTGTTTTATTCACCTCCATCTTTAATTTTGTCAGCTCATCTGCTGAAAAGTAAGTATCCAATGCTGCTTCACTCTCAGCCACAGTTGTTTTTTGATTTTCGATCTCCTCCTGGAGGCGTTCTACTGTCCATACTATAATATCGAATGAACACTTATTTAAAATACACTCGAATCTCTTCTTATATTTGACATTATTGGTCATAATAGTGGGTCTTAGCTTTATTCGCAGTCCCCGGGGTATCCTTCTAACTCTGAAATACTCAGCCAGAGTGGTGCTGTGGAGTTCATAAGACAGCAATTTCTTCTTTGCCTTTTCCCAATTTTCGGCAATATTAGTATTGGAAGTCCCTTTTAGAAAGTCTCTAGGACATTTGGCCAATGCTGTAATTCTAGAGGTATCGATATCCGAGTAGGAGAAAACATCCAAATCCTCATTAGTTGTTTACATAATCTCAATGTAGTGCACGTAACTTTCAGCAGGTGTGGATAAATAACAAGCAATGTCAGTAGTTCAGCACTTTTCTCATATACTTTCTCTAGCATAGAGAGTGAATAACAGCTTCACAATTTTATCATTTCTGTGCACATACGCTGGGGAGGCCTGCCATCCTCCTATATATAAACTCCACAGGAACAAACGATAGCATCAGCACAATGCTTAAAAAGATTTTTCCTTTATTGAAACAACATCAGGATAAAATACAGCAACGTTTCGAGTCTCTTGGACCCTTACTCATGCTATAGTTTAAGGTAAAACACCTCCCTTATATACCACCTGTGTGCAAGGAGTGGCTTAGTTAATTATCCTACTTTGTCTGAGAGTTATTCATGTTGGTACCCCCAACCGGTCAGGTTCACAAGAAACATTTTTTTCAAACAATTATTTGTGCACTCATCAAATTTTTACATGATATACTCCTTCTTATCATTGACACTTACATTTATAGCAAAAAAACTAAAGCACACAGATATAGTTAAAAATTTCTAATATAAACAAATATATTATAAAAACAAATGGAGGTGAACCTGACCGGTTGGGGGTACCAACATGAATAACTCTCAGACAAAGTAGGATAATTAACTAAGCCACTCCTTGCACACAGGTGGTATATAAGGGAGGTGTTTTACCTTAAACTATAGCATGAGTAAGGGTCCAAGAGACTCGAAATGTTGCTGTATTTTATCCTGATGTTGTTTCAATAAAGGAAAAATATTTTTAAGCATTGTGCTGACGCTATCGTTTGTTCCTGTGGAGTTTATATATAGGAGGATGGCAGGCCTCCCCAGTGTACGTGCACAGAAATGGTAAAATTGTGAAGCTGTTATTCACTCTCTATGCTAGAGAAAGTATATGAGAAAAGTGCTGAACTACTGACATTGCTTGTTATATATATATATATATATATATATATATATATATATATATATATATATATATATATATATATGTGTGTGTGTGTGAATATAAAAAGACTGCACAATTTTATAATGTGAGCAAATTAGATTTGTTCCTTTAAGCTGTAGGTTGAGCTAGAGAAAAATACAGTATAAATAGTATGGTTATCCAGAGTTTTCACAGTATTTTCTCTTATAACTTTATTACACTAGTAGTGTTTTTAGGGAGTCTAAAATATAAATCAGGGCATTCACATGAATTTCAAAAGTGTAGCAAGAGGGTTCTATAGCAGCAGGGTGAGGATCCGCTGGTTACTATGACAGGAAATGAATTCATGTCAAGTAAGATCTCTACACAAGTAAATCAGTTGTTTTTTCCCCAATAGCGCACTTATTTTATAACCTGGAGATCACTAATGTCTGAAATTAGCCAATTCAAGCTGTAACTTGAGCTATTGAATATAAAGGGAATGATATATCTTCCTTGGCCAATTGTGGCGTAATTGCAGTGTATTAACATTGGCTACAGACATGACGCAGCACTGGCAGAAGCACAAAGCAGCTATGATCCAGTCAGATGAGTCAGTGGAAATTATTTTGCCAATTGTTTAGCTTGCTATACATTTTATTGCTCTTCAGCATAAAGATAACAGTGTGCGCCAGTTTGCCTTGACCAGAGATCGTTAGGGTGAAATTAGAGAAATCAAGGATTGTGTGAAACACTTTTCTTATTCCAGATAGAGCTGCGTTTTATGGCAAAGGCCAAATATTGGGTGATTTTTTTTATACCAGAATCTTTACACTATACAGTTATTAAAGAGATATAGAAGTAAAAATTACATGTCTACACTCTTAGGGACCTATTCATCAAACTCCGTAAGGAGCTTGTGGGCCCGTGTTTCTGGCGAGTCTTCAGACTCGCCAGAAACAGCAGTTATGAAGCAGCGGTCACAAAGACCGCTGCTCCATAACCCTGTCTGCCTGCTCTGAGCAGACGGACAGGAATCATTGGAATTCAACCCGATCGAGTACGATCGAGTTGATTGATACCTCCCTGCTGGCGGCCCATTGGCCGCGAGTCTGAAGGGGGCGGCGTTGCACCAGCAGCTCTTGTGAGCTGCTGGTGCAATGCTGAATACGGAGAGCGTATTGCTCTCCGCATTCAGCGAGGTCTTGCGGACCTGATCCGCACTGTCGGATCAGGTATGCAAGACCTTTAGTAAATAGACCTCTTAGTATTTACTTATGGAAAGTTCCAACAAAGAGACTAAGATAAATTGGCCAATGTGGTAATATAAGTAAATTAGAAATGTTGTTTAGTTATATTTTAATTATATTCTTTATCTGAATCATGAAAGTTACATTTTCATATCCCTTTAAGGTTCTTGTGTGTATGTCATGCACAGGGTTACAACTAATTTAATTGATGAAATGCCCAGCTCACCTGTGGCTTTTCTTTTGCTCTGCCGCAATGGAGATAAAGATTCCTGCTGCCCAGTTTAGTAACCTCTTCCTTCCGGATGTCCCGTCTCACACATCCGATTGTGTGACGTGAACCCAGAAGAAGGAGGCACTGCAGCCCTCACGCAAGGTCAAGCTACGCTGCGCAGGGCAGGAGCAAATAGTAAAAATAAATCGCATTGCATAGTAAAAATAAATAAGCAAAAGCCGGGAAAACTATTTTTGTGCAGTGCAGGTTCAAGGGGCAGCTGCTTTGGGCCCCACAACAAAGACTGCCCCTTTTGCCCTGTGGTAAAGTCGGCCCTGCCTATAGTAAAACAACAAAAATCTTTCCTTAAATATATCAACTATTTTTTGGATACAGTTAAGGAAGTAGTGATAGATAGTGATTCTTGGTTATTCTCTTTGGATGTAGTTAGTTTACACACATCAATACCACATGAAGCAGGATTATTTTTTGTAAAAGAACATTTGGAAGTTTGTGTGGAATATTCTGAACAACATTGTAATTATTTTAGACATTATTTAAGGATGGTATTGTACCATAACTATTTCTATATACAAAAAAATAGTGCAGCAATGGGGTCCAATGTGCATACACTAATTAATTTATGAGTAGTGATGTCGCGAACTGTTCACCGGAGAACAGTTCCCGGCGATCTTAGCTTGTTCGCATTCGCCGCGGCGGGCGAACATATGCGATGTTCGATCCGCCCCCTATTAGTCATCATTGATGAAACTTTGACCCTGCGTCTCACAGTCTGATGATACATTTCAGCCAATCAGCAGCAGACACTTCCTCCCAGACCCTCCCAGCTACTGGGCAGCAGCCATTTTAGAGTCATAACGATCCTGCTGTCTTAGTGAGAGGAGGTTTAGTGCTGCTGCTGTTGATATTATAGGGAAATAGATAGCTAGGCTAGTGTGTTTAGTGTCCACTACAGTCCTGAAGGACTCATCTATTCTCTGCTGTAAGGACAGCACCCCAAAAAGCCCTTTTTAGGGCTAGAACTTCAGCCCAAAAAGCCCTTTTTAGGGCTATAACTTCAGTCGTTTTTTTTTTTTTTTTTGGTAATTTTATTTGCATTTGCCTGCCTGTCAGCCTGTGGCTCACAGCATATACTGTGATTAATTCTTCTGTGCCACCACTTATATCTGCTTAATATTAGTGTAAATTTAAAAAAAAAAACCTTTTACCTCATTTTGCTAGTGTAATCTAATTTCATTTTCCATCAGGCCTGTGTGTCAGGTACACAGCATATATTGTGCCTAATTGCTCTGTTTTCCACCACTTATATCTGGTGTAACATTAGTGTAAATTAAAAAAAAAAAAAACTTTTACATCATTTTGCTAGTGTAATCTAATTTAATTTTCCATCAGGCCTGTGTGTCAGGCCCACAGCATATACTGTGATTAATAGCTCTGTTTTCCACCACTTATATCTGGTGTAACACCAGTCACCAGTCTGCTATTGTTATTTAATTTTAGTTGGCAGGCCAGCGTGCCACTAGTGCCAGCCTGTGTGTCAGGCTCCCAGCATATACTGTGCCTACTTCCATCCTGAGTGCCACCACTCCTATCTGGTGTAACATTATTTTAATTTTTTTTTTAAAAAACCTTTACATCAGTCTGCTAGTGTTATTTAATCGCAGTTGCCTGCCTGCCAGCGTGTGTGCCAGGCCCACTTTCCAACTAGTGCCACCAATCATATTTGTTGTAACAGTAGTGTAAATATTTTAAATAAAAACTTTTTTGACTGTGAAACATCAGTCTTTTAGTGTAATCTAATTGTAGTTGCCTGCCTGCCAGCGTGTGTGCCAGGCTCACTTGCCAAGTTAGTGGCACCACTCATATTTGTTGTAACAGTACTTTAAATATTTAAAATAAAAACTTTTTTGACTGTGAAACATCAGTCTGCTAGTGCAATTGAATTGCAGTTGCCTGCCTGCCTGCCAGCGTGTGTGCCAGGCCCACTTGCCAACTAGTGCCACCAATCATATTTGTTATAACAGTATTGTAAATATTTAAAAAAATAAATTTTTTGACTGTGAAATATCAGTCAGCTAGTGTAATCTAATTACAGTTGCCTGCCTGCCAGCGTGTGTGCCAGGCCCACTTGCCAACTAGTGCCACCAATCATATTTGTTATAACAGTAGTGTAAATAATTAAAAAAAAAAAAAAATTGACTGTGAAACATCAGTCTGCTAGTGTAATCTAATTGAAGTTGCCAGCATGTGTGCCAGGCCCACTTGCCAAGTTAGTGGCACCACTCATATTTGTTGTAACAGTATTCTAAATATTTAAAAAAAAAACTTTTTTGACTGTGAAACATCAGTCAGCTAGTGCAATCTAATTGCAGTTGCCTGCCTGCCAGCGTGTTTGCCAGCCCCACTTGCCAACTAGTGCCACCACTCATATTTGTTATAACAGTATTGTAAATATTTAAAAAAATAAATTTTTTGCCTGTGAAATATCAGTCAGCTAGTGTAATCTAATTACAGTTGCCTGCCTGCCAGCGTGTGTGCCAGCCCCACTTGCCAACTAGTGCCACCAATCATATTTGTTATAACAGTAGTGTAAATATTTTAAATAAAAACTTTTTTGACTGTGAAACATCAGTCTTTTAGTGTAATCTAATTGTAGTTGCCTGCCTGCCAGCGTGTGTGCCAGGCCCACTTGCCAAGTTAGTGGCACCACTCATATTTGTTGTAACAGTACTTTAAATTTTTAAAATAAAAACTTTTTTGACTGTGAAACATCAGTCTGCTAGTGCAATTGAATTGCAGTTGCCTGCCTGCCAGCGTGTGTGCCAGGCCCACTTGCCAACTAGTGCCACCAATCATATTTGTTATAACAGTATTGTAAATATTTAAAAAAATAAATCTTTTGACTGTGAAATATCAGTCAGCTAGTGTAATCTAATTACAGTTGCCTGCCTGCCAGCGTGTGTGCCAGGCCCACTTGCCAACTAGTGCCACCAATCATATTTGTTATAACAGTAGTTATAGTAGTAGTGCAAATGGACTGTTTGCGGTTGTTTGCGGTGCGTTAAACGGGGAGTTTGGTCTGTCACTGTGAAGCGGGTGTAACCCTTACACTACCTGATCAATACAACATCATACCTGATGTTTTAAAGCACGTTATTCCAAACAATTTAGGAATGTTAGGTAATTTATGCCCTTTATGGATTAAAACCAGATTCTGCATCAACTATGTA
This sequence comes from Bombina bombina, assembly GCF_027579735.1. NCBI lineage: Eukaryota > Metazoa > Chordata > Amphibia > Anura > Bombinatoridae > Bombina > Bombina bombina. The sequence continues at coordinate 46,323,184 of NC_069501.1, forward strand.
ATTTTACGTGGGAGTTTTGCCATGGATCCCCCTCCAGCATGCCACAGTCCAGGTGTTAGTACCCTTGAAACAAGTTTTCCATCACTATTGTGGCCAGAAAGAGTCCCTGTGGGTTTTAAAATTCGCCTGCCCATTGAAGTCAATGGCGGTTCGCCCGGTTCGTCGGTTCGCGGACATTTGACAAAGTTTGCGTTTGCCGTTCGCAAACGCAAAATTTTAGGTTTGCGACATCACTATTTATGAGTACATTTGATGAGAATTTTTATATAGAGCGATGAAAGATTTAAATCTTATGGTAAGATCTATATTTGCCTTATAGACAATATTTTTGGCCTATGGAGGGGCCAATTGGACTCTTTGGGCCAGATTACCAGTGGAGCGTTATTTATCGCTCCCGCTCGTGAGTTAACTCCATTAGAAGTAAGCTTTTTGCACACGTCGGGTAGAGCTCGTATTACAGGTTGAAAGTAAAAAAGTTTTGCTTGTACGCTAACCTAATGTGCAGGTTAGAGTATTGCACACGCATTAACGTATTAGCAGATAGAAGTCAATGGAGCAAAAAAATTCGGGAAAAAAACTAACATCCAACTCGCGTGCTAACCCGATTGCATATTCTCAAGGGTGCTAACCGGACATGAAAATATTAATATTTCACATTCAATGTTCTTCATTTAGCAGAATATGTACTGTTTATTCAGAAATACATATTTCTACATACAGTACTGCGCAAAAGTATTAGGCCACAATTAGATTTGTTGTTTTAGCAAAGTTTTAATGACCATATATATTTATTTTTTGCTCTCTTTATACAAACAGAAAACACAGGAAATACGTACTCAAAATATAAAAAAAGAAAAAATTCAGAACAAAATGGCTTCTTCAGGCAAAAGTCAGTATTTAGTGTGACCTCCCTTGGCACTAAGCACATCTTGAATTTTTTTGGGGAGACTGTGCTGATGTTTTCTGAAGTAATCTTCTGGTATATTATACCAGGCTTCTTGTAGCACTTCCCAGAGTTCTTCTTTAGAGTTAGGTTTTCTTTTATTTATTTCTCTGTCCAGGTGATCCCATGCTGCCTCTATAATATTCATGTCTGGACTCTGTGGAGGCCAGTCCATGACTGTCAGTGTTTTATCAGCTGTTTTCTCTCCAAATATGATTTCACTGCATTAGCAGTATGCTTGGGATCGTTATCATGCTGAAAAATAGAACCATTCCCAATCAGGCACTTTTTAGAAGGAATAGCATGATGAATTAAAACCTGTCTGTACTTTTCAGCATTTATGATCCCATCAATTCGGACAATATCACCAACACCACTGGCAGAAACGTAGCCCCAAACCAGGACAAACGCTCCGCCATGTTTCACTAAAGGCCACAAGCACTCATTCTTCCATTTCTCTCCAACTCTTCTTCTCACATATTGTCGATGATTGGACCCAATTTCAAACTTAGATTCATCACTCCATAATACTCTTTTTTACTGATCTTCATTCTAATTTTTCTGAGCTTTAGCATATCTTAGCCTTTTCACCCTGTTCTTTTTCTGAAAAATTGTTTTCTTTGCTGCTACCCTTCAACAAAAAAACATTCTTGATCAAGCTTCTTTGGACTGTAGAAGGGTCAACTTGGCATCCAGTTGAAGCTGCCAGATGCTGAGCCAGGTGCTTGCTGGACTTCTTCCGGTCTCTCAAAGAAGAAACTCAGAGAAACTTTTCATCAGATTTTGAATGTTTTCTTGGCCTTCCATTCCTTTTTTGTCCTTGACTTCTCCTGATTCTTCATATTTCTTTATAATAGCTGGAATACCACATCCTAAGTATCCAGTTTGTTTGCTGATTTCCCTTTGAGAATGGCCTTGCTGATGCAAAAGTATGATTTTGTGTCTGTCAAATTCTGTGATCTTTGGCATCTTAAATTGAAAGATGTGAATGAAAGCTGGTCTTATTAAAAAGCTTCAAAATTATTAAACTCATACCACATGTGTCTGTAATGCTCAATCATGTCTTGCACAAACCTTTTTCACAGCAGTCATTTTGACATTAAATAGTAGGATAAATACAAGTGTTAAGAATGACATTAATTATGGTTCCATTCCATTTAGGTTTAAAAGAGCCTGGTTCCTGCTATTGCTCAAATGTAAGGGGAGGTCACACTAAATACTTGCCACTTTAGCCTATAAAAGCTGTTTTTCTGATTTTTGCCTGTTTTGTTTTAATGCTGCATACAAATATCCTGTATTTTCTGGTTGTATTCTAAAAAAGAGACTGAGAAATAATTGGGATTATCCTAAATTATGAAGGTATAATCTAGATTTTATTAAAGACACAGAGACGATTATTTTGCATTCTCTTTCTTTACTACTTAAATGCAGTTATTCAAAGTATAGATAAAAATACAACTGTCAAATTTAAAAAGTAGACAGTAAAAACAATAACAAATCAGTGACCAATCATAATAGAGAACTGATTAAACTAAAACCACATAACCAATCAGATTGATAATAAGTCCTATAAACTGTCCAAAATACAGCAATACATCCTCTTTCTTTGAAACTGAAGAAGGAAACAAAAAGTCCATCATGAGGAAATAACTCCAAACGAACAGGAAACCGATAACCATGAAGAGTAGAAGCTTGAAGAGAAGAATCATCCATGAAGAAAAATCCGACTTGTCTGGAAGGATAGAAAAACAACTGGGAAACTGTTGAAGATGTGAAAGACTTGATTGAAGATCTGTCTTTTCCAGGAGATGTGAAGGAACAAAGCCACTTAGGAGAATATCCTTATTATTGGTTGGTAACTGAAATAAATATACAATTCATGTTAATAATATAATAAAACAAATCAAGGGTGGGAAAAAATATAACAGAATAAAATAGAGGGAAAATAATCGTCTCTGTGTCTTTAATAAAATCTAGATTATACCTTCATAATTTTATAATCCCAAGTTTATTACAAGACCAGAGACTCATATTTTCCTAGTTTAAAGCAACTAACAAAATAAATTAAGCGAGGCGTGTTCAATGGGTTTAAAATAAAATTGTTTAAAAATAGAATCAGAAGACCAGTCAGCTGCATCCAAAATTTGTTGAAGGGTAGCAGCTTTCAAAAATGCTTTAGAAGCGGCTGATCCTCTAACAGAATGAGCGGAAAAAGAAACATCAATACCTGCTTCACTCATAACCCATTTAACCCACCTGGCTATAGAAGTAGAGGAGACAGGATGATGAGGAGGCATAAAAGATAACAAAAGTTGATTAGAGGTAGAAGAACGAAAAGAAGAAGTTCTGCGTTCATACTCTTTGAGACATACAACCACACAAAGAAGAGGTTGTCTTGAAAAAGGCCCCATCACAGGGCCGAAACGCGTTGACATTGGAGAGATTTGTGAGGCTCATATATCACCAGGATCAGCTTATTGGGTGAGTCTATTACCTGTTAGACTAAGTCCCTTTAAGCCCTTTGTTTAGTGCACTTTATATTTTTTCAACAGGTTTCCGGAGACCTTTGGACCCAAGAATTATCTTCATCATTTGGCTGTTATTTGGATTAATTAATCATTGGACTATGGACTTTGCTTTTTAACATTTCATTGCTCCCCCATTGAATTGGGTTTTAATAGTGTCAAAACATTGTTTTATTATTTCCTTTTTTATTTTTATTTTTATGTCATTCCTAGATGCTGGCATATATTGTATTGTGATATTTATAGCATTTAGAAATTTGTGTAAGAAACCTACAGCTCTTGATAGTTATAGTATTCAGAAATTTGTTTAGGAAACTAACAGCTTCTGATATAACCAATACCTGGTTCTTAGATAAAACAGCTAAGGACAGCTCTGGTTATCCACCTGGTCTCTCAGAGACATAGGTAATTCACATTTTTATGTATTGATTTTATTCACAGATCATACCGGTATTAGATCGTTTTGTATATATATTTTTGGTATATATATATTTTTTATATATTTTTTATATATTTTTTATATTTTTTGGTATATTTTTTGTACACACATTTTTTGGTACACATTTAATGGTACATTTTTTTCACTAGTGAATATATTTGTTTTCTTTCTGTTTTTTCTCACGATTTGCATGTCTGTTGCACATTCACCTAAGAATTGATATTACTCTATCCCAATCATCATCAATATTATTTTATTTCAATCATCATCTTTATGCACATTTTAGGCTCATATAGAGTAGCTCTAATTGGATGTACCAAACCAGAATAGTAGTTTTCTTATGCTATAAGTGACCTCTATGTTATAAATAAAGTAGTGATCAGTGAAGTCATCTGATCAGGTCGTATTAATAAACTGTATTAATAAACTGTAATTTTATACTTTAAACCCAGTGTGTGTTTTTAAAAAGGGTATATTTTATTCCTTCTTCTGTTATATTTTTGAACTTTATCGATTCATCCAAATTGGGGATATTGTTTTTTAAACTTATTGGATTCATCTAATTGGTGACATCGTTCTATGTCATCTGTATATTAAGGTACCTGTAGTTTACTTTAGCCTTCATTGGCGCTCCTATAATTCTTTGTACTATAAAATCTAGATTATACCTTCATAATTTTATAATCCCAAGTTTATTACAAGACCAGAGACTCATATTTTCCTAGTTTAAAGCAACTAACAAAATAAATTAAGCGAGGCGTGTTCAATGGGTTTAAAATAAAATTGTTTAAAAATAGAATCAGAAGACCAGTCAGCTGCATCCAAAATTTGTTGAAGGGTAGCAGCTTTCAAAAATGCTTTAGAAGCGGCTGATCCTCTAACAGAATGAGCGGAAAAAGAAACATCAATACCTGCTTCACTCATAACCCATTTAACCCACCTGGCTATAGAAGTAGAGGAGACAGGATGATGAGGAGGCATAAAAGATAACAAAAGTTGATTAGAGGTAGAAGAACGAAAAGAAGAAGTTCTGCGTTCATACTCTTTGAGACATACAACCACACAAAGAAGAGGTTCAGAAGGTAAGTAAGGATAGAAAATTGAGGTAGAAAAAGATTTAGTTCTTTTAGAGATAAAGAAAGTAACACCTTCAGGAGTAAAACGTTTAGAATTAAAATCTAAAGCTCTGACATCAGAAACTCTACGAAAAGAAATTAAACACAAAAGGGTAGCCAATTTAGCAGTAAGTTGTTTTAAAGATAAAAATTAATTAGAAGGCCAAGATTTAAAAAGGGAAAAAATAAGATCAACATCCCAAAAAGAAGAATATTTAGGAGTTGGAGGTCTTTTAAGTTTAATTGCTTTCATTAATTTACAAATTAAAGGATGTTGACCCACAGGGAAATTATTAATAAAAGAATGTTTAGCTGAAATTGCAGATTTGAAAACATTGATGGTTCTGTAAGCTAACCCTGATTCAAAAAGAGAAGTAAGGAAATTAATGATACAACTTATATCCACTGAAAAGGGATCCAAACTTCTTTCCACGCACCAGCTAGACCATCTGGTCCATGCGGGAAAAATAGCATTTTTTGGTTCCGGGGGCCAAAGAGTCCCCAAGGAGTTCTTGAGCTTGTTGTGATAAACCTTTGAAAGAAGAAGATTGCCCAAAATTGACCAAGATCGTGAGGATGACCTTCTGGATCTGACAACAGAAGAGGAAAAACAGGAAGAAGAAGAGGATGGTTGACAGACAATTCTAGAAGAGATGGGTACCAAGGTTGAGATGGCCAAAGAGGAGTGATGAGAAGAATTGAAAGAAAATCTCGACGGACTACTGAAATGACTCTCTGAATCATTGAGAAAGGAGGTAACGCATAAGCTGTTTGAAGAGGCCAAGGATTGAGAAATGCATCGATCGCCAATGCCTCTGGATCTGGACGCCAATTGAAATAAGGACGAATCTGATGATTCAGTCTCGAAGCAAACAGATCCATCGAAAAGGGACCTCTAAGAGATTGAAGCAAATGAAAAACTTGATGATGAAGTTTCCAATCGCTGGAATCTGTCAGATATCGAGAACCCCAATCCGCCGCAACATTGGATAATCCTGTTTTTCCTCTGAAGACCATTTTCCTCCTGTGATTGAAGGACCACAACGAGCTCCCCAACCCGAACGACTGGCATCGGATTCTATAATTAAATCCGGAGATTTTCCAAAAATGGCTCTCCCGTTCCAAGCTTCTATATGGGATAGCCACCATGAAAGTTCCTCTTTGGCTTCTGAAGAAAGAGGAATTAAGTGAGAGGAGCAGGGAAAATAGCCTGAATAGAGGATGAAAGTAACCCAACTTTTCTGGCTATAGTCCTGAAATGTTGATAAACCACGAAGGCATTTAGAGATCTTAAATTTATAACAGGGCGAAATTGACCATTTTTCTTTTTTACTAGAAAAAGATTGCTGAAAAACAATTTTGAAGATCTGAAGCTGGTTCTATTGCTTTTTTTCCTACCAGATTTAAAATTTCGTTTTGAACCAAAATTTTGTCTGAAACTGAAAATTTTATTGGAAGTGGAAGAGATTTTTGAACTGGAGGAGAAATAAAATCTATAAAAAGACCTGAAACCGTCTGAAGAACCCATTGATCTGAAGTTATTAAGTTCAAATTTTGAGCAAAAAGAGACAATCTGCCTCCTTTTAAGTTTTGGAAAGAAATCTGAGAAGGAGGAAAATAAAAATTTACCTTGAGATGAGCGAGATCTTTGCCTCGAACGTTGGAGTCTAGGATTCCAAAATCTTCCTCTGGATGGGAAGAAATTTGAGGAAATTGGGTTTTGATATGGTCTTTGGGAATGAAATTGTTGATTGGTAAATTGAGACCTGTTTGGATATGAGGCACGGCCGGGAAAGCGGCCTCTACCTTTCCCAGCCTGTTCAGAAAAACGTTCCTGATGAAAAATCTTTTTCATAGATGTACGAACTTTATTCAGATTGGAGAAGGTATTTACATAACTGTTAAGTTCCTTAATAAATGTGTCTCCAAATAAAAGACCATTAGTATCTGGATGAATTTCATTAATTGCGAAATCACACACCTTGGGGTCGATACGTCTAAGTATGTTTCGTCTGCGTTCGGTATACATAGCAGAGTTAGCATTACCCAGAAAACTGAGCATCCTCTGCAGCCATTCTCTGACTAAGACCGGATCTAGCAAGGAATTGTCATATACAGCTTGTTCAGATAAATCAAATAACTTTGCTAAAGGACCAATAGTGTCAAGCATTTTGTCTTGACAAATTTTCCAAGCACGGTCCATGCCTTTCTTTAACTTAAAACCTGGAGACCCTATGAATTTTAAAATTTTTGGATCTACTTCAGGTGTAGTACTAGCGTTATTAGGAAGAATTGGTCTGGGGCATTCTGCCCTCATCTTATTTCTAGAGTCCCTCTTTAAGGGTTGTCTTAACTGATAATCAATGAATTCTGCGATATCAGATGAAGGGCACCACTCCGCAGATCTAGGGTGGTGCAGATCATTTGCATTAAACCTAGGATTTCCTAGGCAATAAAAAAAAATTACTTTTGAAGAATCCAAATGTTTGGATTTTTTAAGACCTTTTTTGAATTTTTTAATCTTCGGAGAGGCCGAAGAATTATCTGAAGAATTAGACATATAATTTGTTGATTTATTAGAATCTAAAGAAGAATCAGAATTAATGTCTGTTTCAGAAATCTCAGAATCTTCATCATTGGCCAAAGTCTCTCCCATTAGTAACCTCTTGGGAGTAGAGGGAATTACAGGTGTTTTCCTTCCTTTCCTGCCAGGAACAACAGAACCAGAGACAATCTGGCGAGATTTCTGGAGTAATTTTTTACTTGTTTTAATGCCACTTGAAATAGGCCTTTTTCTTTTCAAAGTCTTTTTAGACGATTTATCAATTAAAAGAGAAATTATTTCAAGCATAGAATTCATTGATGTGTCAATCATCTTTTGAACACTTTCTGAATTAAGAGGGTTCAAATCAGAAGATTGAGACATTATTTAAATATAAAAACAATTTAAAATAAAATTAAATTAAAATGAATTAATAAATTTATTTAAAACAATCTAATAAAATTTTAATCTAAGAACAATTTTTTAAAATGTATATCAAATTTTTAATATTGACCCCAAAGAATGTGACTCAACAAAGTAATGATAAAAAGAATAATGTTATTCTAAAGTTAAACAAAAGTAATAATAAACTTGGCCAAAATATGGAGACAAAGACCAAGGAACACAAGCTAATAGCCAAAAACCTTCACAAACAGAAAATCAATTATTGCCAGAACGCAACAATGTTGCCACTATCCGACTTAAACAGCTGTTAGTCGGACGGGAGAAAAAACTAACTGCGCAATGAAACTGAGACAAGCTGCGCATGCGCACTGAAGCCGACTCGAGACACAAAATGGAGGTTGGAACAGTGCTGCATAACGCAGCAGGGGAAAAAGAAGCCGATTACAAGCAAAGGATGCTTCGTAATCGGAAGAAACAAACAAAAAACTAAACCGGAAGAAAAGGGTAGGTAATAGGGATAAAAAAGAAAAAAAAATTATATACCAACGAAAAATTTAATAAATAAATACACAAAAGAGGTTACTTAAAAAATAAAACCCCATAACAATAAAACAGAAAAACAAAAGGAAAAAACAACAAAATAGTTTAATAAGAATTAACACTATGAGCAATACTTATCTTTCTGAAGCAGTAAAAAGAAAGAGGATGTATTGCTGTATTTTGGACAGTTTATAGGACTTATTATCAATCTGATTGGTTATGTGGTTTTAGTTTAATCAGTTCTCTATTATGATTGGTCACTGATTTGTTATTGTTTTTACTGTCTACTTTTTAAATTTAACAGTTGTATTTTTATCTATACTTTGAATAACTGCATTTAAGTAGTAAAGAAAGAGAATGCAAAATATGAGTCTCTGGTCTTGTAATAAAATTATAATTACAATATATATCTATATTTATACATATATATATATATATATATATATATATATATATATATATACTGTATATATATATATATATTTATATATATATATATATAGTCACATAATAAGATAGCACTCACTGGATAAGTAAATAAAACTTAGCTTTAAACGGTCCCATGACATTTCGGTGCCTACCAGCACCTTTTTCAAATGGATCAGTCAGTTCCTTCAGGCAGATGGCATAGCCTGACATCCAAAGAAAAACAAGTTAAAACCTTAGGGATACTGCAGCTTTATATACCTTGTATCTTGCTCAATTGATAGCTAGTAGCAATGCGTGTTTGCATGTCCACATGTACATCACTGAAGCCACGCCCCTTCTGGAATTACAATGAACTTTAATAGGTGCAACCGGCACCATCATAGCTTAGATTCTTTGTTCCGGAGTCGTATGTGGCACATGGCTAATTAGCATATCTGATGCTGTGTGACGTATGCGATCAGGAGGGCGTCTCTATGTAAAATTGCAGAGATCCAAAAGCGATGTTAAAAACAACACTGTATTCAATGGACACACTGAATCATTAGCAGATAATATTATGTGTATTAAAGTAGTAAGATCAATACAGGTTTGGAGGGTATAAAGAATGTAGACATATATAAGATATTGGTGTTTTTATAGGGGTTTAGTCCAATCAGCCAATAAAAACAGAGAATAACCTGGTCAAGATAGCGAGCATCAGACAGGTAATTGAAATAGGACATTTACACAAGCAATCGCTGGGACCCAACCATGTTATGTCAATTTTCATCCTATAAAGGGGCCATAGTCCAGCTGTATGTTGAGCCCCCTGGGCTCCACCATATCCAAAGTGTAAATCCATTTTATCTCACATTGGAGTAAGACTCTGCCGTGATCGCCTCCCCTGATTAAAGGTGGTACATGGTCAATGATTATGGTTCTCAAACTGGAGACACTGTGTTTCAATTGTGCAAAGTGGCATGCCACTGGCTGATCTAACGTGCCCTTCTTGATGACATCCCTGATAGCATGTCTATGGTTGGCCATCCTTTCACGGAAGGTTGTAATAGTTTTCCCTACATAGACAAGGGAGCATGGACATATCAGAATATAGACCACATACGTGCTGCTGCAGGTATCTCTGTGTTGTATCTTGTAGCGATTATTGCAGTGTGGGTGCTGAAAAGTAGGACCTATTTGCATCCCATTACAGGTGATGAAATGTCCACATCTAAAGCATCCTTTTTTGATGGATTTAAGCCATGTGTCCTTTTGATTGGAATCCTTGGGGTAAGTTTTGACCAATATGTCCCATATATTCCTGGCACGTCTATATGCCATACAGGGAGGGTTCAGTCTCCAATTGGACAAATTCTTGTCAGTCTGTAAAATATCCCATAGTTTGCGGACCGCTTTGGCCACACGGTGATGTTCTGGAGTAAAGGTCATGATGAAATTCAAACTCGGGGTTGGGGTCTGTTTCTGTACCTTAGTCCGTTCCAGAAGTGTACATTGTGATTGGCTATCCAGGCGGTTCCTGGCAGTGTCAATATCTTTCTTGATATACCCTCTAGCCTGTCATCTCATACACATCGTGTCTAACTGATATTGGAGGATGGTAGAATCAGAATTGTTGGGAACCACCCTCATCAACTGAGAGGCTATAATACCCAACTTTTGGTGGTCAGGGTGGCAGCTGGTAGACAGGAGAAGCAAATTCCTATCTGTAGGTTTGGTATAAAGAGAAGTGCCAAACCTACATGCACCTTCAGTACTGACCTTAAATATATTAAGGTCCAAAAAGTGTACACTTTGTGCACTACATTCCATTTTGAATTTAATGAGTGAGTCGGTATGATTCAATTCAGACACCCAATTTTGAAGGTGTGTTAGACTCCCTGTCCAAACCAAAAATAAGTCATCTATGTAGTGAGTGTAAAAGGAGATACATGGATGTGTTAGGGGTTTCATAATGGCAGACTCATAACCCAGCATAAATAGATTGGCATATACAGGGGCCATATTAGACCCCATAGCCATGCCTAACAATTGGAGATAAAAATCTTGTTCTAATTTGAAATAGTTCTTCTTTAAACAGTGTTCCATTAGTTCTATTATGAACTCCAGTGGTGGACCCTTATAGTCAGAGGATTCACCCACAATAGTTCTAACAGTTTCTAATCCTGCCTCATGGGGAATAACAGTATATAAACTGTCAACATCCATGGTAACCAGGATGTAATCAGGATGTAAACATGTGTGTAACTGTAATTTACAAATCATAGATGTAGTGTCCTGTAAATATGAAAAGGAATTACGTATTACTGGCTGTAAATAAAAATCAATAAATTCTGCGATGCCAGAAAAAATTGACCCCCTGGCAGACACAATAGGCCTGCCAGGAGGGTTGTTTAAACTCTTGTGTATTTTAGGGAGTAAATACAAGACCGGTATCTTAGGATAAGACATAGTCATGTAGTTAAATTCATTTTCATTAATGTACTGCATTTGTAAGCCACGAGATAGAGTAAAATCCACTAGTTTCTTATATTTAGCAGTAGGATTAGTGTCGAGTTTCATGTAAGTCTGTGTGTCACCCAACTGTCTGATGGCCTCTAATTTGTAGTCACTGTAATCTTGGACCACTATGGCCCCACCCTTGTCAGCCAGACGCACAATGATGTTGTGGTCATTAGACAGGGTGGTTAGAGCTTTACGTTCATTGGGTGGAAGATTAGAAAAAAATTGTGTATCATTCTGCACCATACAATCATTGCGTATTTGACGTGTAAAACTTTTAATAAATGGATTAGTGGTCTGTGGGTCAAATTTTGATGGAGGTTTAAATCTTATTATTTCTGGGTATAGGTCTGTCATCCTTGAAAACTTCCTTAATGTTTAAAGTTCTCTGAAATTTATGTATGTCAACCGAAGTTAGAAAATTATCACATTTGGGAGTTGGAATAAACGAAAGGCCCCTATTGAGGAGATGGTTTTCACTATCACTGAGAGGTCTAGTGCTTAAGTTATACACTATGTTAGTCGTTTCTTGGCCACATTTGTCTTTTTCTTTGTGCCTCCCTCGTCTACTGTGGGGCCTTCCCTGTTTTTTGACTGAAAATGTGGCGGTTTATAAGAGGATCTAGTAGCAATACTACTGCGTGAATCCCTGTTATCATTTTGTGTGTTAAGAATGTCCCCATCAGAGGAGTCTCCACCACTAGTGTCTATAGTATCTATTGGTGTTTTGTTCCTCTGTGTTCGCTGTCTAGGTCTATACGGTCTATTAGTATCATCTTTCCCATAGAGCCATTTGTAAATGCGTTTCTCACTATAGTCACTTTCTACCGTATTGATTTCCTGTTCTTAAAGCTAAGTAGCTCATTATTATACTTATTAACTAAGCCTTCTAGTTTAGTCACCCAATCCTCTGTTTTGTCATCAATTAATATCTGGTAACTACTGGCTTTAATGATGTCAATCTCAACCTGCATTTTCTTTTCTAAGCGGCTAACTTCCTCTATAGTGAGTAATATTAAATCATAGGAGCATTTATTAAGTATGCAACACCACTTTCGGCAGAATTCAGGGTTTGATCTTCCTAGTGTGGGTACATTACTAACTCTAAAACCTCTGGGGATAAATTTGTTCTTATGATAGTTGGAAAGATAGACAGCATGTAAGTTAAAATCTACCTTGCATTTCCTTAAGTTCAATAACTTATGATAAATGTTAATGGGTGGATTTACACTTTGGACATGGTGGAGCCCAGGGGGCTCAACATACAGCTGGACTATGGCCCCTTTATAGGATGGAAATTGACATAACATGGTTGGGTCCCAGCGATTGCTTGTGTAAATGTCCTATTTCAATTACCTGTCTGATGCTCGCTCTCCCGACCTGGTTATTCTCTGTTTTGATTGGCTGATTGGACTAAACCCCTATAAAAACACCAATATCTGATATATGTCTACATTCTATATACCTCCCAAACCTGTATTGATCTTACTACTTTTATACACATAACATTATCTGCTAACGATTCAGTGTGTTCATTGCATACAATATTGTTTTTAACATTGCTTTTGGATCTCTGCAATTTTACATAGAGACGCTCTCCTGATCGCATACGTCACGCAGCATCAGATATGCTAATTAGCCATGTGCCACATACAACTCCGGAACAAAGAATCTAAGCTATGATGGTGCCGGTTGCACCTATTACAGTTCATTGTAAATCCGGAAGGGGCGTGGCTTCAGTGACGTACACGCGGACGTGCAAACACGCATAGCTACTAGCTATCAATTGAGCAAGATACAAGGTATATAAAGCTGCAGTTTATGTATCCCTATGGTTTTAACTTGTTTTTCTTCGGATGTCAGGCTATGTCATCTGCCTGAAGGAACTGACTTATCTATTTGAAAAAGGTGGTAGGCACTGAAACGTCATGGGACCATTTTAATCTTTTATACTCTACAAATAAAAGCTAAGTTTTATTTACTTATCCAGTGAGTGCTATCTTATTATGTGACTATTTATACTTTGTGATATAGCACCCTGGTGGATGTTTGCTCAGTACTTGAGATTTTGGAGTGCAGGTCTCTACTTACATATATTATATATATAATTTCCTTTGGACCCATTAACTGGACCCAAACCTCATTCTATTTAAATGATACATTGATGATGTTTTAATCATATAGGATAGAGATGAAAGTGGTTTGATTAAGATGTTTGATGATATAAATACAAATGGGGTGGTTTATGTTTTACCTACAATATAACTAAAAATAGTGTAACATTTTTGGATCTAGATATTTTTGTAGAGGATAACATTATAAATACAAAGAACCACTTCTTAAGTCCACTCCAACAGTTGCCATTTGCAACAATTGGTTAATAATATTTCAAGAGGCTGGTGTTTGCGCATTAGGAGAAGCTGTTTGAGGATAACTGACTATGAGACTCAAATTAAAATACTAGAAGAAAGATTTTTAGAAAAGGAATTTGATCTTTCTAAAATAGAGAGGGTCATACAACATAGTAAAGAAACCAATAGGAATATAAGATATATTAAACATATAAGTTCCATTTTAAAGGATTTTAATTGTGATTATAGGGCAATAGTCAAAAATTATAAATAAACATTTGCACCAAGTGAAAAGCGATTCTATCCTGGGCAATACAATTACAGATAAGCCAAGTTTTATTTATAGGAGAGCTAGAAACATAAGGAATATTATAGCTCCACGTGAGTTTAAGAATGCAAAAAAAAAAAGACTAAAGAGGTAGATTTAAGAGGTAATATACTATCTGTTTTTTTTCCATGTTACAGCAGTAAAGCTAAAGTTGTTGTTTCTACACATATGGGTAAAACATATAAGATCACTGATACAATCAGATACAGTGATGAAGGGGTTATTTACCTATTACATTATTATTATTATTATTGTGATACATTATACTTTATATATAACTAGTTTTTCTTACAATTAGCACCAAGTGTTTATTAAGCCTGTCCTCTGCTCCTATAGCATTTAAAGGGACAGTCTACTACAAAAATGTTATTGTTTAAAAAGATAAGATAATACCGTTATTACCAATTCTACTGGTTTTTCCTAACTAACACTGTAATATTAACACACTTTTTACCTCTGCGATTACCTTGTATCTAAGCCTCTGCAGACTGCCCCCTTATCTCAGTGCTTTTAACAGACATGCAGTTTAGCCAATCAGGGCCGACTCCTAAATAACTCCACGGGAGTGAGCACAATGTTATCTATATGGCACACATGAACTAGCACTGTCTAACTGTGAAAAACTTTCAAAATCCTCTGAGATAAGAAGCGGTTTTTAACTGTTAAGAAATCAGTTTGAACCTGCTTAGGTTTAGCTTTTCAAAAAGATTATCAAGGGAACAAAGCAAATTTGATGATAAAAGTAAGTTGGAAAGTTGTTTAAAATTGCATGCCCTATCTGAATCATGAAAGGTTTATTTTGACTTTACTGTCCCTTTAAGCTAGACTATATTATTATTATAACTTATTACTTTCTTACTATTTATTTTAACCCTTTGCTTTTTTATAGCGCTTTGCTAATTTTTTGTATTTGTATTTTTTATGTTTTCATAAGCTCTGAAGTCGCGCTAACCAGACAAGCATAAATCACGATTGCGCTTAAGGGGTTCGCATTTACTTTCAACTCATAATATGTACGCTATTCCGTCAAGCAGAAAAATTCCAATATTGCATGCGCAAAACAGTTAGTGCGCCATTTGTAATCTAAACCTTAATGTGATAAAACAATAGAATTTCTACCTGATTAGTTTTATTTCAATATTTCTTTCCTCCATTTTATAAGATTATTAAATTACAATTTTTTTTTTGATTGTTTGGATTACCAGGTGACGCCTTTAAAAAATATATTTTAACGTTATAACCTTTTAACTTTACAAAAGTGTCGAATGAAAAATTAATAAACAGCATCAAACCTGTAAAAACCATAACCACAAAACCATAAAAACAAAAAAAGAACTGGGTCACAAAACTAGCAAACTATTGTAGAAAAAAGGTGAATCATTTCTACTTTACAAGGAAAAACCTCAAATGAAAAGTTAGACATGAAACCCAGAATGTTGCTTTTATGATTCAGACAGAACAATTTTAAAACACTTTCGCCTAGATTTAGAGTTCTGCGGTAGCCGTCAAAAGCAGCGTTAAGGGGTCCTAACGCTGCTTTTTACTGCCCGCTGCTATTTAGAGTCAGCAAGGAAAGGTCTAACGCTCACTTCCAAGCCGCAACTTTTCCATACCGCAGATCCCCTTACGCCAATTGCGTATCCTATCTTTTCAATTGGATCTTCCTAACACCGGTATTTAGAGTCTTGGCTGAAGTGAGCAGTAGACCCTCTACCGACAAGACTCCATCTGCAGAAAAAAGTCAGTAGTTAAAGGGACATTATACACTCATTTTTTCTTTCCATAAATGTTTTGTAGATTATCTATTTATATAGCACATGGAGTTTTTTTTTTTTTTAAATGTTTAGTTTTGCTTATTTTTAAATAACATTGCTCTGATTTTCAGACTCTTAACCAAGCCCCAAAGTTTTATTTGAATACCGTCAGCTACCTTCTCCAGCTCCAGGGTCTTTTCATATGCAAAAGAAGGGGGAGGGGGGTAAAGTGTCTTATTTCCCACTTGCAGTGGGCTTTCCAGCTACCTTTTCAACAAAGCTAAACTGAAAGCTTCTAAGTAAGTTTTTAAACAGTTTTATACTGGATTTTTATATTGGTATCTGTGCATCTTATTCTTTATAGTAGTGTCTATTACATGCAGTTATATGAAAATGAGTGTATACTGTCGCTTTAAGAGCTTTCTGGGCTAACGCTGGTTTATAAAGCTCTTAACTACTGTGCTACAAAGTACACTAACACCCATATACTACCTATGTACCCCTAAACCGAGGTCCCCCCACATCGCCGCCACTATAATAAAAATTTTAACCCCTAATCTGCCGACCGCACACCGCCGCCACCTACATTATCCCTATGAACCCCTAATCTGCTGCCCCTAACATCGCCAACACCTACATAATATTTATTAACCCATAATCTGCCCCCCCCAACGTCGCCGCTACCTACCTACACTTATTAACCCCTAATCTGCCGACCGGACCTTGACGCTACTCTAATAAAGTTATTAACCCCTAAACCGCCGCACTCCCACCTCGCAAACCCTATAATAAATAGTATTAACCCCTAATCTGCCCCCCCCAACGTCGCTGTCACCTAACTTCAAGTATTAACGCCTAATCTGCCGACCGGACCTCGCCGCTACTCTAATAAAGTTATTAACCCCTAAAGCTAAGTCTAACACTAACCCTAACACCCCCCTAAATTAAATATAATTTTAATCTAACGAAATAAATTAAATCTTATTAACTAAAGTATTCCTATTTAAAGCTAAATACTTACCTGTAAAATAAACCCTAATATAGCTACAATATAACAAATAATTATATTGTAGCTATTTTAGGATTTATATTTATTTTACAGGCAACTTTGTATTTATTTTAACTAGCTACAATAGCTATTAAATAGTTATTTACTATTTAATAGCTACCTAGTTAAAATAATTACAAAATTACCTATAAAATAAATCCTAACCTAAGTTACAATTAAACCTAACACTACACTATCAATAAATAAATTAAATCAATTAACTACAAGTACCTACAATTATCTACAATTAAATAAACTAAACTAAATTACACAAAAAAACACACTAAATTACAAAAAATAAAAAAAAGATTACAAGAATTTTAAGCTAATTACACCTACTCTAAGCCCCCTAATAAAATAACAAAGCCCCCCAAAATAAAAAAAATTCCCTACCCTAATCTAAATTAAAAAAGTTAACAGCTCTATTACCTTACCAGCCCTTAAAAGGGCTTTTTGCGGGGCATGCCCCAAAGAAATCAGCTCTTTTGCCTGTAAAAAAACCCACAATACCACCCCCCAACATTACAACCCACCACCCACATACCCCTACTCTAACCCAAACCCCCCTTAAATAAACCTAACACTACCCCCCTGAAGATCTCCCTACCTTGCGTCGTCTTCAACCAACCGGGCCAAAGTCTTCATCCGATGGACCAGAAGAGGACATCCAGACCAGCAGAAGTCTTCATCCTATCCGGGCAGAAGAGGACATCCGGACCGGTAGACATCTTCATCCAAGCGGCATCTTCTATCTTCATCCATCCGGAGCGGAGCCATCTTCTTCCAGCTGACGCGGATCCATCCTTCTGCCACAACGCCTACTCGCCGAATGAAGGTTCCTTTAAATGACGTCATCCAAGATGGCGTCCCTCTAATTCCGATTGGCTGATAGGATTCTATCAGCCAATCGGAATTAAGGTAGGAAAAATCTGATTGGTTGATTGAATCAGCCAATCAGATTGAGCTTGCATTCTATTGGCTGTTCCAATCAGCCAATAGAATGCAAGCTCAATCTGATTGGCTGATTGGATCAGCCAATCCGATTGAACTTGAATCTGATTGGCTGATTCAATCAGCCAATCAGATTTTTCCTACCTTAATTCCGATTGGCTGATAGAATCCTATCAGCCAATCGGAATTCAAGGGACGCCATCTTGGATGACGTCATTTAAAGGAACCTTCATTCGGCGAGTAGGCGTCGTGGCAGAAGGATGGATCCGCATCGGCTGGAAGAAGATGGCTCCGCTCCGCTCAGGATGGATGAAGATAGAAAATGCCGCTTGGATGAAGATGTCTATCGGTCCGGATGTCCTCTTCTGCCCGGATTGGATGAAGACTTCTGCCGGTCTGGATGTCCTCTTCTGGTCCATCGGATGAAGACTTCGGCCCGCTTGGGTGAAGACGACTCAAGGTAGGGAGATCTTCAGGGGGGTAGTGTTAGGTTTATTTAATGGGGGTTTGGGTTAGAGTAGGGGTATGTGGGTGGTGGGTTGTAATGTTGGGGGGTGGTATTGTGTTTTTTTTTTACAGGAAAAAGAGCTTATTTCTTTGGGGCATGCCCCGCAAAAAGCCCTTTTAAGGGCTGGTCAGGTAATAGAGCTGTTAACTTTTTTAATTTAGATTAGGGTAGGGAATTTTTTTTATTTTGGGGGGCTTTGTTATTTTATTAGGGGGCTTAGAGTAGGTGTAATTAGCTTAAAATTCTTGTAATCTTTTTTTATTTTTTTTAATTTAGTGTTTGTTTTTGTAATTTAGTTTAGTTTATTTAATTGTAGGTAATTTTAGGTACTTGTAGTTAATTGATTTAATTTATTTATTGATAGTGTAGTGTTAGGTTTAATTGTAACAGGTTAGGATTTATTTTACAGGTAATTTTGTTATTATTTTAACTAGGTAGCTATTAAATAGTAAATAACTATTTAATAGCTATTGTACATAGTTAAAATAAATACAAAGTTGCCTGTAAAATAAATATAAATCCTAAAATAGCTACAATTTAATTATTAGTTATATTGTAGCTATCTTATGGTTTATTTTATAGGTAAGTATTTAGCTTTAAATAGGATTAATTTATTTAATAAGATTTAATTTATTTCGTTAGATTAAAATTATATTTAATTTAGGGGGGTGTTAGGGTTAGTGTTAGACTTAGCTTTAGGGGTTACTACATTTATTAGAGTAGCGGCGAGGTCCGGTCGGCAGATTAGGGGTTAATAAGTGTAGGTAAAGTAGCGGTGACGTTGGGGGGGGCAGATTAGGGGTTAATAATTATAATGTAGGTGTCGGCGATGTTAGGGGCAGCAGATTAGGGGTTCATAGGGATAATGTAGGTTGCGGCGGTGTCCGGAGCGGCAGATTAGGGGTTAATAATATAATGCAGGTGTCAGTGATAGCGGGGGTGGCAGATTAGGGGTTAATAAGTGTAAGGTTAGGGGTGTTTAGACTCAGGGTTCATGTTAGGGTGTTAGGTGCAGACTTAGAAAGTGTTTCCCCATAGGAAACAATGGGGCTGCGTTAGGAGCTTAACGCTGCTTTTTTGCAGGTGTTAGGTGTTTTTTTTAGCCCTAACTGCCCCATTGTTTCCTATGGGGGAATCGTGCACAAGCACGTTTTTCCAGCTAGCCGCTACCATAAGCAACGCTGGTATTGAGAGTTGAAGTGGCGGTAAATATGCCTGTACGCTCCCTTTTTGGAGCCTAACGCAGCCCTTCAGAGAACTCTAAATACCAGCATTGTCTTAAGGGTGCGCTGGGAAAAAAAGCAGCGTTAGCTACGCGGGTCTTTACCGACAAAACTCTAAATCTAGCCGTTTCTAATTTACTTGTATTATCAAAGCACTAGTGGGAGCTAGCTTCTGATTGGTGGCTGCACATATCTGTCTCTTGTCATTGTCTTACCTGTGTTCATCTAACTCCCAGTAGTGCATTGCTGCTCATTCAACAAAGGATATAAAGAGAGTGAAACAAATTTGATGATAGAAATAAATTGATATGTTGTTAAAAATTGTTCTACCTGAATCTTGACAGAAAAAAAACATATGGGTTTCATGTCCCTTTAAGTTTTAAAATAATTTTAAAACCACCTGAAATAATATGTCAAATTGGAAAAAAAAAAGTTTCTAAATGTTTATTATTAAGAAATGAAAATTACAATATTACAAATTTTACAACATTTCACAGATGTAGCCAGGGGCATGAAGACTTATGTCCTGACTCAATAAACTGGCTGTCACAGTAATCACATGACCATGAGACGCTTTATTTGGCATCACTGGACTGTCTCACTTCTGAAGCATCCAGTGATAGTCCAGTGAGCCTGATCCCAGCATGCATTGCAGCGTTCCAGTATCTTGGCCCCATTTTAAGTATACAATCACTGTGACTGGCTGTCAAATTGATCTTATACACAGTAACAGTGATATTTGACTGTTACAGCACTGTTGCTGGATAGCCTCACATGTAGGCATCCAGCAACAGCCTGAGATACACACTGATTTTAGTGTTTATCTAATTTAATTACTCATGTAATGGAGGTACCCCACTGACAGGCATGCAATCTCAGGGACACCCTGTCGCTTGCCTAGGGGCCTCCATAATTTTATTTCTGCAAACCTCCACTAGTGAGTCATACAGAGATAACGTGGTCTCAACACTGTCAGCAAGACCCATGCTGTAAGTGCCCAGGACAGGACACAGTTGCCGTACAGGGTATGCCACATGTCCTTAAGGACGCTGTATCCTTACTTATGCAAATGTAAGGCTATTAGCTATATACCCAGCTATAAAGATCAAATTTGTCCTTACAGAATCCTAGGAAGGATTGCATAGCACTGATGGATCTCTTTAGAGAGCTTTAGATATTTTGACCCTTAGGCTGAGTCAGGAAGACAGAGTTGTTGGTGTTCTGTAAATCCTGATGAATGGGGACAAAGTCATTGAATTTCCATGAGCAATTTAATGTGTTCTGTAAACAGGATTGGACAATGGCAAACGCTAAGCTATTTCCCCTGAAGAAGTGAAACAATTTGACTTTTTTAAATCCAATAAAGTCCCTAACACAATGACTTTACCATTTCCTAATATAATATAATTTAACACAATTATTGCTTTATTTAAAGGGACAGTCAACACTGATATTAAATTTATTAACCCAAAATCTGCTCCCCTACACCGCCGCTACTATATTAAATTTATTAACCCCTAATCTGCCCCCCTACACCGCCGCCACTATATTAAATTTATTAACCCCTAAACCTAAGTCTAACCCTAACCCTAACACCCACTAACTTAAATATAATTTAAATAAATCTAAATAAATTATTCCTATTTAAAACTAAATACTTACCTATAAAATAAACCATAAGATAGCTACAATATAACTAATAGTTACATTGTAGCTATTTTAGGATTTATATTTATTTTACAGGCAAGTTTGTATTTATTTTAACTAGCTACAATAGTTATTAAATAGTTATTAACTATTTAATAACTACCTAGTTAAAATAAATACAAAAGTACCTGTAAAATAAAACCTAACCTAAGTTACAATTACACCTAACACTACACTATAATTAAATTAATTACCTACATTAACTACAATTAACTACAATTAAATAAAATAAAATAAAATTATCTAAAGTCCAAAAAAAACAAACACTAAATTACAGAAAATAATAAAATAATTACAAGATTTGTAAGCTAATTACACCTAATCTAATCCCCCTAACAAAATATAAAAAAGCCCTACCCTACACTAAATGACATTGCCCCAAAGTAATCAGCTCCTTTACCTAAAAAAAAAGTACAATACCCCCCCTAACATTAAAACCCACCACCCACACACCCAACCCTACTCTAAAACCCACCCAATCCCCCTTAAAAAAACTAACATTAACCCCTTGAAGATCATCTTACCTTGCATTCCATTGGCTGTTCCAATCAGCCAATAAAATGCGGCGGTGTGGGGGGGGAGCAGATTAGGGGTTAATAAATATAATGTAGTTGGTGGTGGGCTCCAGGAGCGGCGGTTTAGGGGTTAAACACTTTATTTAGTTGTGGCGGGGTCTGTTAGCGGCGGCTTAGGGGTTAATAAGTTTATTAGAGTGGCGGTGGGTTCCGGGAGCTGTGGTTTAGGGGTTAAAAAGTATAATGTAGGTTGCGGCAGTGTAGGGGGGGCAGATTAGGGGTGTTTAGACTCGGGGTACATGTTAGGGTGTTAGGTGTAGACATTACCATAGGAATCAATGGGATATCGGGCAGCAGCAAACATAAGATTTCGCTGCTTTCAGACTCACATTGATTCCTATGGCATCCGCTGCCTCCAGGGCGGCAGATTGAAAACCAGTTACGCTGGGCTGGAATAGTGTAGAGTGTACCTGCTAGACATTTGATAACTAGCAAAAGTAGTCAGATTGTGCCAAACTTGCATTCGGAACATCTGGAGTGATGTAAGCATCGATCTGTGTTGGACTGAGACCGTCGGATTGTATGTTACGTCACTAAATTCTACTTTTGCCGGTCTATAGGGTTTGATAACTAAGGCGAATCAGGCTCGCCACAAATATGCTGCGGAATTCCAGCGTATTTGCGGTTGACAGCTTGATAAATAGAGGCCTGTGTGTATTTTGGATTTAAATTAATTAAATTTTTTATTACTTCTGTAAGCTAATTTTTCTGTATAATAAAAATTTATTTTAAAACAATATTTCTCTCTCAATACTATTTCTTATTATTGTACTCAGAAACTTTCTTTATAAGAAATGAGATCTATTTCATTGGTATAATATTAAAGGTCAGTGCTTGAAAATCATATTTCAATATAACTGTGCTTTAAGACATTATGAGTGAATTAGGTGTGAACCACTACAATTGGGGTCCCTGGGTGTTTTTGAGAGATAATATTTGTTTTATAAGTTTTATTATAATTTTACCTAGGTCCTCTTATACGTAAGAGAAGGTAATAAAATATCATGGCTAATCAGGATTTGCAGAATCTTTTAAAACTCAATGATGTGTTTAAAATGCAGAATGGTAGAGACATTAGAAATGATGAGGTTATTGCTTTGGAGATACAGGATGGTCCTTGGGGTCTAGGGGCCAGGTATGGTTTAATTCGTATAAACTTTACTAATGCTACTGGAGTAGCTTTGAAACAACCTACATATCGCACTATAGATGCAGATTTTGATCCTGCAACACATAGAATTACAAATGTTTCTTATGATGTTATAGTAGAGATTTTAGGCAGACCTCCTGTTATTGCTGCAGGAATACAAAGACATGGCCCTTTAGCCAGAATTGAGATGTGGGGTACTCCTAGATCTAGTTTGTACAGTTCAGTGAGGGAAAATGAATTACATCCAGTTGCAGCAGATGAGCAAGCTGAGAGGGAAAATCTTTTGTGTGAAATTAAAGTTTTAAGTCATATATTGGCTCAGGTTTTAAATAGTGGAATGTCTGGAGTCTCAGGATTACAGCTGGCTTCTTTAGCTCATGCTGCAGAAATACCTATGTCAAATATAAAAGCAACAATTGGAGTAATGCCACATAATCCAAAGGATATAGCTTTGTGGTTAAATGACAGAGTTCATGCATCAGATGGAGTTTATCCAACTCATTATCCTCCACAAAAAATAGCATTGGCTAATGCTATATTACCCCCTGGATTATGTGTTTCTATAGATGAGGCAAAGGACTGGAATTCAGTGATTTGTGCATTATATGAAAAGTCACATGGTAAAGTTACTTTAGCTTCACTTGCTGATACTCTAGGAATGGTGAATAAAAATAGTGGCATTGTAGCAGCATATCACACCTAATTCACTCATAAGGTCTTAAAGCACAGTTATATTGAAATATGATTTTCAAGCACTGACCTTTAATATTATAAAAATGAAATAGGTTTAATTTCTTATAAAGAAAGTTTCTGAGTACAATAATAAGAAATGGTATTGAGAGTGCACTTAGAATTAGTTCAGCATCCTAAGCTTTATTCTGATTTTCTTATAGCTTATAAGGATGTAGCACATTTTATTTCATTACAGCAGGAAGATGAACCATTCATGAACGTGCAATTAGATAATACTGCAGTATCTGATGTTAGAAACTTACACCTAGATTCTGAGTTATGCGTTAGGGTTAAAAAGCAGCGTTAAGAGGTCATAACGCTGCTTTTTAATGCCCGCTGCTATTACGAGTCTTGCAGGTACAGGTGTACCAATCACTTTTTCGACCAGACTTGGAAATACCGCAAATCCACTTACGTAAATTGCGTATCCTATTTTTTCAATGGGACTTGCACAGCTCCGGTATTACGAGTCTGACAAAAAGTGAGCGGTAGACCCTCTCCTGTCAAGACTGGTACTGCATTTTAAAGTCAGTAGTTAAGAGTTTTACACTACAATGCCATAGCATAAAACTCTTAACTAAAGTGCTAAAAAGTACACTAACGCCCATAAACTACCTATTAACCCCTAAACCGAGGCCCACATCACAAACACTATAATAACATTTTTAACCCCTAATCTGCCGAACTGGACATCGCCGCCACTATAATAAATATATTAACCCCGAAACCGCCGCACTCCCGCCTCGCAAACATTAGTTAAATATTATTAACCCCTAATCTGCCGGCCCTAACATCGTCGCCACCTACATTATATTTATTAACCCCTAATCTGCCTCCCCCAACGTCGTCCACTATTCTAAATTTATTAACCCCTAAACCTAAGTCTAAACCTAAACCTAACCCTAACCCCCCTAACTTAAATATAATTAAAAGAAATCTAAATAAAATTACTATCATTAGCTAAATTATTCCTATTTAAAACTAAATACTTACCTGTAAAATAAACCCTAATCTAGCTACAATATAACTAATAGTTACATTGTAGCTATCTCAGGGTTTATTTTTATTTTACAGGTAAGTTTTAACTAAGTAGAATAGTTACTAAATAGTTATTAACTATTTAATAAACTACCTAGTTAAAATAAATACAAAAGTACCTGTAAAATAAAACCTAACCTAAGTTACAATAATACCTAACACTACACTATAATTAAATAAATTAAATCCAAATAAATACAATTAAATTAAATTAGAAGTACAAAAAAACCCCCACTAAACTACAGAAAATAATAAACAAATTACAAGATTTTTAAACTAATTATACCTAATCTAATCCCCCTAACAAAATAAAAAAGCCCCCTCAAAATAAAAAAGCCCTACCTTACACTAAATTACAAATAGCCCTTAAAAGGGCCTTTTGCAGGGCATTGCCCCAAAGTAATCAGCTCTTTTACATGTAAAAAAAATTAGAAATCCCCCCCAACATTAAAACCCACCACCCACACAACCAACCCTACTCTTAAACCCACCCAATACACCCTTAAAAAAACCTAACACTAACCCCTTGAAGATCACCTTACCGGGAGATGTCTTCATCCAAGCCGGGCAAAGTCCTCAACGAAGCCAGGAGAAGTCTTCATCCAACCGGGCGAAGTGGTCCTCCATACGGGCAGAAGTCTTCATCCAGATGGCATCTTCTATCTTCATCCATCCGGTGCAGAGCATCCATCCGGTGCAGAGCGGGTCCATCTTCAAGACATCCGTCGCGGAGCACAGTCTTCATCCGTAGTCTTCTTACTGAATGATGGTTCCTTTAAGTGATGTCATCCAAGATAGCGTCCCTTCAATTCCGATTGGCTGATAGAATTCTATCAGCCAATCGGAATTAAGGTAGATAAAATCCTTGGATGACGTCACTTAAAGGTACCTTCATTCATTAAGAAGACTCCGGATGAAGAGGATGCTCCGCGTCAGATGTCTTGAAGAAAGACCTGCTCCGCGCCGGATGGATGAAGATAGAAGATGCCATCTGGATGAAGACTTCTGCCTGTCTGGAGGACCACTTCGCCCGGTTGGATGAAGACTTCTCCCGGCTTCGTTGAGGACTTTGCCCAGCTTGGATGAAGACGTCTCCCGGTAAGGTGATCTTCAAGGGGTTAGTGTTAGGTTTTTTTAAGGGGGTATTGGGTGGGTTTAAGAGTAGGGTTGGTTGTGTGGGTGGTGGGTTTTTTTGTAAAAGAGCTGATTACTTTGGGGCAATGACCCGCAAAACGCCCTTTTAAGGGCTATTTGTAATTTAGTGTAGGGTAGGGCTTTTTTTATTTTGGTGGGGCTTTTTTATTTTGTTAGAGGGATTAGATTAGGTGTAATTAGTTTAAAAATCTTGTAATTTGTTTATTTTCTGTAATTTAGTTTTTTTTTGTACTTTAGCTAATTTTATTTAATTGTATTTAATTGGATTTAATTTATTTAATTTATTTAATTATAGTATAGTGTTAGATATTATTGTAACTTAGGTTAGGTTTTATATTACAGGTACGTTTGTATTTCTTTTAACTAGGTAGTTTATTAAATATTTAATAACTATTTTATAACGATTCTACCTAGTTAAAATAAATACAAACTTGTCTGTAATATAAAAATAAACCCTGAGATAGCTACAATGTAACTATTAGTTATATTGTAGCTAGCTTAGGGTTTATTTTACAGGTAAGTATTTAGTTTTAAATAGGAATAATTTAGTTAATGATAGTAATTTTATTTAGATTTATTTAAATTATATTTAAGTTAGGGGGGTTAGGGTTAGGGGTTTTTAGAATAGTGGCGGCGACGTTGGGGGCAGCAGATTAGGGGTTAATAAGTGTAGGTAGGTGGCGGCGATGTTGGGGGTGGCAGATTAGGGGTTAATAAATATAATGTAGGTGGCGGCGATGTTGGGTGCAGCAGATTAGGGGTTCATAACTATAATGTAGGTGGCGGCGGTGTCCGGAGCGGCAGATTAGGGGTTAATAATTATAATGTAGGTGGCAGCAATGTCGGGGGGCGGCAGATTAGGGGTAAATAAGTGTAAGATTAGGGGTGTTTAGACTCGGGGTTCATGTTAGGGTGTTAGATGTAGACATAAATTTTATTTCCCCATAGGAATCAATGGGGCTGTGTTAGGAGTTAAACGCTGCTTTTTTGCAGGTGTTAGACTTTTTTTCAGCCGACTCTCCCCATTGATTCCTATGGGGAAATTGTGCACGAGCACGTTACACCAGCTCACCGCTGACTTAAGCAGCGCTGGTATTGAAGTGAAATTTGGAGCAAAATTTTGCTCAATGCTCACTTCTTGTCTGTTAACTCCGGGTTTGTAAAAACCCGTAATACCAGCGCTGTCTGTAAGTGAGCGGTGAGAGAAAAATGCTTTTTAGCACCGCATAGCTTCTAACGCAAAACTCGTAATCTAGGCGTTAGATTTTTGCATAAAGAAAAATGTTAAAATATTTCAGAAGTGGGAAAATCAGGTTGGACATCGTAAAGGAATCAGTCATCATATCGCTACAGGCACAGTAGTTCCTAAAAACAGGCACAGTATAAAATCAATGGTGTAGCCATTCCCTATATACAGAAAGTCATTGATGATTTATTTAAACAAGGAGTTCTAAAAGAACAGTACAGAAATTAACTCAGCAGTCTACCCTGTTCCCAAACCGGATGGTACTTGGTGAATGGTATAAGACTATACGGAAGCTAACAGAGTTACACCAAGGGTAGCAACACAGAATACACATGCACCTTCTATTTTACACAATTTACGAAGGAAAACTTTTAAGACAAATTTAGACTTAGCAAACGGATTTTGGAGTCATCCTATTACTCCAGATAGTTACTGGATAACTGGATTTACTTGGAAGGGCAAAACGTTGGTATTTACCCGATTACCTCAGGGATTTTTAAATTCCAGTGTGTTATGTACTTCAGATGTAGTGAATTTATTATCTAAATTTCCAGAAGTTGAGGCATATGTAGATGACATATATTTTTCACATGATAGTCTTGGATAATATTTTGACTATATTACACGATGCACGTTATGTAGTATCTCTTAAGAAATCTCAAATTGCTAGACTTACTGTTACTTTCTTGGGATTTGAAATTATAATTGGAAGAAAAGGAGTGTTAGGGAGTCATTTCTACAGAAATACCAAACTTCAGATAAACAGTAACTGGGCCTCCTAGCCCATCACAAATCACAGCCGTTTGACATCTTGTAGAGATAACAATGCATCCAAGCACATCGTCAGGGTCATTCTCAGGGCTATTCTATCTATGCAAGTCTCCCTAACATCAGCATATTTCTCACTACATAATAAACACTATAATAAAAGATTCATTAGACAAGATGGATGCCTAAGACAAAATGGCGGCGAAGAACAAGATGGCGCTAGTCATGCTAACAATTCCTAACATACCACCCTTTTATTCTAACAGAATAACATAAAAATAGACAGGCGCAGAAAATTAGTAAAGCCTTTAACAACAGTATAAGCTTAATACTATGGTAACAGGACTCTATGTGAGAATACTATAGAGCAAAATATTCTTATGTCGGGTTATAATTTTATAGGCTAATAGGGCACAATTTGTCACTGCACATAAGTGCCTTCCCTCCAATACTCTCTGTTCACCTCCCAGCATCCCCAAACTACTGGTCTATCTGCACAAAGACCCAACCAGTCCCCCATCTACCCCCAAACAACACTGCATCTTTTATTTTTCCACCTGCATTGCTAGCACCCCCCAATATTTCCAACAATTTCTTGCTCTGTGCATTCTCCACAGTGAAGCATGACATGGGAACAGCACAAATGTCTCTATGTGGCCTCTGATCACTTTAAGAACAGTCTTTGTCCTCTTAGAGCGCTCCACCTTCCTCAGACACTTTGCTTTAATACAGTTCATTTGCAGTAGGGGTGCTTATCCAGTGTACTTCCGCAGGGAGATGCTGGAAATCTGATGGTTTGTTCATGGGGTAGACAAGGTGACCAGTGGATCCCCATAGCAAGCAGACACTCGAGTCACAGGGAGTCTATGAAGGAAACAGAAACAGCACAAGATGAGTACACACCCCAATACAATCACAATTATGTCCAAATAAAACTTCTTTCATCTTTTTTTGTAAGCATCACAATTCCTTTAGCTTTACTCATCCTATGTCAGTTAAAACCAAGAAAAAACATTGTTGATATATAATACAAACTAAATACATTGATTATACTTTCCTATACAATTTAAATGATAGTTCATGAATGCTAAGCAAGTGAAAACTGCTAGACTTATGCTAAGGCCTGCCCTGTAGCAAAAATGAAAAATAAAACAGTCAATAAAAATATTGTCTCTCAAATGAATTTCTTTACACGGTTACTTTGAACTACTAAAAATAAAAGAACCTAGTGTTGCTTTATTCTGCAAACCTACTATCTGTAATGTTTATAATTCTCCAACTATGATCTTAATAGTCAACAATCTCATCTGATATAAACACTTACTAGTTTACTAATTATTTTATGCAACCTAAATTCTCTCACACTCCTGTATGAGGAAAGAATACAATCATAACATAATTTAAAACTACAAAATCTCTTAAAGGTAAACACATCTTTATGGTAAGATAAATCATTTCCTTGACAAACATCTGGAATTACCAAATTCAAATTGCAAGTACCATACCAATTAATAAAAGGGAAACAAAATACATTTGCTTTCATAACATAGCTCCAATAAGAGCCATGGCATGTAGAAAATATACTATCAATATAACTATAATTATGCTACCCCCTAAACAAATATTTCTCTGTTTAATTAATATAAACTTCTAGCTGAGACATGTCCTCATTATGTTCCACAGGGTGGAGGGTCTAAAATATTCTGATATATTTCAGTATTTTCTTTAAATTATAAAGGTGCAAACATATTTTCTATACTCAGTGGGCCATTCAATAGGTTACAATACTGTAAGGTTTAGACTTACACTTATCTAAAGGGTTACACTTTTCTGCAGACAATACTATATGGCTTCTTATAACTAATATGATCAACAGAAAATAACACCAATACAATAGCATACAAAACAAGAAATATAATTAAATGAGTTAAAACATTACTCCCCTAATTTAAGTGGTTGACCCTGTAACAGCATAACAGGTCCTCAATATCAACCGGCAAGGCACAGTCCAGAGAAGGATAGTCTTTATGTTCTGATGACACACATCAGAGGAAACAGTCATGGATTACCCAGAGTCCAGTTCTGGGGCTGGTACCAGCATGCAAAGCAAATAATGGATCCAAAGATAGTTCAGCAACTTTTACTGCAGTATGGTGGTTAAAACAAGCTTGACAAAAAGGTCTTTTATCTTCATCTTTCTTTCTTTAAAGGTTTACTTGCATTTAATCTTCAATCTTTTGGAGAGTGCACTTATGGAATTTTCTCTGTACAGATTTTACCTAAATATGGAAACTCAAACATAATTCAGTTAGTGTCTTTAATCTCTGGATACAGCTGCATGATCTCATCCTGCAAATACAAATATTGTGCTAAGAACAAAATAGAAAAATAAAAACATTTTAGGTATCTGCAATATGAGAGCAAAAATAAAACACAGAAAGACAATGAAGAGATAGAAACCACCAGGGAGGGAAAAAGGAGTGGGGTATGGGTATACAGGCTACAACCGGGGTGGCCATCAAGGTAGATGATGGTCCATGGTCTGTCCGTGGCCAGTTTCCCAATGAAGGAAAGTGCTAGACGATCCTAGGGACGTAGTGCATCCTGCATAGGGATAAGACAGGGAAATTTAGGGCACAGCTGGTGGTTAGGCAATAACATTGTAAGATCAAGAGGTCAAAAGAGACACAGAGCAAGAGAGAAGTAGGTGAACTCAGAAGAGATTCAAAACATTTTAGGTTCACCTTCTTACCTAAAAACAATCACCCCCATCACATAAAGATACTCATCAATACTCATCAATACTTCCCCCTTGTTTGCGTGAAACATCCCATGTGGCACGCAAACACAATATAACAATAAACTAAAAGACAAATCATGCACTCCACTCAGGCATGCAGAATACAATTCTCAATAGCAAGCCACATCAAATATACAGCAAGCTTCCACACGCAGTCACAAAAGAGAAAAACATAACAATCTCTTAGAAAACATTTAAAACCAATTGTCCATTCCACACAACAAAACATTAACAGCCGACACAAACTTTAAACAACCACAATTAACCTGAAAGTCAACACATATACTGACATTCACAGAAACACAGCACTCGCAAAACACTACAAATAATTAAAATCCTAAAAGAACCATCTATACCCTGGTTCTGCAACTTCTATGCACAAGACTTTGATATCATACTAATGATGCAATCACCGCAGATGCTCAATAAACTCCAGTTGCATATTTACCAATAAAATCCCTTACCATAAATTTACAAAAGAACACACAAACACCTAAGTATCCAATTTTGGGAATGATTAGATAATAATGATACAGCCACTGTTCTATATAGCTCCTGCTCGCATGCACCATGCAAATCCACTTTTAAAGGGACATTCTAGTATAAATTAAACTTTCATTATTCAGATAGGACTTTTAATTTTAATCAACTTTCCAATTTACTTTTATCATCAAATTTGCTTTTTTTTGCTTTTTTTTTTTCTTGGTATTCTTAGTTTAAACTAAACATAGGTAGGCTCATATGCTTATTTCTAAGCCTTTGAGGGCTGCCTCTTATCACAGGCTTTTTAAATCTCTTTTCAATACAAAGAGACAAAATACACGTGGGCCATATAGATAACACTGTGTTCAGGCACAGGGGTTTATTTAAGATTTAGCACAAAACAATGCTAAATTTAAGACAATAGATAATAAACAGTAACATTGGCCTTACTTATAATAAAAATGTATACTGACGTTCATTAAATAGCCTAAGCAAGCAAAAAAACACTCACAGTGGGATGCAGGCTAGTTAAAGGGACATTTTACCCAAATTTAAAAATTATCTTTAATTGAAACTGCTGACACAGTTAAATATACTAGTGTTAGGTTTACAGTAAACCTTATTGTCTTCTCTGTAAATATTTCCTTAAAATCTCAAATTTTATATCAGTTTGCCTGTATCCCTTTAAATATTTTCTCTTCTTCTTTTCTTTTTTGTTTTACACGGCTAGCACACAGACTGCAGGCAATTTATCAGTTCAGTTTGCATTACAAAGGGAATTAAGTTACACTGCGTAAATATCTGCTATTTAAATGGCAGATTTAAAAAGAATCATACAAAGAAAGGTCTCAAAAAATATATTTTGCATACTACAAATACAGTGTTATTGCTGCTCATGAACTCCTTTCACATGAGTGAACTGGTCATTTAAATAATAAAATGACAATTTTCCATTGCTCTGTCTAAGCCCTAAGCTTCAATTTTACAGACAAATATAACACAATAAAATATACTTATTAGTTATTACCTGAAATTCAGCCCAGTGCAATAACTGTGTCTTGAAAGCACAAAGCTAGCTACTTAATCTACACAAACAAAAACTCGCAAATGCAATTCCTTTATATTTTAAACTATTCAGCTTGTATAACAAGTCATTACAAATACATTAGTATAAAAAACTATTTTACAGTACACTGTCCCTTTAAGGACTAACCATTTATCATGTAACACCCATGTATATTTAAAAAAAAAACTTCTAATGAATTAATTTACTTGCAACAGAAACGGACCCAAAATATTTTTAGATAAATTTAATGATATACAGCCTATAACCTTATTTTATCTTTTCTACTAACTCCTTGCAAATACAACATACTTGAATCAAACATGCTTATGACTTTAAAGTTGTAACAATTAGACTTCAAAATACCTCATTACAATGTCATTTTTACAGCGATACACACACACACAAGCTCAGATCATCTCGCATACCAGCAATTCACTCCCCCCTTTTTTTTTCTTCTTTTTTTTTCCTTCTCAGGAAAACATATATTTATTAATTTTCCTCCAAATTTAAAATGTATTTGAACATGTCTGAATTTGTAGAGAATGGCCATTTCTTCACAGATTGAGAAAAACACATTTCAAATAATACATTCTCCTTTGGTTTAGAGTAAATCTGTTACACTTAAATCTCCTTTTCATTACTGCACACACACATACAACGGAGCTTCTAAAACAGTTTTTTTATATTTCTCTTTGCTGACTCTACACAGCTGCTCACTGACAGATATTTTTTATGATCCCCCCTCCCTTTCTAGAGTGGGTTTTTTTTTTAACATAAACTGTTAACCCTTTTGTAGACATTAAAATGCAATAACATTTTCCTCTTCTCTGTGCATTATTAACAATATTTGGCTATGAGCAGACCCCACTTTTCTTTAACAACACAATAAGAGCAGCAGTAATAAAATGCACAGTCACTTAATATATTTTTAAGCACAAAAGAGCACAGCAATTATATAGCAATAAAAAAGCAAGCAAGCAAACAAATTAGTATCCAATTTCCATTTATAGGTAACAAAAATTCTACTATGGAATGTATAGGGACAACTTCAACACAGCGATGCCAATTTGCCCGGGGAACTTAACTTAAAACTTCCCATCAAATTGCATGCTAACTTTTATCTTGCGCACTTCAGACAGGACTGAAATACCTGTTTTTAACTAGCACAGGACTTTAACCTGTCTAGAGGGATTTATCACACAAGTGCCGACAGGACTAAGAACCTTTGCACAAACCCTGCTTCTTTCTTTACTGCAGGAATCCCTTTTAACCCTTTATCATATATTACCAACACCTATTACAAAAAAATAAAAATAAAACCAACTAAATTTAGGTTTAGATTCACAGAGGGAAAGTAGAGTAAATAAACACTGATCCACTCACCCCGTGTAAATCCCACGAGCTGACACCAGAAACTGTTACATGTTGTTTTGAGGAGGGGGGTGTCAGTTCAGGACTGGGCATCGGGCACACTATACCAGCTGGAAATTAGTACTTATCTGTTCAGGACGTCCAGGAGAATAGATTTCAGACCACGCAGCTATGATTCCAAAAGCTATTCTGTTTATTGCAAGTTGAAAGGCACTTTTATAGCCAAGAGTTACAGCATATAGGTTTAACAAGTGACGTATTCATAATTACATCATCTTACATAGTATTTCTATAAGAGCAAAGAAACTCATAGAAAATATAATTGGAAGAAAAGGAGTGTTAGGGAGTCATTTCTACAGAAATACCAAACTTCAGATAAACAGTAACTGGGCCTCCTAGCCCATCACAAATCACAGCCGTTTGACATCTTGTAGAGATAACAATGCATCCAAGCACATCGTCAGGGTCATTCTCAGGGCTATTCTATCTATGCAAGTCTGCCTAATATTAGCATATTTCTCACTACATAATAAACACTATAATAAAAGATTCATTAGACAAGATGGATGCCTAAGACAAAATGGCGGCGAAGAACAAGATGGCGCTAGTCATGCTAACAATTCCTAACAGTGAATTTATCTGCTCTATTTGTAGGGGAAAAAGATAATCCCTTTTTTAGGATTGCTTCTTGTTCCACAGAGATAGATTTTTTTAGACAAATTCACTATTTTAAGATCATTTTGAGAATCCTTTACAACTCTGCTACCCCCATTACCCTTATTCACTTCGATTCATGATGACTCCTCAAATTGTATCCCTTTTTGACTGTATCTTCCTCCCCTGTGCTTTCTCCCTGCCCTCTGTTTTTTCTTGTATTGTTGTTTTTCTGTTTGTTGTCTAAAAAAGATTTCTGATTTCTTCTCCTATTTCTGTTTCTAAATTTATTACTGCCAGTTGCAGTAGACTGATCTGAACCTGTTGAAGTCCCACCACCTTCATTTTTTGTAAAATCATATACTTTATTTGTTTGATAATCTTGGTAATCCCTTTGAAATTTACGTTTTTTCCTAAATTTAGTGTCCTCTTGGACTTTTCTAATTTCTAACTTAGCCCCATTCATAAGCCTTTCATATTCAGAATTGCTAGTCCACTTCTCTAATGTTTTAGAGGTATCCTCGAGTTCTTTGGTAATTTTAGTCAATCTTAAAGTATTTTCTTTCACAATTAAACCCATTAAGTTAAATGAGCACTCAGATAGATATTTGTCCCAGGTGTCATTGAAACCATCTAATAATGGATCTTTAAGATTATTACCTGGTCTCTTTCTAAACCTCAGGCCCCGCGGAACCATCTTGGATTCAAGATATTTGTTTATACTTGAGATCTCCCATTTAAGTTTTAATTCTTTAATGGATTTAGTTTTGTAATTTCTAAATACTTTATACACATTACTCTCATCTTTATCTTGAGAGATATCACTTTCTTTACTTGTGATGCTGAATGTATAATTTATGTCACTCTCGCATTCCTCCTCATTAATAGTAGCCATTTTATTATATCTATCTAAATTCCTGGGGGTTAATCCCTCTCATCCAAATCAACTAAAGAGTTATTACCATAGGGAGACACGGCACATCTAAAGAAAGGGATCAAAAAAATCCCAGAATATATCCCCTATATTGTATCTATCAGTGTATCCCTGGTACACTAAATACTTGATACCAGGGGTGCCTGGGAACATAGAATGAATCTATTGATACTAAAAAGAAAGAGTATTTTCTGGCCGGCACTTGCACATAAACTATCCTAGGATAGAAATTGTATAAGACCCTGAGTAATCCAGATGAGGGGACTATATATATATATATATATATATATATATATATATATATATATATATATATATACGTATGTATAATACAGTGTAATGCATATATACTGTATATATAATACCGTGTAATACATATATACAATACAGTGTAATATATATATATAATACCGTGTAATACCAGTGTAATACATATATATATATTTCAGTCTAATACATATATATAATACAGTGTAATACATATATATAATAACGTGTAATACCAGTGTAATACATATATATAATACAATGTAATACATATATGTAATACAGTGTAATACCAGTGTAATATATATATATATATATATATATATATTTCAGTCTAATACATATATATAATACAGTGTAATACATATATATAATAACGTGTAATACCAGTGTAATACATATATATATATATATATATATATATATATATATTTCAGTCTAATACATATATATAATACAGTGTAATACCAGTGTAATACATATATATATAATACAATGTAATACATATATGTAATACAGTGTAATACCAGTGTAATACATATATATATATATATATATATATATATATATTACAGTCTAATATGTATACAGGTATATATTACAGTCTAATACATATATATAATACAGTGTAATACATATATAATATAGTGTAATACATATATATATAATATAGTGTAATACATATATATAATAAAGTGTAATACATATATATAATACAGTGTAATACATATATATAATACTTTGTAATACATATATATAATACTTTGTAATACCAGTGTAATACATATATATAATACAGTGTAATACATATATATAATATAGTGTAA
This sequence comes from Bombina bombina, assembly GCF_027579735.1. Taxonomy (NCBI): domain Eukaryota; kingdom Metazoa; phylum Chordata; class Amphibia; order Anura; family Bombinatoridae; genus Bombina; species Bombina bombina. Next base: position 46,359,557 of record NC_069501.1, read on the forward strand.
TACATATATATAATACAGTGTAATACATATATATATATATATATATATATATATATATAATACAGTGTAATACATATATATAATACAGTGTAATACATATATATATAATACTTTGTAATACATACTGTATATAGTGATGTCCCGAACTGTTCGCCCGCGAACAGTTCACCGCAAACTTAGCTTGTTCGCGTTCGCCGCTGCGGGCGAACACATGTGATGTTCGATCCGCCCCCTATGTGTCATCATTGAGGAAACTTTGACCCTGTATGTCACAGCCTTCTGACACATTAGAGCCAATCAGCATCAGACACTCCCTCACAGACCCTCCCAGCTTCTTGCCAGCAGCCATTTTAGACTCATTACGACGTTGCTTTCTTAGTGAGAGGAGGTTTAGTGCTGCTGCTGCTGACATTATAGGGAAATAGATAGCTAGGCTAGTGTATTTAGTGTCCACTACAGTCCTGAAGGACTCATCTCATCTCTGCTGCAAGGACAGCACCCCAAAAAGCCCTTTTTAGGGCTATAACTTCAGTCGTTTTTTTTTTATTATTATTTGTATTTTTATTTGCATTTGCCTGGCTTTGAGCCTGTGTGTGAGGCTCACAGCATATGCTGTGATTAGTGCCACCACTGATATCTGCCTAACAACATTAGTTTAAATTTAACCAACCAAAATTTGAAATTATTTTGCTAGTGTAATTTATTTTCATTTTCTATCAGGCCTGTGTCACACAGCATATACTCTGGTTCATTGCTCTGTGCCAGCCACCACTCATATCCGCTTATAACATTATTTTCAATTTTAAAAAAAACTTTTAAATCATTTTGCTAGTGTAATCTAATTTCATTTTCTATCAGGACTGTGTCTGTCAGGCTCACACAGCATATACTTCAGTTTTTTTCAGTCTTTTGGTTAATTGCTCTGTGCCAGGCATCACTCATATCTGCTTAACCTTATTTTAAATTTTAAAAAATAACTTTTAAATCATTTTGCTAGTGTAATCTAATTTCATTTTCTATCAGGCCTGTGTGTATCTGACTTACAGAGCCTACTGTTTTTAATTGCTGCCCTTCCAAGGCTATCAGCCACGACTCATATGTGCTTAACCTTTTTCTTTAAATTCCAAAAAAAAATCTTTAAATCATTTTGCTAGTGTAATCTAATTTTATTTTCTATCAGGCCTGTGTGTATCTGACTTACAGAGCATACTGTTGTTAATTGCTGCCCTACGTAGCAGCCAGCCAATGCCACCGCTCATATCTGCTTAACATTATTTTAAATTTAAAAGAAAAACTTTTAAATTATTTTGCTAGTGTAATCTAATTTAATATTCTATCAGGCCTGTGTGTTTCTCACTTACACAGCATACTGTGGTAAATTGCTGCCCTACCTACCAGCCACGACTCATATCTGCTTTACATTATTTTAAATGTAAAAAAAAATTTAAATCATTTTGCTAGTGTAATTTAATTTCTTTTTCCATCAGGCCTGTGTGTTTCTGGCCCACATCATATAGTGTTACACAGATTAAATTTTATTTTTTTTCCACCACTTATATCTAGTGCCAGCCTGTGTGCCAGGCCCACTTGCCAACTAGTTACACCAATCATAGTTGTTGTAACAGTATTGTTAATATGTAAAATTAAAAATTGTTAGATTGTGAATCATCAGTTAGCTCGTGCCATTGAATTGCACATTCTTCCTGCCTGCCAGCCTGTGTGCCAGGCCCACTAGCCAATTAGTGCCACCAATCATATTTCTTGTAACAGTATTGAAAAAATTGTAAATCATCACTTTTTTGACTGCGAATCTTCAGTCTCCTAGTGCCATTGAATTGCAGTTTCCTCCTGCCTGCCAGCCTGTGTGCCAGGCCCACTTGCCAACTAGTTACACCAATCCTATTTGTTGTAACAGTATTGTTAATATTTAAAATAAAAAATTCTTAGACTGTGAATCACCAGTTTGCAAATTGCTAGTGCCATTGAATTGCAGTTTCCTCCTGCCTGCCAGCGTGTGTGCCAGGCCCACTAGCCAACTAGTGCCAACAATCATATTTCTTGTGACTGTATTGAAAAAAATTTAAACATAACTTTTTTGACTGTGAATCTGCAGTCTACTAGTGCCATTGATTTGGCAGTTACCTCCTGTCTGCAGCCTGTGTGCCAGGCCCACTTGACAACTAGTTACACCAATCATATTTGTTGTTACAGTATTGTTAATATTTAAAATTAAAAATTGTTAGATTGTGAATCATCAGTTTGCTCGTGCCATTGAATTGCACTTTTCTCCTGCCGGCCAGCGTGTGTGCCAGGCCCACTAGCCACTAGTGCCACCAATCATATTTCTTGTAACAGTATAGAAAACATTTTAAATCATAATTTTTTTGACTGTGAATCTTCAGTCTCCTAGTGACATTGAATTGCAGTTTCCTCCTGCCTGCCAGCCAGTGTGCCAGGCCCACTTGCCAACTAGTTACACCAATCCTATTAGTTGTAACAGTATTGTTAATATTTAAAATAAAAAATTCTTAGATTGTGAATCACCAGTTTGCAAATTGCTAGTGCCATTGAATTGCAGTTTCCTCCTGCCTGCCAGCGTGTGTGCCAGGCCCACTAGCCAACCAGTGCCAACAATCATATTTCTTGTGACTGTATTGAAAAATTTTTAAACATAACTTTTTTGACTGCGAATCTGCAGTCTACTAGTGCCATTGAATTGCAGTTACCTCCTGCCTGCCAGCCTGTGTGCCAGGCCCACTTGCCAACTAGTTACACCAATCTTATTTGTTGTAACAGTATTGTTAATATTTACAATTAAAAATTGTTAGATTGTGAATCATCAGTTTGCTCGTGCCATTGAATTGCACTTTCCTCCTGCCTGCCAGCGTGTGTGCCAGGCCCACTAGCCACTAGTGCCACCAATCATATTTCTTGTAACAGTATAGAAAAAAATTTAAATCATAATTTTTTTGACTGTGAATCTTCAGTCTCCTAGTGCCATTGAATTGCAGTTACCTCCTGCCTGCCAGCCTGTGTGCCAGGCACACTTGCCAACTAGTTACACCAATCATATTTGTTGTAACAGTATTGTTAATATTCAAAATAAAAAATTGTTAGATTGTGAATCATCAGTTTGCTCGTGCCATTGAATTGCACTTTCCTCCTGCCTGCCAGCGTGTGTGCCAGGCCCACTAGCCACTAGTGCCACCAATCATATTTCTTGTAACAGTATAGAAACATTTTTTAAAAATATTTTTTTTTACTGTGAATCTTCAGTCTCCTAGTGCCATTGAATTGCAGTTTCATACTGCATGCCAGCCTGTGTGCCAGGCCCACTTGCCAACTAGTTACACCAATCCTAGTTGTTGTAACAGTATTGTTAATATTTAAAATTAAAAATTGTTAGATTGTGAATCATCAGTTTGCTCGTGCCATTGAATTGCACTTTCTTCCTGCCTGCCAGCGTGTGTGCCAGGCCCACTAGCCAACTAGTGTCACCAATCATATTTCTTGTAACAGTATTGAAAACAATTTAAATCATAACTTTTTTGACTGTGAATCTTCAGTCTCCTAGTGCCATTGAATTGCAGTTACCTCCTGCCTGCCAGCCTGTGTGCCAGGCCCACTTGCCAACTAGTTACACCAATCATATTTGTTGTAACAGTATTGTTAATATTTAAAAATAAAAATTGTTAGATTGTCAATCATCAGTTTGCTCGAGCCATTGAATTTCATTTTCCTCCTGCCTGCCAGCGTGTGTGCCAGGCCCACTAGCCACTAGTGCCACCAATCATATTTCTTGTAACAGTATTGAAAAAATTGTAAATCATCACTTTTTTTACTGCGAATCTTCAGTCTCCTAGTGCCATTGAATTGCAGTTACCTCCTGCCTGCCAGCCTGTGTGCCAGGCCCACTTGCCAACTAGTTACACCAATCTTATTTGTTGTAACAGTATTGTTAATATTTACAATTAAAAATTGTTAGATTGTGAATCATCAGTTTGCTCGTGCCATTGAATTGCACTTTCCTCCTGCCTGCCAGCGTGTGTGCCAGGCCCACTAGCCACTAGTGCCACCAATCATATTTCTTGTAACAGTATAGAAAAAAATTTAAATCATAATTTTTTTGACTGTGAATCTTCAGTCTCCTAGTGCCATTGAATTGCAGTTACCTCCTGCCTGCCAGCCTGTGTGCCAGGCACACTTGCCAACTAGTTACACCAATCATATTTGTTGTAACAGTATTGTTAATATTCAAAATAAAAAATTGTTAGATTGTGAATCATCAGTTTGCTCGTGCCATTGAATTGCACTTTCCTCCTGCCTGCCAGCGTGTGTGCCAGGCCCACTAGCCACTAGTGCCACCAATCATATTTCTTGTAACAGTATAGAAACATTTTTTAAAAATATTTTTTTTACTGTGAATCTTCAGTCTCCTAGTGCCATTGAATTGCAGTTTCATACTGCATGCCAGCCTGTGTGCCAGGCCCACTTGCCAACTAGTTACACCAATCCTAGTTGTTGTAACAGTATTGTTAATATTTAAAATTAAAAATTGTTAGATTGTGAATCATCAGTTTGCTCGTGCCATTGAATTGCACTTTCTTCCTGCCTGCCAGCGTGTGTGCCAGGCCCACTAGCCAACTAGTGTCACCAATCATATTTCTTGTAACAGTATTGAAAACAATTTAAATCATAACTTTTTTGACTGTGAATCTTCAGTCTCCTAGTGCCATTGAATTGCAGTTACCTCCTGCCTGCCAGCCTGTGTGCCAGGCCCACTTGCCAACTAGTTACACCAATCATATTTGTTGTAACAGTATTGTTAATATTTAAAAATAAAAATTGTTAGATTGTGAATCATCAGTTTGCTCGAGCCATTGAATTTCATTTTCCTCCTGCCTGCCAGCGTGTGTGCCAGGCCCACTAGCCACTAGTGCCACCAATCATATTTCTTGTAACAGTATTGAAAAAATTGTAAATCATCACTTTTTTTACTGCGAATCTTCAGTCTCCTAGTGCCATTGAATTGCAGTTACCTCCTGCCTGCCAGCCTGTGTGCCAGGCCCACTTGCCAACTAGTTACACCAATCTTATTTGTTGTAACAGTATTGTTAATATTTACAATTAAAAATTGTTAGATTGTGAATCATCAGTTTGCTCGTGCCATTGAATTGCACTTTCCTCCTGCCTGCCAGCCTGTGTGCCAGGCCCACTAGCCAACTACTGCCACCAATCATATTTCTTGTAACAGTATTTAAAAAAAAAAATCATAACTTTTTGGACTGTGAATCTTCAGTCTCCTAGTGCCATTGAATTGCAGTTGCCTGCCTGCCAGCGTGTGTGCCAGGCCCACTTGCCGTTTCCAACTAGTGCCACCAATCATATTTGTTCTAACAGTATTGTCAATTTTTGTTAAAAACTATTTTTGGACTAAGAAGCATGACTCAGCTAGTTTAATCTAATTGCAGTTGCCTTACTCCCAGCGTGTGTGCCAGACAGGCCCATTTGCCAACTAGTGCCAACAATCATATTTGTTGTCACAGTACTTCTAATATTTAAAAAATAAACATTTTTGACTTTGAAACATCTTTTTTTTTGTTGTCAGTCTCACAGTGTGTACTGTGCCCACTTGCCCAGTGCCACCACTCATAATTTGTGTAATAGTATTGTAAGTGTCCATTTTAAAAAAAATGACAGGCAGAGGCAGGCCACCCCGCAGGTTCCGTGGTCATGGTCGTGGTGCTGTGATTCCTTTAGACCCTACAAATATGCACATTGTTCAGACGCCGGGTGCCAGGGGTGACGCGAAAAGTTCTGAGGAGGACCTAGTTGAATGGCTAACACAGGACACCCAATCTTCTACAGCTTCCGCTCCTAGTCCTCCTAACCTTGACGCACCATCTACGTCCAGCTGTGCTTTGGGCAGGTCTCAAGTGAACAGTGCCACTCGCCCGCCTGTCGCCACCACCAACACTAGCACCACAGCCGCTTCACTTGATCTGTCACAGGAGTTATTGACACATCAGTTTGAAGAAATGAGTGATGCGCAACCATCATTGACAGAGGATGTAGATAACAGTGATATGTCTCAGTCAGGCAGCATTACAGACATGGAGGTACGGTGTGATGATGATGATGATGTTGTACCCGCTGCTGCTTCCTTTCTTGATGTGTCAGATACAAGTGAAGCAGTTGATGATGATGTGTCGGTGGATGTCACGTGGGTGCCTGCTAGAAGAGAAGAAGAAGAGGGGAACGGTTCAGATGGGGAGACAGAGAGGAGGAGGAGGAGACGAGTTGGAAGCAGGGGGAGGTCATCGCAAGGAGATAGTGGCACAGTCAGACAGCATGTAACGGCACCCGGGGTCAGCCAGACAGCACGCCGACGCCCATCAATGCATGCTGTTGCCACCACCAGAATGCCGTCATCGCAGAGCTCAGCAGTGTGGCATTTTTTTGTGTGTCTGCCTCTGACAACAGCGATGCCATTTGCAACCTGTGCCAAAAGAAACTGAGTCGTGGGAAGTCCAACACCCACCTAGGTACAACTGCTTTGCGAAGGCACATGGTCTCCCATCACAAACGCCGATGGGAAGAACACATGAGTAGAAGCAGCACACAAACTGAAAGCCGCCCTCCTCCTCCTGCTCCAGCATCTTCAGCCACATCAACCACTACTGTCCTCCTTGCCCCCTCTCAACCATCCTCCACTGAGTCTCTCTTACGCAGCAGTTCCTGGTCATCTGCCCACAGTCAGCTGTCTGTCAAGGACATGTTTGAGCGTAAGAAGCCAATTTCTCAAAGTCACCCCCTTGCCCGGCGTCTGACAGCTGGCTTGTCTGAACTCTTAGGCCGCCAGCTTTTACCATACAAGCTGGTGGAGTCTGATGCTTTCAAAAAATTTGTATCTATTGGGACACCGCAGTGGAAGGTACCTGGCAGAAATTTCTTTTCACAAAAGGCAATCCCAAACCTGTACTCTGTTGTTCGAAAGGAAGTTATGGCATGTCTGGCACACAGCGTTGGGGCAAGGGTCCATATGACCACGGATAGCTGGTCTGCAAAGCATGGTCAGGGCAGGTATATCACCTACACTGCGAATTGGGTAAACCTGCTGACGTCTGACAAGCATGGAATGTGAGGCTCTGCAGAAGAGTTGGTGACACGGCCACGACTTGCAGGCAGGCCTGCTGCTACCTCCTCTACTCCTCCTACTCCATCCTCTTCCATAACCTCTTCCATAACCTCGGCTGAGTCCTCTTCTGCTTCTGCGTCTTGCTCCACATCTATGGCACCCCCCCAGCTCCCCAGGTACTATGCTACATCCCGGATACGGCAGTGTCATGACGTCTTGGGGTTGACTTGCCTGAAAGCGGAGAGTCACACCGCACCAGCACTCCTGACCGCCCTGAATGCACAGGTGGATCAGTGGCTGACTCCGCACCAACTGGAGATTGGCAAGGTTGTTTCTGACAATGGAAGTAATTTGGTGGCAGCATTGAAATTGGGCAAGTTGACACATGTGCCGTGCATGGCACACGTGTGTAATCTGATTGTAAAACGATTTGTCCATAAGTACCCAGGCTTACAGGACGTCCTGAAGCAGGCCAGGAAGGTGTCTGGCCATTTCAGGCATTCCTACACGGCCATGGCGCACTTGTCCGATATCCAGCGTCGAAACAACCTGCCAGTGAGGCGCTTGATTTGCGACAGCCCGCCACGGTGGAATTCAACATTCCTAATGTTTGACTGCCTGCTCCAACAACAAAAAGCTGTTAATGAGTATTTGTATGACCGGGGTGCTAGGACAGCCTCTTGGGAGCTGGGGATTTTTTTGCCAAATTACTGGACGCTCATGCGCAATGCCTGTAGGCTCATGCGTCCTTTTGAGGAGGTGACAAACCTTGTCAGTCGCACCGAAGGCACCATCAGCGACATCATACCATTTGTTTTCTTCCTGGAGCGTGCCCTGCGAAGAGTGCTGGATCAGGCCGTAGATGAGCGTGAAGAGGAAGAGGAAGAGTTGTGGTGTCCATCACCCCCACAAACAGCCTTATCAGCATCGCTTGCTGGACCTACGGCAACGCAGGAAGAGGATTGTGAGGAAGAGGAGTCAGAGGAGGAATGTGGCTTTGAGGAGGAGGAGGAGGAAGACCGAGCACAACAGGCATCCCAGGGTGCTCGTTGTTGTCACCTCTCTGGTACCCGTGGTGTTGTACGTGGCTGGGGGGAAGAAGATACCCTCAGTGAGATCAGTGAGGACGAGGAAAGGGACATGATTAGCTCGGCATCCAACCTTGTGCAAATGGGGTCTTTCATGCTGTCGTGCCTGTTGAGGGACCCTCGTATAAAAAAGCTGAAGGAGAATGACCTGTACTGGGTGTCCACGCTCCTAGACCCCCGGTATAAGCATAAAGTGCCTGAAATGTTACCAAATTCACGCCAGTCAGAAAGGATGGAGCATTTTAAAAATAAATTAAAAACTATGCTTTACACAGCGTATAAGGGTGATGTCACAGCACAACGGGAATGTAACAGGGGAAGAGATGAAAGTAATCCTCCTCCTTCTGCTCCCACGACCACGGCGGCAAGGACAGGACGCTTTCCTGACGTCTTGTTGATGGAGGACATGCGTACCTTTTTAACTCCCATGCATCGCCAGAGCCTTTCGGGATCCAGCCTCAGAGAAAGACTCAACCGACAGGTAGCAGACTACCTAGCATTAACTGCGGATCTCGACACTCTGAGGAGCGATGGACCCCTTGACTACTGGGTGTGCAGGCTTGACCTGTGGCCTGAGCTATCCCAATTTGCAATGGAACTTCTGGCCTGCCCCGCTTCAAGTGTCCTGTCCGAAAGGACATTCAGTGCAGCAGGAGGTTTTGTCACTGAGAAGAGAAGTCGCCTAGGTCAAAAAAGCCTTGACTATCTCACCTTTATTAAAATGAATGAGGGATGGATCCCGAAGGGACTGACATTGGGCGATACATTTGAGTAAAAAAGGCCTGATGATGAGATGAGCTGGCTTGGGCTACAACTGGTACACACGCTGGCTTTTTTTTTCTTATAATGCAGGATGACTTGCTTGACTTATCCGCCAACAACTAGTGTTCAAGCCGCAAGCTTTTAGGGCACTTTCTAAATGTTTTACAAACAGCAATTTTTCTGGCCGCTGCTACAGCAGTGGCTACAACAATACCCAATTTTTCAGTCATTTGTACATGCCTAATTTTTCTGACCTCTGCTGCTGCTCTGTGGGTACAAAACTCAAAGCAAAAAATAAGGCACATAACAGTGATTAAACTGTTAAGAATAGTATAACTTAACACACCACTCATATCTGGTGGACCATTAAATTGCACGCGCAGTGCCCCAAATTTGAAGGAGGAGGACCGACCAAGCATCTTTATCCGTCTCTTGGTTGCTCTAAATTATCTCCGGGTTCCATCTATGCCATACCTGTAGTTTATTGTGCAAAAGGGTGGCATATGTGGTGTTTCATGCTGTTGTGCCTGTTGAGGTTCGTGGGCCATCTTATTAAAAGGGTCAAGGAGAACAAAGTGTACTGGTTGTCCAAGCATCTTTTTCCATCTCCCGGATCCTAAAAATTATCTCTGGGTTTCTAAATTGGATGCCATACCTGTACTCTATTGTGCAAAAGGATGGCATATGTGGTGTTTCCTGCAGTTGTTTCTGTTGAGGGTGCTGGACCCTCTTATAAAAAGGCTGAAGGAGAACGACCTGTACTGGGTGTCCAAGCATGGTTTTTTGGCCAATTTCACGTTTCCAAAAAATTATCTCTGGGTTTCTAAAATCAATGCCGTACCTGTACTCTATTGTTCAAAAGGATGCAAAATGTCCGCTTTCCAGCTGTTGTTTCTGTTGAGGGTCCTGGACCCTCTTATAAAAAGGCTGAAGGAGAAAGAAGTGTACTGGGTGACCAATCATTTTTTTGGTTCAATTTCCAGGTTCATAAACATTATCTCTGGGTTTCTAAAATCAATGCTGTACCTGTACTCTATTGTTCAAAAGGATGCCATATGTCCTCTTTCCTGCTGTTGTTTTTGTTGAGGGTCCTGGACCCTCTTTTAAAAAGGCTGAAGTAGAAAGAAGTGTACTGGGTGTCCAATCATTTTTTTGGTTCAATTTCCCGGTTGCAACAAATTATCTCCGGGTTTCTAAAATCAATGCCTTACCTGTAATCTATTGTTCAAAAGGATGCCATATGTCCTCTTTCCTGCTGTTGTTTTTATTGAGGGTCCTGGACCCTCTTTTAAAAAGGCTGAAGTAGAAAGAAGTGTACTGGTTGTCCAATAATTTTTTTGGTTCAATTTCCCGGTTGCAACAAATTATCTCCGGGATTCTAAAATCAATGCCTTACCTGTAATCTATTGTTCAAAAGGATGCCATATGTCCTCTTTCCTGCTGTTGTTTCTGTTGAGGGTCCTGGAGCCTCTTATAAAAAGGCCGAAGGAGAAAGAAGTGTACTGGGTGTCCAATCAATGTTTTTTTCTATTTCCTGTTTCCTAAAAATTATCTCCGGGTTTCTAAAATCAATTCCTTACCTGTACTCTATTGTTCAAATGGATGCCATATGTCCTCTTTCCTGCTGTAGTTGTTTTTTTGTTTTTTTTAATCAGTATTTTTGTTTATTTTAGAACAGTTACAGTTATAATGCAGTTATAGGTTCACAAAGATTATGACTTTGCACACTGCCATTTTCGATGCAGCCTTTTGACATGTTGTGTGATATGAATACAATAATGGTATGTTTTGAATCTGCTGAGCCTAATAAAAAAAAAAAACAAGATATAATTTAACTTGAGTTACTAACTGAAGCATGATTTACAATAGGGGTTAGATCTATAAGCAGCAGCATAAAAAAGTTAAAATCTGCTTCACACAGCGGTTAGGCTTATAAGTGAAGGGGTTAAACACTGGTAAAGTATTCCTTTAGGGGCGCAAAGAGATGGCTAATGACCGGAACACTCCAGGAACTTCCCAAGAGTTGCTGTCTTGTGTTTCGGGTGATGTTGGAGACATCTGTGTAGTGTACAGGGAAACCAAAAATCCTCTCCATCTCTGTGCACCACAGGACGTCCTCCTTGTCATCTATAACCACAGGAAACTGCTGGCATTTCCATTGCTTCAAGGAGTTCAGTTGCGTGGTGATAGTACAGACTTTACTAAAGTTTGCTTTCCTACCATACTCAAGACAATCTTGTAGTTCCAGCTTATGATTTGCTGTGGGAACCAGTGGCCTGTCCATACCAGGAAGATTTCCCCAGAAGTAACGAGCTCTGCTTGCAGGTGACACATGTTTAGTGTCAATCATCACAGGGCTTGCGTGCAGAATATGGCAGATGGCCCTCTTCACATGTTTGTCCATAGCCACAACATTTTCAAACAGCCAGAAGAAAGGTCGGTTCTCACCAGCCTAAAGTCGCGCTTCATGTACCAAATGCTGAAAGTCAAAAAATAGACACCCAGTGCCTTCAAAAAGACCTTTGCGATATGGATTCACCAGAGCAAGGTCATTGCAAGGACTTCCCCCGATAACCAAATCAAAAGGCCCCAACTCCTGAATCTTCCCCTTCACATTATTATTGTCCCAGTCCCTTGTACTCCTATGCTCAGCTCCCTGCTGTTGTTTTTGTTGAGGGTCCTGGAGCCTCTTATAAAAAGGCTGAAGTAGAAAGAAGTGTACTGGGTGCCCAATCATTTTCTTGGTTCAATTTCCCGGTTGCAACAAATTATATCCGGGTTCCTAAAATCAATGCCTTCCATGTAATCTATTGTTCAAAAGGATGCCATATGTCCTCTTTCCTGCTGTTGTTTTTGTTGAGGGTCTGGGACCCTCTTATAAAAAGGCTGAAGTAGAAAGAAGTGTACTGGGTGACCAATCATTTTTTTGGTTCCATTTCCCGGTTGCAACAAATTATATCCGGGTTTCTAAAATCAATGCCTTACCTGTACTCTATTGTTCAAAAGGATGCCATATGTCCTCTTTCCTGCTGTTGTTTCTGTTGAGGGTCCTGGACCCTCTTATAAAAAGGCAGAAGGAGAAAGAAGTGTACTCGGTGTCCAATCAATGTTTTTTTCTATTTCCCGTTTCCTAAAAATTCTTTCTGGGTTTCTAAAATCAATGCTGTACCTGTACTCTATTGTTCAAAAGGATGCCATATGTCCTCTTTCCTGCTGCTGTTTCATATGAGGGTCCTGGACACTCTTATAAAAAGGCTGAAGTAGAAAGAAGTGTACTGGGTGTCCAATCAATGTTTTTTGGTTCCATTTCCCGGTTGCAACAAATTATCTCCGGGTTTCTAAAATCAATGCCTTACCGGTAATCTATTGTTCAAAAGGATGCCATATGTCCTCTTTCCTGCTGTTGTTTCTGTTGAGGGTCCTGGACCCTCTTATAAAAAGGCCGAAGGAAAAGAAGTGTACTGGGTGTCCAATCAATGTTTTTTTCTATTTCCGGTTTCCTAAAAATTATCTCTGGGTTTCTAAAATCAATGCTGTACCTGTACTCTATTGTTCAAAAGGATGCCATATGTCCTCTTTCCTGCTGCTGTTTCATATGAGGGTCCTGGACCCTCTTATAAAAAGGCTGAAGTAGAAAGAAGTGTACTGGGTGTCCATCCAATCATTTTTTTGGTTCAATTTCCCGGTTCCAACAAATTATCTCCCGGTTTCTAAAATCAATGCTGTACCTGTACTCTATTGTTCAAAAGGATGCCATATGTCCTCTTTCCTGCTGTTGTTTCATATGAGGGTCCTGGAGCCTCTTATAAAAAGGCTGAAGTAGAAAGAAGTGTACTGGGTGTCCAATCATTTTTTGGGTTAAATTTCCCGGTTGCAACAAATTATCTCCGGGTTTCTAAAATCAATGCCATAACTGTAATCTATTTTTCAAAAGGATGCCATATGTCCTCTTTCCTGCTGTTGTTTCTGTTGAGGGTCCTGGACCCTCTTATAAAAAGGCCGAAGGAGAAAGAAGTGTACTGGGTGTCCAATCAATGTTTTTTTCTATTTCACGTTTCCTAAAAATTATCTCTGGGTTTCTAAAATCAATGCTTTACCTGTACTCTATTGTTCAAAAGGATGCCATATGTCCTCTTTCCTGCTGTTGTTTCACATGAGAGTCCTGGAGCCTCTTATAAAAAGGCTGAAGTAGAAAGAAGTGTACTGGGTGTCCAATCATTTTTTGGGTTCAATTTCCCGGTTGCAACAAATTATCTCCGGGTTTCTAAAATCAATGCCTTACCTGTAATCTATTTTTCAAAAGGATGCCATATGTCCTCTTTCCTGCTGCTGTTTCTGTTGAGGGTCCTGGACCCTCTTATAAAAAGGCCGAAGGAGAAAGAAGTGTACTGGGTGTCTAATCAATGTTTTTTTCTATTTCCCAGTTGCAACAAATTATCTCCGGGTTTCTAAAATCAATGCCTTACCGGTAATCTATTGTTCAAAAGGATGCCATATGTCCTCTTTCCTGCTGTTGTTTCTGTTGAGGGTCCTGGACCCTCTTATAAAAAGGCCGAAGGTGAAAGAAGTGTACTGGGTGTCCAATCAATGTTTTTTGGTTCCAATTCCCGGTTGCAACAAATTATCTCCGGGTTTCTAAAATCAATGCCTTACCGGTAATCTATTGTTCAAAAGGATGCCATATGTCCTCTTTCCTGCTGTTGTTTCTGTTGAGGGTCCTGGACCCTCTTATAAAAAGGCCGAAGGAGAAAGAAGTGTACTGGGTGTCCAATCAATGTTTTTTTCTATTTCCCGTTTCCTAAAAATTATCTCTGGGTTTCTAAAATCAATGCTGTACCTGTACTCTATTGTTCAAAATGATGCCATATGTCCTCTTTCCTGCTGTTGTTTTTGTTGAGGGTCCGGGACCCTCTTATAAAAAGGCCGAAGGAGAACGACCTGTACTGTACTGGGTGTCCAAGCATGGTTTTTTGTTCAATTTCACGGTTCGTAAAAAATATCTCTGTGTAACTAAAATCAATGCCATACCTGTACTCTATTGTTCAAAAGGATGGCATATGTGGAGTTTCATTCTGTTGTGGCTGTTGAGGGTCGTGGGCCATCGTATAAAATGGCTGAAGGAGAACGACCTGTACTGCCTTGCTGCTCCTTTTAGGCAGGCCAGCTCTTTGCATACATGCCCACAGACTCTGTAACAGATGCCTCTTTTAGGGAGAGGTGCAGCAATAATGCAGGGTCAGAACCTCTGCCTGCAACTGGTATACTCGATTTTGCGAAAGGAAGTAACCTTACCATGGTTCCCTGACCACACTTCTTGTTGTTATATTTTGTTGAGGGTAATCATGATGGCCATGTAGACCACCCCCGAGAAGCCTTGAAGTAACAGGGATGAAAGTGCTAAGAATAGTACTAATTTAAACAACCGAGTTAGCCATGGGTCTTAGTCCAAGACCGCATGGCTTTTTTTTGGGTTGGGTGCGGCTAATCATGAAGGCCATATAGACCTCCCACCATTCGGTGTTGTATCAGGTATTAAACTAATAAGAACAGTACTACCAAAATACAGCCGATTAATAACGGGCTATCAAGAGCCAAGGTTTTATTGTTGTATTTTGTTAGGATAATCATGATGGCCATGTAGACCACCTCCGAGAGGCCTGGAAGTAACAGGGATGAAAGTGCTAAGAATAGTACTATTTTAAACAACCGAGTTAGCCATGGGTCTTAGTCCAAGACCGCATGGCCTTTTTTTGGGATGGGTGCGGCTAATCATGAAGGCCATATAGACCTCCCACCTTTCGGTGTTGTATCAGGTATTAAACTAATAAGAACAGTACTACCAAAATACAGCCAATTAACGGGCTTTCAAGAGCCAAGGTTTTATTGTTGTACTTTGTTAGGCTAATCATGATGGCCATGTAGACCAACCCCGAGAGGCCTTGAAGTAACAGGGATGAAAGTGCTAAGAATAGTAGTACTTTAAACAACCGAGTTAGCCATGGGTCTTAGTCCAAGACTGCATGGTTTTTTTTGGGTTGGGTGCGGCTAATCATGCAGGCCATATAGACCTCCCACCATTCGTTGTTGTAACAGGTATTAAACTAATAACAACAGTACTACTTAACACAACCTAGTTACCATGGGTCCCAGAGCATATGTTTTATTATTATATTTTGTAAGGGTAATCATGCAGGCCATATAGACCTCCCACCATTCGGTGTTGTAACAGGTATTAAACTAATAACAACAGTACTACTTAACACAACCTAGTTACCATGGGTCCCAGAGCATATGTTTTATTATTATATTTTGTAAGGGTAATCATGCAGGCCATATAGACCTCCCCCGATAGGGTGAGTAACAGGTATTGAAATGCTAAGAACAGTACTACTTAACACAAACTTACCATGGGTCCCAGAGCATATGTCTTATTATTATATTTTGTTAGGGTAATCATGCAGGCCATATAGACCTCCACCGATAGGGTGAGTAACAGGTATTAAAATGCTAAGAATAGTACTACTTAACACAACCTAGTTACCATGGGTCCCAGACCGCATGTTTAATTATTATACTTTGTCAGGGTAATTATATATCTAACAAATCTATCTATTTATCTTCTGTCGATTCTATCTAACTATCAATCTATGTATATCTATCTATCCTATCTATCTATCTTCTGTCCGGACTGTTTTGAGACAGCCACTTGTGTTTTGGACAAATTTGAAGTAGGAGGACAGACCAATCACAGGGATTAAACTGGGAAGAATAGTAATACTTAAGAAAACCTAGTTATACCAGAACCACCATGGGTCCCAGACCACATGTTTTGTTATTATAGTTTGTCAGGGTAATCATGCAGGCCATATAGACCTCCCCCAATAGGGGGAGTAACAGGGATTAAAGTGCTTTGAAAAGTACTACTTAACACAACCTAGTTACCATTGGTCCCAGACCGCGTGTCTTGTTGTTATACTTTGTAAGGTAATAATGCAGGCCATAAAAACCACCCCTGATAGGAGGAGTTACAGGGATGAAAGTGCTAAGAATAGTACTACTTTACACAAACGAGTTACCATGGGTCCCAGACCGCATGTTTAATTATTATACTTTTTCAGGGTAGTTATATATTTAACAAATCGATCTATTTCTCTTCTATCGCTTCTATCTAACTATCAATCTATGTATATCTATCTATCCTATCTATCTATCTATATATCTTCGGTCCGGACTGTTTTGAGACAACCACTTGTGTTTTGGACAAATTGGAAGTAGGAGGACAGACCAATCATCTTCTTCCATCTCCCGGTTCCAAAAATTAAGGCCATATAGATCTCCCCCGATAGGGGGAGTAACAGGTTGTAGTAAACTGCTAAGAATAGTACTACTTAACACACCACAGGCACAGACCGCATTTCTTATTGTTATACTCTGTCAGGGAAATTATATATATTTCAAATCTATCTATTTGTCTATCAAATTGATCTAACTATCAAACATATCTATCAAATGTAGATTGCATCTATTGATCGATGTAATTCGTATCTATAAAATGTATATTACATATTTTGGTTGATGCAATTCGTATCTATCAAATGTATATTACATCTTTGGATCGATAACATTCGTATCTATCAAATGGATATTGCATCTATTGATCTATGTAATTCGTATCTATCAAATGGATATTGCATCTATTGATCTATGTAATTTGCATCGATCATATGTATATTGCATCGATTGAGCTATGTAATCTATGTATCTATCTATCAAATCTATCTATCTCGTGGTTGTACAAATGGACTGTTTGCGGTTGTTTGCGGTGTGTTACACTTGGAGTTTGCTCTGTCACTGTGAAGCGGGCGTAACCCTTACACTACCTGACAGATACGACATCATAACTGATGTTTTAAGCACGTTATTGCAAACAATTTGGGAATGTTAGGTGATTTAGGACCTTTATGGGTTAAAAGCAGACTCTGCATCAACTATGTAATTTTCCATGGGAGTTTTGCCAGGGATCCCCCTCCAGCATGCCACAGTCCCGGTGTTAGTCCCCTTGAAACAACTTTTCCATCACTATTGTGGCCAGAAAGAGTCCTTGTAGGTTTTAAAGTTCGCCTGCCTATTGAAGTCAATGGCAGTTCGCGCGGTTTGCCGGTTCGCGAACAATACCGGAAGTTCGAGTCCGCCGTTCGCGAACGGAAATTTTTAAGTTCGCGACATCACTAACTGTATATATAATACTTTGTAATACCAGTGTAATACATATATATATAATATAGTGTAATACATATATATAATGAGTAGTTTTAATCTTGTTATCATTAAAGGTGCTTGTCGGATCTCACACTATATTCTGGCATTCTTTCATTTTCTGCGCTCTAGATTTCTCATGTGATGTTTTGCTGCCTGCTGTAGAACAAACAACCATTTCTTCTTGGAGCTGCAGATTTTGAGATTGCTGGATGATCCTGTGTGCTTTTGAGCACTTGTAACGGAAAACTTACTACTAAAAAGTGGATATTTGGATTGTGAACATTATTATAAGTAAGACTGTTACATTGTGTAACAAAAGAACTGATTTGTTGTATCATACTTTAATTGGACTGAAGCGCTTCTGTTTTCTGTGTGATTTTGTTTTCCCATCCTATATCTTCTACCAAAGATACACAAGTCCCATACGAACCCTTCCGGGCGCCCAATTGTATCTCCCCGAAGGTCTTTACTTCAATCAATTGTTGAGTATCTAGACTTCCACCTCCAACCTGTGGGGCAAAACACTAAGTCATACCTCAAAGATTCATTTGAGCTCATTAATCTTTTGAAATCTCTAACTGACATTAGGGAGACAGACTTACTGGTCACCATAGATGTGGTGAGTCTATACACAGTTATCCCACATCAACATGGAATTGAAATGATCAGACGTATACTGACCGAAAGCGATGTATATAGCGAACCACCAATAGAGTTTGTAATCCATCTCCTTAAACTATGTCTGGAAAAGAATTTCTTTTGATTTGAGGAAGGAAATTTCCTTCAAATCCTTGGCACTGCCATGAGGTCAAACGTGGCCCTGGCATATGCCAATATATATATGGCTAAATATGAAGAAAGTAACATTTTCTATCCCAGACATTACTCCATTTTATTCTATCGCCACTACATCAATGATGTATTTCTGATTTGGAGGGGTATGAAAGAAGCCCTTATGTCCTGGTTTGAGGGTCTTAACACTTTAGAATCTACAATCAGATTCAAGGTTGAAGCTGATTTGGTTAAGATACACTTTCTTGATCTAGAGATTTTTAAAGCATTCAATAATGAAGAATGTCTATTACAAACTACAATTATTTAACAAAAAAACTGACAAAAATTCTATCTTGCACTATATCAGCTATCATCCTAACTTTCAAAAAAATGGGGTAAGCACTTCACAGTTCCTGCGGGTTGTGCACAATAACACCCAGGATACCCGTAAACTAACTCAATTGGACAATATGTCGGAAAAATTTCCATCTAGAGGATATCTAAAAAAACTCATCAATCAACAATGCCAGGCTGCCAAGTCTAAGTCACAGGTGGATATGATCATCAGGAGGAACAAGGAACCGGACAAACGCCTTAATTACATCACTATGTTTACTCCAGCATCACAATAAGTGGAGTCAGTGATTAAGGATAACTGGTCCATTATCCAGTCGGACAGTACACTTCCATTTCAAGCAACCCCAAGTCCAAGGATAGTATATAAAAGGTCTAAAAATTTGAGGGACCTACTTGTCCTCACTGATCAAACAGGCTACATAAATATTCAGTACTGGGGTGACACCGGAGGTAATAGGAATACCAGCGACACCACCATATATCAGTTTAGTCAACACAGAGATTTGCATGATACCAGATATATTTAATAATATATTTCTAGCAGGCAAGCGATAAGCTTAGTGTTTATATGTGCAGCGGTGATATAGCCATTGTTTTTTGAAAGATACTACTACTCACTATCATACTGGTCTCCCTATTGCGCAGTGTTACTAACACAGGATACAGTTTAATATATATTGAGTAAAGTGGTATGCCCTGAACACTAGTAGTGATTCTACAAGCTGCTATATTCCATATAGACGTAATTAAGCCTGATATTAAAGACAACATTAAAATGGTATAATATATTTGCAATATCTGTTATATTAATCTTGTGTCACACGGTATTTTGCAGAACATAGTGGCAATATCTACTCTGTCAACACCGTATCTGATATGAAATATATGTCACAGTCTAAGCACTCCATGGTTTGCTCACCCTTTGTTTTTTTACCATTCCTACTACTGCTAGCAGCATAGCTGTTACTCCCCACTTTAGTAATTAGAATATATATTCCTACTTATGACCTTAGTAGATTTCACCTAATTAATAAAGATTTGAATTTGTGGAATCTCTGGACGTATAGAGTTACTCCTTGTCATTATAGGACTTTTTTTTAATCAGTTTTGTATAATTGGGCTAAGTAATATTGACCCTAGATATATGGTTAAAATAGATCTAGGCTGACTGTTATATCAAGCCCAAAAAAGGCTAATCTATATAATACCAGCTAATCCTAGACTATTGTACATTTATGATGCATAAAGATTAGTTAGCCATCATAACAATTACTGATATCAAAGTGTCGTTATATACAAATAGTATTGATTGCTATACACAGGAGAAGTGTTTTAATTTTTTTGCGAGTTGGCAGCAAGATATTCACAAATACCTCTCTTAATTAACTGAAAATAAAAGTTATTTTTTACTCATATTTTCTCTCTCACCACGTAACGTAAAACCCAATCAGTGCATAGAAGCATACTTTTTTGAACGTCTCCACCCCTTGGTGGCTATCAGCCAATTGGAATTAAGGTAGAAACAATCCTATTGGCTGATGCAATCAGCCAATAGGATTGAACTTTAATCCTATTGGCTGATTGGAACAGCCAATAGAATGTGAGCTCAATCCTATTGGCTGATTGGATCAGCCAATAGGATTGAACTTCAATCCTATTGGCCGATTGCATCAGCCAATAGGATTTTTTCTACCTTAATTCCGATTGGCTGATAGAATTCTATCAGCCAATCGGAATCTAAGGGATGCCATCTTGGATGACGTCACTTAAAGAGATATTCATTCAAGAAGACGTCGTTTGAAGAGGATGCTCCGCGCCGGATGTCTTGAAGATAGAGCCGCTCCGCGTCGGAAGGATGAAGATAGAAGATGCCGTCTGGATGAAGACTTCTGCCGTCTGGACGACCACTTCTGCCCGTCTGGAGGACCACTTCTGCCGGCTTCGTTGAGGACATCTTGCCGCTTGGATGAAGACTTCTCCCGGTAAGTGAATCTTCGGGGGTTAGTGTTAGGATTTTTTAAGGGTGTATTGGGTGGGTTTATTTTTTAGGTTAGGGCTTTGGGCAGCAATAGAGCTAAATGCCCTTTTAAGGGCAATGCCCATCCAAATACCCTTTTCAGGGCAATGGGGACCTTAGGTTTTTTTAGTTAGGATTTTATTTGGGGGGTTGGTTGTGTGGGTGGTGGGTTTTACTGTTGAAGGGTTGTTTGTATTTTTTTTACAGGTAAAAGAGTTGATTTCTTTGGGGCAATGCCCCGCAAAAGGCCCTTTTAAGGGCTATTGGTAGTTTAGTTTAGGCTAGGGTTTTTTTTTATTTTGGGGGGGCTTTTTTTTATTTTGATAGGGCTATTAGATTAGGTGTAATTAGTTTAAAGATCTTGTAATTTGTTTTTTATTTTCTGTAATTTAGTTTTTTTTGTGATTTAGCTAATTTAATTTAATTTATTTAATTGTATTTAATCTGGGGAATTTATTTAATTGTAGTGTAGTGTTAGATGTTTGTGTAACTTAGGTTAGGTTTTATTTTGCAGGTACATTTGTATTTATTTTAGCTAGGTAGTTATTAAATAGTTAATAACTATTTAGTAACTATTCTACCTAGTTAAAATAAATACAAACTTGCCTGCTTGGATGAAGACTTCTCCCGGTAAGTGAATCTTCGGGGGTTAGTGTTAGGATTTTTTAAGGGTGTATTGGGTGGGTTTATTTTTTAGGTTAGGGCTTTGGGCAGCAATAGAGCTAAATGCCCTTTTAAGGGCAATGCCCATCCAAATACCCTTTTCAGGGCAATGGGGACCTTAGGTTTTTTTAGTTAGGATTTTATTTGGGGGGTTGGTTGTGTGGGTGGTGGGTTTTACTGTTGAAGGGTTGTTTGTATTTTTTTTACAGGTAAAAGAGTTGATTTATTTGGGGCAATGCCCCGCAAAAGGCCCTTTTAAGGGCTATTGGTAGTTTAGTTTAGGCTAGGGTTTTTTTTTTATTTTGGGGGGGCTTTTTTTTTATTTTCTGTAATTTAGTTTTTTTTTGTGATTTAGCTAATTTAATTTAATTTATTTAATTGTATTTAATGTGGGGAATTTATTTAATTGTAGTATAGTGTTAGATGTTTGTGTAACTTAGGTTAGGTTTTATTTTGCAGGTACATTTGTATTTATTTTAGCTAGGTAGTTATTAAATAGTTAATAACTATTTAGTAACTATTCTACCTAGTTAAAATAAATACAAACTTGCCTGTAAAATAAAAATAAAACCTAAGATAGATACAATGTAACTATTAATTATATTGTAGCTAGCTTAGGGTTTATTTTACAGGTAAGTATTTAGTTTTAAATAGGAATAATTTAGTTAATGATAGTAATTTTATTTAGATTTATTTAAATTATATTTGTTAGGGGGTGTTAGGGTTAGGGTTAGACTTAGGTTTAGAGGTTAATAAATTTAGAATAGTGGCGGCGACGTTGGGGGCGGCAGATTAGGGGTAATAAATGTAGGTAGGTTGCGGCGACATTGGGGGAGGGAGATTAGGGGTTAATAAATATAATGTAGTTGTCGGCGATGTTGGGGGCAGCAGATTAGGGGTTAATAAATATAATGTAGGTGGCGGCGATGTCCGGAGAGGCAGATTAGGGGTTAATAAGTATAATGTAGGGGGCGGCAGATTAGGGGTTAATAAGTGTAAGATTAGGGGTGTTTAGACTCGGGGTTCATGTTAGGGTGTTAGGTGTAAACATAACTTTAGTTTCCCCATAGGAATCAATGGGGCTGCGTTACTGAGTTATATGCTGCTTTTTTGCAGGTGTTAGACTTTTACTTAGCCGGCTCTCCCCATTGATGTCTATAGGGAAATCGTGCACGAGCACGTACAACCAGCTCACCGCTGACTTAAGCAGCGCTGGTATTGGAGTGCAGTGTGGAGCACAATTTTACTCTACGCTCACTTCTTGCCTTTTAACGCCGGGTTTGTAAAAACCCGTAATACCAGCGCTGTATGTAAGTGAGCAATAAGAATAAAGTGCAAGTTAGCACAGCACCCCTATTACCGCAAAACTCGTAATCTGGGTGTAAGTCTTTACAATGTGTTAGAATATTGCGGTTTGAATTAGTAAAACCTAGGGCTGGCTCTAAAATTGGGCCAGATGGGCTTTTAACAGGTGGCACACAGGGAGAGTTACTCTGGCTAACAGTGTTTAAGAGAAATGACTATGGGCTCCCTCAGCTGGGCATCAGTATATGACATTTGAATCTGCTAAACATTAATCTTTAAGACTGCTGACTATAGTTGGGTTTAGTCTGTAGTTGGGGGCCGACATTTCATTCTTGGACCCAAATAGCACAAAGTTACCCAGGGCTGGCTCTATAATTAGACCAGATGGGCAATTACGGTTTATTTGTTTATAGACTTATAAAAAAATAACTTTAATGTTTAACATTTCTTTAAAAAGGTACCATGGCCCTTAGTAGATTATTTCCAATTTGGACACTCATGCTAAAAAAGGGTTCATGTCCACTGGTATCGTTGACAAGTAACAGAGAATATGACACACAATTTCTTTTCATTTTGCAGATTTTGTGATATCATTTAAAAATACCTGCCGATTTAAAATATATTAAATATGTGAAACTTGTATTATTAATAGTACAAAAGCAAAATAAAGGAAGATAAATCACTAGAGGTATTTTACAGGAATTCATAATGATATTGAAAAATAGTTATTCGAAAAACCTTATATTGTGATTGGTAACGTTGAGATTTAAAAAGTCTCCACTAGGGGGCAGAAAACCCTTTCTGATTTTTTAAATCAAAGCACTTACTAGTCACATTGCTGAAGAAGCTGTAAGTGTTTTTGAATGTTTATTTGATTTTATATCAGTGTAATTGTATTTCATTTTGGAAAAAAACACAACCTGCTCCCCTTTGTTTTACCAAAAAGGAAGCAAAATGAAATGGAATCAGACAAACTGGCCTAAACATTACATAATGTGTGAGTTAGGCATCCATGTTAATAAATGAACTTTTATTTAAAAAGCGCCAGAGGGTTACGCAGTACTGAACAAAAAGGGCCAGATTCAAGTGGCACATTAACAGTTACGCATAAGCAATATCTGATTTATCGCGTCTGTTAGAGTGCGTATTACAATCAGCCAATAGGATTGAACTTTAATCCTATTGGCTGATTGGAACAGCCAATATAATGTGAGCTCAATCCTATTGGCTGATTGGATCAGCCAATAGGATTGAACTTCAATCCTATTGGCCGATTGCATCAGCCAATAGGATTTTTTCTACCTTAATTCCGATTGGCTGATAGAATTCTATCAGCCAATCGTAATCTAAGGGACGCCATCTTGGATGACGTCACTTAAAGAGATATTCATTCAAGAAGACGTCGTTTGAAGAGGATGCTCCGCGCCGGATGTCTTGAAGATAGAGCCGCTCCGCGTCGGAAAGAAGGAGGAAGATAGAAGATGCCGTCTGGATGAAGACTTCTGCCGTCTGGACGACCACTTCTGCCCGTCTGGAGGACCACTTCTGCCGGCTTCGTTGAGGACATCTTGCCGCTTGGATGAAGACTTCTCCCGGTAAGTGAATCTTCGGGGGTTAGTGTTAGGATTTTTTAAGGGTGTATTGGGTGGGTTTATCTTTTAGGTTAGGGCTTTGAGCAGCAATAGAGCTAAATGCCATTTTAAGGGCAATGCCCATCCAAATGCCCTTTTCAGGGCAATGGGGACCTTAGGTTTTTTTTAGTTAGGCTTTTATTTGGGGGGTTGGTTGTGTGGGTGGTGGGTTTTACTGTTGAAGGGTTGTTTGTATTTTTTTTACAGGTAAAAGAGCTGATTTCTTTGGGGCAATGCCCTGCAAAAGGCCCTTTTAAGGGCTATTGGTAGTTTAGTTTAGGCTAGGGTTTTTTTTTTTATTTTGGGGGGCTTTTTTTATTTTGATAGGGCTATTAGATTAGGTGTAATTAGTTTAAAGATCTTGTAATTAGTTTTTTATTTTCTGTAATTTAGTGGGGGGGTTTTGTGATTTAGCTAATTTAATTTATTTAATTGTATTTAATGTGGGGAATTTATTTAATTGTAGTGTAGTGTTAGATGTTTGTGTAACTTAGGTTAGGTTTTATTTTGCAGGTAAATTTGTATTTATTTTAGCTAGGTAGTTATTAAATAGTTAATAACTATTTAGTAACTATTCTACCTAGTTAAAATAAATACAAACTTGCCTGTAAAATAAAAATAAAACCTAAGATAGATACAATGTAACTATTAGTTATATTGTAGCTAGCTTAGGGTTTATTTTACAGGTAAGTATTTAGTTTTAAATAGGAATAATTTAGTTAATGATAGTAATTTTATTTAGATTTATTTAAATTATATTTGTTAAGGGGTGTTAGGGTTAGGCTTAGACTTAGGTTTAGGGGTTAATAAATTTAGACTAGTGGCAGCGACGTTGGGGGCGGCAGATTGGGGGTAATAAATGTAGGTAGGGTGCGGCGACATTGGGTGAAGGAGATTAGGGGTTAATAAATATAATGTAGGTGTCGACGATGTTGGGAGCAGCAGATTAGGGGTTAATAAATATAATGTAGGTGGCGGCGATGTCCGGAGAGGCAGATTAGGGGTTAATAAGTATAATGTAGGGGGCGGCAGATTAGGGGTTAATAAGTGTAAGATTAGGGGTGTTTAGACTCAGGGTTCATGTTAGGGTGTTAGGTGTAAACATAACTTTAGTTTCCCCATAGGAATCAATGGGGCTGTGTTACTGAGTTATACGTTGCTTTTTTGCAGGTGTTAGACTTTTTCTCAGCCGGCTCTCCCCATTGATGTCTATGGGGAAATCGTGCAGCGCTGGTATTGGAGTGCAGTGTGGAGCACAATTTTGCTCTACGCTCACTTCTTGCCTTTTAACGTTGGGTTTGTAAAAACCTGTAATACCAGCGCTGTATGTAAGTGAGCGGTGAGAATAAAGTGCAAGTTAGCACAGCACCCCTATTACCGCAAAACACGTAATCTGGGTGTAAGTCTTTACAATGTGTTAGAATATTGCTGTTTGAATTAGTAAAACCTAGGGCTGGCTCTAAAATTGGGCCAGATGGGCTTTTAACAGGTGGCACACAGGGAGAGTTACTCTGGCTAACAGTGTTTAAGAGAAATGACTATGGGCTCCCTCAGCTGGGCATCAGTATATGACATTTAAATCTGCTAAACATTCATCTTTAAGACTGCTGACTATAGTTGGGTTTAGTCTGTAGTTGGGGGCCGACATTTCATTCATGGACCCAAATAGCACAAAGTTACCCAGGGCTGGCTCTATAATTAGACCAGATGGGCAATTACGGTTTATTTGTTTATAGACTTATAAAAAAATAACTTTAATGTTTAACATTTCTTTAAAAAGGTACCATGGCCCTTAGTAGATTATTTCCAATTTGGACACTCATGCTAAAAAAGGGTTCACGTCCACTGGTATCGTTGACAAGTAACAGAGAATGAGACACACAATTTGTTTTCATTTTGTAGATTTTGTGATATCATTTAAAAATACCTGCCGATTTAAAATATATTAAATATGTGCAAGTTGTATTATTAATAGTACAAAAGCAAAATAAAGGAAGATAAATCACTAGAGGTATTTTACAGGAATTCATAATGATATTGAAAAATAGTTATTTGAAAAACCTTATATTGTGATTGGTAACGTTGAGATTTAAAAAATCTCCACTAGGGGGCAGAAAACCCTTTCTGATTTTTAAATCAAAGCACTTACTAGTCCCATTGCTGAAGAAGCTCTAAGTTTTTGAATGTTTATTTGGTTTTATATCAGTATAATTGTATTTCATTTTGGAAAAAAACACAACCTGCTCCCCTTTGTTTTACCAAAAAGGAAGCAAAATGAAATGGAATCAGACAAACTGGCCTAAACATTACATAATGTGTGAGTTAGGCATCCATGTTAATAAATGAACTTTTATTTAAAAAGCGCCAGAGGGTTACGCAGTACTGAACAAAAAGGGCCATATTCAAGTTGCACATTAACAGTTACGCATGAGCAATATCTGATTTATCGCGTCTGTTAGAGTGCGTATTACAAGTTGAAAGTAAACGTGTTCGCTTGAGCGCAATTCAAGTTAACGCGTGTCAGGTTAGCGTCACCTCAGAGCTCTGGTTAACGATTACGCTTGAATAAAAAGTTGCACAAAACACATTTAAAAATACTTGTAAAAGTACAGTCACATACATAATAGCACTATCTAATAAATCATTTAAAAAAAATATTGCACAAAAAAGTCCTGAAATGATGACTCAAATCCTAGGGGAAGGCAACTCTCCCAAAATGGATAATCGCGAAACAAATCCTGTAAGACAGAAAGGAGGCACCTCATAGGGTGATATTGTCAATCTAGAAAACATATAGGTAACAGACAAAAGGCAACTCACAAAGCCGCTAGCACACAGTGCCATAAACAGCAAGCTGAGACCTCTAAGTTGCCCCGCAGACTCCCGATATCAGGCCGCTGGTCACGTGGTGGTACGTCCGCCAATCAGAGTGGACCTCTCTAGCAGCGGTATATTAATATAACAATGTTGGTATATACTTGTAAAAGTACTTGTAAAAAATATTGCACAAAAACGTTATAAAGGCTCCGAGATATGAGGTCTCAGGTGATAGAAAAAAAGGCATGTTTTAACAAAGAGATACATACATATGCATGTCTAAAGATGGATATGTATGGATTATATATATATATATGTGTGTATATTTATATGTATGTATATATGTGTGTATATATTTATATGTATATATATATGTGTGTATATATTTATATGTATGTATATATGTGTGTATATATTTATATGTATGTATATATGTGTGTATATATTTATATGTATGTATATATGTGTGTATATATTTATATGTATGTATATATGTGTGTATATATTTATATGTATGTATATATGTGTGTATATATTTATATGTATGTATATATGTGTGTATATATTTATATGTATGTATATATGTGTGTATATATTTATATGTATGTATATATGTGTGTATATATTTATATGTATGTATATATGTGTGTATATATTTATATGTATGTATATATGTGTGTACATATGTATTTATATGTGCATATATTTATTTACAGACATATATACACATATAAACACATAAATAGATATGTACACATATAGACATATGTATTAGTGCAATGAAGGCCTTTACAGCCAAGTATATGAAAACGTGTAAAATTATATTTATTCAATATTTATATTTATTAAAGTGGTATACTGTGTATTTTTTATAAATACTTCACATTCTAATGTTCTGCACATAGCAGAATATGTTCTATGTATTTATAGTTAGATATTCATATATATATATATATATATATATATATATATATATATATATATATATGTATATATATATATATATATATAAATATATATATATATATATATATATGTCTATATATATATATAATCATGTATAAATATATAGGTAAAGATATATATTGTACCAAAATACCATCAGATATATGTAGAAATATGTATTTAAGAAAAAAGAAAAAATAGAACATATTTTGCTATGTGAAGAATATTAGGGTGTGAAATATTCATATTTTCATGTCAGGTCAGCGCACTAATATATAATTATTTTTAGCTTCGGCTTTTTGCACGCATCGGGTTACTACGGGGGCCAAAAAATTATAACTCAACTTGTAATACGCATGCTACTTGTCACGCGCAAAAGCTTACTTCTAGCGGACGAGCGGGATCGCAAAATACCGTTCCACTCGTAATCTGGCCCATAATGTACCTTATGTATCAGTGAATATTTTGTGCTTGTTCGGTTAGGTTTTCTAAATCCCTGAGCATATTCTAATATTTCCATGTGTGTTATATCCCAAGGTGTAATACTGATAACTTATTACATTCAGCGTCATTGGTCTCTGAGATGCAACACATTTTATGGCCACACTTTAAACTGATTTAAACAGCTATAACAGCGCTGAAATGCCTGCTGGGAATTATAAATTTCAATAAACAGAGCTGAGCTATCAACATGTATTTTTACAAACAGAACTATAAGCAACAGCGCATATTTTTAAAACATGGGACAGGACAATTACACAGTGGGTCATAAGGCAAAAAAAACAGGACTGTCCTGGGTAAGCTGGTACAGTTGACAAGTGCAATATTATATGTTATATCTTTTTGCCAACTGATGAGGCCCTGTTTAAAAAGAGCTCACAATCTAACCTACTAAATAGCTTAATAGCATCAGCTAGACAAGAAAGGAAAAAAGAAACACAGCGCATCCGTGATTCACAATATCGTTTTATTCACCAAAATAAATGACACACAACATAAATACAATTACAGGATAGAAGTGTAAGGAAAGCACTTCAGCACAATGCCAACTCAATAAGACCGCTGCTATCCTCGAGGGGATTCCAAAGACGCCGACCTGCAGTGCTTGGTTTCAACGTCCTCTCTGCAGCTGAGTGCAAATCCTTACAGTCTCAATAGTGTCCTAGCGTCTCCTGTAGGCTCCTCCTTCCTACGCATTTCATTTGCTCACAGGCAGACTTTCTCAAGGGTTTCACAAAGAACGGATACTCCTACAGGTAGCCGGAACTAATTTAAAGCTTTTTGGAAACTTCCCGCCTATCTAACGGCTAGATTTAGAGTTTTGTCGGTAAGGACCCACGTAGCTAACGCCGGCTTTTTTCTGGCCGCACCATAAAAATAACTCTGGTATTGAGAGTCCATATAATGTCAGCGTTAGGCTCCAAAAAAGGAGCATAGAGCATTTTTACCGCAACTTCAACTCTCGATACCAGAGTTGCTTACGGACGCGGCCAGCCTCAAAAACGTGCTCGTGCACGATTCCCCCATAGGAAACAATGGGGCTGTTTGAGCTGAAAAAAAAACTAACACCTGCAAAAAAGCCGCGTTCAGCTCCTAACGCAGCCCCATTGTTTGCTATGCGTAAACACTTCCTAAGTCTGCACCTAACACCCTAACATGTACCCCGAGTCTAAACACCCCTAACCTTACACTTATTAACCCCTAATCTGCCGCCCCCGCTATCGCTGACCCCTGCATATTATTTTTAACCCCTAATCTGCCGCTCCGTAAACCGCCGCTACTTACATTATCCTTATGTACCCCTAATCTGCTGCCCCTAACACCGCCGACCCCTATATTATATTTATTAACCCCTAATCTGCTCCCCACAACGTCGCCTCCACCTGCCTACACTTATTAACCCCTAATCTGCCGAGCGGACCGCACCGCTATTATAATAATGTTATTAACCCCTAATCCGCCTCACTAACCCTATAATAAATAGTATTAACCCCTAATCTGCCCTCCCTAACATCGCCGACACCTAACTTCAATTATTAACCCCTAATCTGCCGACCGGAGCTCACCGCTATTCTAATAAATGTATTAACCCCTAAAGCTAAGTCTAACCCTAACACTAACACCCCCCTAAATTAAATATAATTTTAATCTAACGAAATGAATTAACTCTTATTAAATAAATTATTCCTATTTAAAGCTAAATACTTACCTGTAAAATAAATCCTAATATAGCTACAATATAAATTATAATTACATTGTAGCTATTTTAGGATTAATATTTATTTTACAGGCAACTTTGTAATTATTTTAACCATGTACAATAGCTATTAAATAGTTAAGAACTATTTAATAGTTACCTAGTTAAAATAATATAACAAAATTACCTGTAAAATAAATCCTAACCTAAGTTACAATTAAACCTAACACTATACTATCATTAAATTAATTAAATAAAATACCTACAATTACCTACAATTAAACCTAACACTACACTATCAATAAATTAATTAAATACAATATGTACAAATAACCACAATGAAATAAACTAACTACAAAAAAATAAAAAAGAACTAAGTTACAAAAAATAAAAAAATATTTACAAACATAGGAAAAATATTATTTTAACTAGGTAACTATTAAATAGTTCTTAACTATTTAATAGCTATTGTACATGGTTAAAATAATTACAAAGTTGCCTGTAAAATAAATATTAATCCTAAAATAGCTACAATGTAATGATAATTTATATTGTAGCTATATTAGGATTTATTTTACAGGTAAGTATTTAGCTTTAAATAGGAATAATTTATTTAATAAAAGTTAATTAATTTCGTTAGATTTAAATTATATTTAACTTAGGGGGGTGTTAGTGTTAGGGTTAGACTTAGCTTTAGGGGTTAATACATTTATTAGAATAGCGGTGAGCTCCGGTCGGCAGATTAGAGGTTAATGTTTGAAGTTAGGTGTCGGCGATGTTAGGGAGGGCAGATTAGGGGTTAGTACTATTTATTATAGGGTTAGTGAGGCGGATTAGGGGTTAATAACTTTATTATAATAGCGGTGCAGTCCGCTCGGCAGATTAGGGGTTAATAAGTGTAGGCAGGTGGAGGCGACGTTGAGGGCGGCAGATTAGGGGTTAATAATATAGGGGTCGGCGGTGTTAAGGGCAGCAGATTATGGGTACATAGCTATAATGTAGGTGGCGGCGCTTTGCGGTCGGCAGATTAGGGGTTAATTATTGTAGGTAGCTGGCGGCGACGTTGTGGGGGGCAGGTTAGGGGTTAATAAATATAATACAGGGGTCGGCGGTGTTAGGGGCAGCAGATTAGGGGTACATAGGGATAACTTAGCTGGCGGCGCATTGCGGTCGGCAGATTAGGGGTTAAAAAAAATAAATCGAGTGGCGGCGATGTGGGGGGACCTCGGTTGAGGGGTACATAGGTAGTTTATGGGTGTTAGTGTACTTTAGAGTACAGTAGTTAAGAGCTTTATGAACCGGCGTTAGCCCAGAAAGCTCTTAACTACTGACTTTTTTCTGCGGCTGGAGTTTTGTCGTTAGATTTCTAACGCTCACTTCAGACACGACTCTAAATACCGGAGTTAGAAAGATCCCATTGAAAAGATAGGATACGCAAATGACGTAAGGGGATCTGCGGTATGGAAAAGTCGCGGCTGAAAAGTGAGCGTTAGACCCTTTTTTGAGTGACTCCAAATACCGGAGTTAGCCTAAAACCAGCGTTAGGAGCCTCTAACGCTGGTTTTCACGGCTAACGCCAAACTCCAAATCTAGGCCTATGTGTCATATACTATGACATCCTGTGTTATACATTGTGCCAGTGACTCATTGCAAATAGCGGGCTATACGGCTTACATTGTTTCAAAACACATTATATTACATAAGCAGTAATAAGAGGCACATTTTAGATGGTACAAAAATTCAATAAAGTTACACATATAGTGTTACAGACGTATCCTCTCATTATCCAAAAAAGATATATATATATACATATAGCGAAAAATGACCTAAAATTTCATAACACATAATACGAACTGTAATACATATGACAATTAAAAACAATCGGCTAGATTTAGAATTTAGTCGGTAAAGACCCGCGTAGCTAACGCTCCTTTTTTTTCCCCTGCACCTTTTAAACAACGCTGGTATTGAGAGTTCTCTGAAGGGCTGCGTTAGGCTCCAAAAAGGGAGCGTAAAGGCAGATTTACCGCCACTTCAACTCTCAATACCAGTGTTGCTTACGGTAGCGGCTAGCTGGAAAAACTTGCTCGTGCACGATTCCCCCATAGGAAACAATGGGGCAGTTTGGGCTGCAAAAAAACCTAACACCTGCAAAAAAGCAGCGTTCAGCTCCTAATGCAGCCCCATTGTTTCCTATGGGGAAACACTTCCTATGTCTGCACCTAACACCCTAACATGTACCCCGAGTCTAAACACCCCTAATCTTACACTTATTAACCCCTAATCTGCCGCCCCCGCTATCGCTGACACCTGCATTACACAATTAACCCCTAATCTGCTGCTCCGTACACCGCCGCAACCTACATTATCCCTATGTACCCCTAATCTGCTGCCCCTAACACCGCTGACCCCTATATTATATTTATTAACCCCTAATCTGCCCCCCCCAACGTCGCTGCTACCTACCTACACTTATTAACCCCTAATCTGCCGACCGGAGTTTGCCGCTACTCTAATAAATGTATTAACCCCTAAACCGCCTCACTCCCGCCTCAAAAACCCTATAATAAATAGTATTAACCCCTAATCTGCCCTCCCTAACATCGCCGACACCTAACTTCAAGTATTGACCCCTAATCTGCCGACCGGACCTCTCCGCTACTCTAATAAATGTATTAACCCCTAAAGCTAAGTCTAACCCTAACACCCCCCTAAGTTAAATATAATTTTATTCTAACAAAATAAACAAACTCTTATTAAATAAAGTATTCCTATTTAAAGCTAAATCCTTACCTGTAAAATAAACCCTAATATAGCTACAATATAACGAATAATTATATTGTAGCTATTTTAGAATTTATATTTATTTTACAGGCAACTTTGTATTTATTTTAACTAGGTACAATAGCTATTAAATACTTATTTACTATTTAATAGCTACCTAGTTAAAATAATTACAAAATTACCTGTAAAATAAATCCTAACCTAAATTACAATTAAACCTAACACTACACTATCAATAAATAAATTAAATCAATTAACTACAAGTACCTTCAATTAAATAGACTAAACTAAATTACAAAAAAAAACACTAAATTACAAAAAAATAAAAAAAGTTTACAAGAATTTTAAGCTAATTACACCTACTCTAAGCCCCTTAATAAAATAACAAAGCCCCCCAAAATAAAAAAAATCCCTACCCTAATCTAAATTTAAAAAGTTAACAGCTCTATTACCTTACCAGCCCTTAAAAGGGCTTTTTGCGGGGCATGCCCCAAAGAAATCAGCTCTTTTGCCTGTAAAAAAAACACAATACCACCCCCCCCAACATTACAACCCACCACCCACATACCCCTACTCTAACCCAAACCCCCCTTAAATAAACCTAACACTACCCCCCTGAAGATCTCCCTACCTTGAGTCGTCTTCACCCAACCGGGCACTGATGGACCAAAAGAAGACATCCGGAGCGGCAGAAGTCTTCATCCTATCTGGGCAGAAGAGGACATCTGGACTGGTAGACATCTTTATCCAAGCGGCATCTTCTATCTTCATCCATCCGGAGCGGAGCCATCTTCTTCCAGCCGACGCGGATCCATCCTTTTCTACCGACGCCTACTCGCCGAATGAAGGTTCCTTTAAATGATGTCATCCAAGATGGCGTCCCTCGAATTCCGATTGGCTGATAGGATTCTATCAGCCAATCGGAATTAAGGTAGGAAAAATCTGATTGGCTGATTCAATCAGCCAATCAGATTCAAGTTCAATCGGATTGGCTGATCCAATCAGCCAATCATATTGAGTTTGCATTCTATTGGCTGATCGGAGCCAATAGAATGCGAGCTCAATCTGATTGGATCAGCCAATCCGATTGAACTTGAATCTGATTGGCTGATTGAATCAGCCAATCAGATTTTTCCTACCTTAATTCCGATTGGCTGATAGAATCCTATCAGCCAATCGGAATTTGAGGGACGCTATCTTGGATGACGTCATTTAAAGGAACCTTCATTCGGCGAGTAGGCGTCGGTAGAAAAGGATGGATCCGCGTCGGCTGGAAGAAGATGGCTCTGCTCCGGATGGATGAAGATAGAAGATGCCGCTTGGATGAAGATGTCTACCGGTTTATTTAATTTTAGGTACTTGTAGTTAATTGATTTAATTTATTTATTGATAGTGTAGTGTTAGGTTTAATTGTAACTTAGGTTAGGATTTATTTTACAGGTAATTTTGTAATTATTTTAACTAGGTAGCTATTAAATAGTAAATAACTATTTAATAGCTATTGTACCTAGTTAAAATAAATACAAAGTTGCCTGTAAAATAAATATAAATTCTAAAATAGCTACAATATAATTATTCGTTATATTGTAGCTATATTAGGGTTTATTTTACAGGTAAGTATTTAGCTTTAAATAGGAATACTTTATTTAATAAGAGTTTGCTTATTTTGTTAGAATAAAATTATATTTAACTTAGGGGGGTGTTAGGGTTAGACTTAGCTTTAGGGGTTAATACATTTATTAGAGTAGCGGAGAGGTCCGGTCGGCAGATTAGGGGTTAATACTTGAAGTTAGGTGTCGGCGATGTTAGGGAGGGCAGATTAGGGGTTAATACTATTTATTATAGGGTTTTTGAGGCAGGAGTGAGGCGGTTTAGGGGTTAATACATTTACTAGAGTAGCGGCGAGCTCCGGTCGGCAGATTAGGGGTTAATAAGTGTAGTTAGGTAGCGGCGACGTTGGGGGGGGGGCAGATTAGTGGTTAATAAATATTATTTAGGTGTCGGCGATGTTAGGGGCAGCAGATTAGGGGTTTATAGGGATAATGTAGGTGGCGGCGGTGTGCGGTCGGCAGATTAGGGGTTAAAAAAATGTATTATAGTGGCGGCAATGTGGGGGGACCTCGGTTTAGGAGTACATATGTAGTTTATGGGTGTTAGTGTCCTTTAGAGAACAGTAGTTAAGAGCTTTATAAACCGGCGTTAGGCCAGAAAGCTCTTAACTACTGACTTTTTTCTGCGGCTGGAGGCTTGTCGGTAGAGGCTCTACCGCTCACTTCAGCCAAGACTCTAAATACCA
Organism: Bombina bombina; assembly: GCF_027579735.1. Classification (NCBI taxonomy): domain Eukaryota; kingdom Metazoa; phylum Chordata; class Amphibia; order Anura; family Bombinatoridae; genus Bombina; species Bombina bombina. The sequence goes on from NC_069501.1 coordinate 46,394,590, forward strand.
GCGTTAGGAAGATCCCATTGAAAAGATAGGATACGCAATTGGCGTAAGGGGATCTGCGGTATGGAAAAGTTGCGGCTTGGAAGTGAGCGTTAGACCCTTTCCTGACTGACTCTAAATACCAGCGGGCGGTAAAAAGCAGCGTTAGGAGCCCTTAACGCTGCTTTTGACGGCTAATGCCAAACTCTAAATCTAGGCGAATTATAATAATAATAATACTGCATAATATATCAAAATACTATGTGTCATTAAAACAAAAATACATTCATATCTCATATAAAACTTTCTACAATTAAATCAGTGGATAAAACCTATGCATAGAAAAAAAGCACACAATTGATGCTGTACTATATTGAAAAACGAGCATTATCTATAATATAGAGTTCTCTAATTAGACTAACAGAAATAGCTATATTATACATTTAATTCATGAACGCTTGCAGGTCTACATCTATATTCAATCCTTTCGGTTCCAGGCACTCTAAACAATGGATTCACTTAGTTTAACATTTCCTAAGGAGTAAGAGTCTCCTTTTGGCGCAGGGACCTGGTTTTATTTGCTCTAAGACTCTAATCCTAAAATCTGAAGGGTCTTTATTATGTATTAATCTAAAATGATTAGAGACACTATGCTTGTCATACCCTTTTTTTATATTCTCAACATGCTCATACCACCTTCTCTTGATACTCCTTTTAGTGCGACCTACATATATTTTGTCACATTTGCATAGAAGTTGATATACCACATATATTTAAATTAAACTTTTTTGTGGTATCATAATTAAAAACTTCATCACCTTTGATTATACATTCACACATAATACAACCTTTTCTACCACATTTGTAAGTTCCTGGTTGTACTTTTAACCAATTGGATGAAAAGGCTGTACTATTCATATTATTTTTAAGTTTCGATGGTGCTATAAGGCTCTTTAAATTCCGATTTTTTCTAAACACTATTTGAGGATTCTTTCCTATATTGTTTTTTAAAACTGTATCTCCTGATAGTATTTCCCAATGCTTATTTAGAATAGTTTTGACTAATTTGGCACCTTCACTATACGTAGTTATAAATTTGACTTGATTATCATGTTCCCTGTTTTATTTCTTATGCTGTTAGATTTCATAATCTCATTCCTAGGGATTATACAGCATTTTTCTTTTGCCCCATCTACTAAATGTCTATCATAACCTTTTTGTAACAATTTATCCTGCAGTATGTTTGCTTCTTCTATATAGTCTTCCTCATACGTGCAATTCCTTCTCAACCTTTTAAATTGTCCGTATGGAATATTCTCCTTCCAGCTTCTATATGGGGCAAAAGAAAAATGCCATAATCAGGAGATGGAGGAGGTTTGGATGGAAGAAGAAAGAGGTATGTTTCTAAAGGAAAAGGGTGGTGAGTCCTGTGTAACTCCAGAACAGTTGACTGGGGTAGAAGTATCAACACTAGTGGTGAGAATTCTTTTCCAGAATGTGTAGTGGAGGAAGAAGGAAGCAGGAGCTTAGTTTAATTTTAAGGAATATTTAAATGTAGGAAGAGTGAGGACATCCTCACTTGCCTGAGTAAGTAGATGGTCATTTGTGGGGAAGAAGCATTACCACTAGTGATGTCGCGAACCTAAAATTTTCGGTTCGCGAACGGCGGACTCGAACTTCCGGTATTGTTCGCGAACCAGCGAACCGCGCGAACCGCCATTGACTTCAATAGGCAGGCGAACTTTAAAACCTACAAGGACTCTTTCTGGCCACAATAGTGATGGAAAAGTTGTTTCAAGGGTACTAACACCTGGACTGTGGCATGCTGGAGGGGGATCCATGGCAAAACTCCCATGGAAAATTACATAGTTTATGCAGAGTCTGCTTTTAACCCATAAAGGGCCTAAATCAACTAACATTCCCAAATTGTTTGCAATAACGTGCTTTAAAACATCAGTTATGATGTCGTATCTATCAGGTAGTGTAAGGGTTACGGCCGCATCACAGTGACAGAGCAAACTCCAAGTGTTACGCACCGCAATCAACCGCAAACAGTCCACTTGCACAACCACGAGATAGATAGATTTGATAGATAGATACATAGATTACATAGCTCAATCGATGCAATATACATATGATCGATACACTGTACATAGCTCAATAGATGCAATATACATTCGATAGATACGAATTACATCGATCAATAGATGCAATATACATTTGATAGATACGAATGTTATCGAATCAAAGATGCAATATACATTTTATAGATACGAATGACATCAACCAAAATATGTAATATACATTTTATAGATACGAATTACATCGATCAATAGATGCAATCTACATTTGATCGATACGTTTGATAGTTCGATCGATTTGATATATAAATAAATCGATTTGAAATATATATAATTTCCCTGACAGAGTATAACAATAAGACATGTGGTCTGTGACCCGTGGTGTGTTAAGTAGTAATATTCTTAACATTTTACTACAACCTGTTACTCCCCCTATCAGATGAGGTCTATATGGCCTTCATTTGTGGAACCGGGAGATGGAAGAAGATGATTGTTCTGTCCTCCTACTTCAAATTTGTCAGAAACACAAGTGGCTGTCTCAAAACATCCCGGACAGAAGATAGATCGATAGATAGGATAGATAGATATACATAGATTGATAGTTAGATAGAATCGATAGAAAAGAAATAGATAGATTTGTTAGATATATAATTACCCTGATAAAGTCTAATAATTAAACATGCGGTCTTGGACCCAACTAGGTTGTGTTAAGTAGTACTATTCTTCGCACTTTCAGCCCTGTAACTCCCCCTATTGGTGGAGGTCTATATGGCGGTTATGATTACCCTGACAAAGTATAACAACAAGACACGCGGTCTGGGACCCATGGTAATTTTGTTGTGTTAAGTAAAACTTTTCTTATCACTTGAATCCCTCTTACCCCCCCTTTTTGTTGGAGCTCTATATGGCCTGCATGATTAGCCTGACAAAGTATAATAAGAAAACATCTGGTCTTGGACCCATGGTAATTAGGTTGTGCTTAAGTAGTACTATTCTTATAACTGTAATCCCTGTTCCTCCCCCTATCAAGGGAGGTCTGTATGGCCTGAATGATTACCCTGACAAAGTATAACATCAAGACACACGGTGTTGGACCCATGATAACTAGCTTGTGTTAATTAGTACTTTTCTTAGCACTTTAATCCCTGTTACCCCCCCTATCGGGGGTGGTCTATATGGCCTGCCTGATTACGCTGAAAATATATAATAATAAGACATGCGGTCTGGTACCCATTTTAACTAGGTTGTGTTTTAAGTACTACCATTCTTAGCACTTTAATCTCTGTAACTCCCCCTATTTGGTGAGGTCTATACGACCTGGATGATTACCCATACAAAATATAATAATAAGACATCTGCTCTTGTTGTGTTAATTAGTAATGTCCTTAGCATTTTAATAGCTGTTACTCATACTCACCCTATCGGTGGAGGTCTATATGGCCTGCATGATTACCCTTACAAAACATAATAACCAAACATATGCTCTGGGACCCATGGTAAGTAGGTTGTGTTAAGTAGTACTGTTCTTTGCAGTTTAATACCTGTTACAACACCAAATGGTAGTGAGAAAGATGAGGCGCTGGAGAATTGACCCTGCTAGACTAATGTATTCCCCTCTAAGAAAACAGTGGTTGATATGTAGTGAATGTAGTCCAGCGCTAGATTAGCACGGGTAGAGTATTTAGTTAAATTCTATAATTCGAATATATTGTATTTTGTGATGTTTAATGTATGTACTGCAATGTTGTTATTATATATTTATTGTAGGTAATCCTAAGTATTTATCAACATTCAGTTAATAAAAAGATATAAACAGGTATATACAACTGATATATATAAACTTGTTGTCTAATGTGAACTTCTTATCTATATATATAAAAACTAATAAAACATTTGTATAATTAGACAGAAATTTAATAACTTGTTAAAAGCATACATAAAATAAAAAGGGACGTCTCCCTTATAACATCGATTTCATCAGAGAAAACAATTGAATAACTGTAGTATATATTTCCGCTATTTGATAATCAGGTACCTGTTATATAGTGTAACAAATGATAATGTCCAGAAATTGGATTAAAAAAACTTAAAGATCCAAACGAGATGACCTCCCCGCTATTGTGGCGGGTGTGTGTTACCGGTCCGTTAGTGAGAGACTGGTATTTAAAAATGTCATGTGACTTTTCCTACGTCACACTTGTGATCGTAGCTGTTTCAATATAGTTGTAATGTAACCAGTGATCCTTGATATTCTGTCAAGTACTTATTATGTTGCAATTTTTTTAAACTTTAATCTGTATGTGTATCAGAAGGTGTATTCCCCTATTCCGTGTGTAATTAGGGAGTCTTGGGGGAGATTGCAACTTACGCTGGTCTCTTGGCACACCTGATTTCTCTTTTAGTGTGGTCTTTGCGGTCACATTCAGTGACTTGGATGTTAAACTTTGCGGTCACGTGCAGTGACTATAATGCAATCCTCGCAGTGTGGACTTGGCGGTCACTTGTAGTGGTGGGAATTGAACTCGTGACCTTTAGGGTAAGAGAGGGAGATCTTAACCATTAGGCTATGTGTATCTCACTTTCTGTGTTAGCTTAGTGGACTTGGCGGTCACTTGTAGTGACTGTAATGAGGTCTTTGCGGTCACGGAGGTGACTAGTGGTGGGGTCTTTGCGGTCACAAGTGGTGACTAGGAGTAGAATCTTTAGCGGACATCAGTGATGTTATACAGCAAGGTCTTTGCAGTCACAGATTGTGACTTGCATGTATTAACTTGCGGTTGTATCTTTGCGGTCACAGATTGTGACTTAAAAGTGGTCTTTGCGGTCACTAACAGTGGTGACTTAGAGGAAATCTTTGCGGTCACTAGTAGTGACTAACAGAATGATCTGTATCGTTGGAGATCAAAGTAAAACTTGGCAATCTCTCTGTGCAACTTAGTAGAGCTGATTAGAAACAAATGCAGGTTGTAACAACGTCCAGCTGCAATGTTGCAGGAGGTAATCAGCAAAGGAAGTCTTGTAGTAGTTTTCTTTCCTTTCTTGGCAATTATAACAGCAATCAAAATAAAAACATAAAGTGCAGAGTGACAACAGTGTCAAGGTCAACGCGTTTCGCCCTTAGGCTTTATCAATCAATCATAATAAGTACTTGACAGAATATCAAGGATCACTGGTTACATTACAACTATATTGAAACAGCTACGATCACAAGTGTGACGTAGGAAAAGTCACATGACATATTTTTAAATACCAGTCTCTCACTAACGGACCGGTAACACACACGAGGTCATCTCGTTTGGATCTTTAAGTTTTTTTAATCCAATTTCTGTACATTATCATTTGTTACACTATATAACAGGTACCTGATTATCAAATAGCGGAAATATATACTACAGTTATTCAATTGTTTTCTCTGATGAAATCGATGTTATAAGGGAGACGTCCCTTTTTATTTTATGTATGCTTTTAACAAGTTATTAAATTTCTGTCTAATTATACAAATGTTTTATTAGTTTTTATATACATAGATAAGAAGTTCACATTAGACAACAAGTTTATATATATCAGTTGTATATACCTGTTTATATCTTTTTATTAACTGAATGTTGATAAATACTTAGGATTACCTACAATAAATATATAATAACAACATTGCAGTACATACATTAAACATTTATCCAATCACAAAATACAATATATTAGAATTATAGAATTTAACTAAATACTCTACCCGTGCTAATCTAGCGCTGGACTACATTCACTACATAACAACACCAAATGGTGGCAGGTCTATCTGGCCTTCATGATTAGCTGCATCCAAACCCAAAAAAAAGCCGAGTGGTCTTAGACTAACACCCATGCCTAACTCGGTTATTTCAATTAGTACTATTCTTAGCACTTTCATCCCTGTTACGGGTGGTCTACATGGCCATCATGATTAGCCGAACAAATACTACAATCCAACCTTTGCTCAGTCTTCATAGGCCCTTCATTGGCTGTATTTTGATAGTACAGTTCTTATTATTTTTATAGCTGATACAACACCGAATGGTGGCAGCTCTATATGGCCTGCATGATTAGCCGCACCCAAAACAAAAATAAATCCAAGCGGTCTTGGATTAACACCCATGGCTAACTCAGTTGTTTCTAGTAGTACTATTCTTAGCACTTTCATCTCATCCCTTTTACTTCCAGGACTCTCGGTGGTGGTCTACATGGCCATCATGATTAGCCTAACCAAATATTACAATCCAACCTTGGCTCAGTCTTCATAAGGCCCTTCATTGGCTGTATTTTGGTAGTTCTGTTCTTATTAGTTTAATAGCTGATACAAGACCGAATGGTGGCAGCTCCATATGGCCTGCATGATTAGCCGCACCCAAAACAAAAATAAAGCCAAGTGGTCTTGGATTAACACCCATGGCTAACTCGGTTGTTTCAAGTAGTACTATTCTTAGCACTTTCATCTCATCCCTGTTACTTCCAGGACTCTCAGTGGTGGTCTACATGGCCATCATAATTAGCCTAAACAAATACTACAATCCAACCTTGGCTCAGTCTTCATAAGGCCCTTCATTGGCTGTATTTTGTTAGTTCTGTTCTTATTAGTTTAATAGCTGATACAACACCGAATAGTGGCAGCTCTATATGGCCTGCATGATTAGCCGCACCCAAAACAAAAATAAAGCCAAGCGGTCTTGGATTAACACCCATGGCTAACTCGGTTGTTTTAAGTAGTACTATTCTTTGCACTTTCATCTCATCCCTGTTACTTCCAGGACTCTCGGTGGTGGTCTACATGGCCATCATGATTACCCTCACCAAAATATAACAACAATACGTGCGTGCAGGGAACCATGGTAAGGTTACTTCCTTTCGCAAAATCGAGTATAACAGTTGCAGGCAGAGGTTCTGACCCTGCATTATGGCTGCACCTCTCCCTAAAAGAGGCATGCGTTACAGAGTCTGTGGGCATGTATGCAAAGAGCTGGCCTGCCTAAAAAGAGGAGCAAGGCTGTACAGGTTGTTCTCCTTCAGCCGTTTTATACACTGTCCCACGGCCATGACCCTCAACAACCACAACAGAATGAAACACCACATATGCCATCCTTTTGAACAACAGAGTACAGGTATGGCATTGATTTTAGTTACACGGCGATATTTATTATGAACCGTGAAATTGAAAACAAAAACATGATTGGACACCCAGTACAGTACAGGTCGTTCTCCTTCGGCCTTTTTAGAATAGTGTTCGGACCCTCAACAAAAACAACAGCAGGAAAGAGGACATATGACATCCTTTTGAACAATAGATGACAGGTAAGGCATAGATTTTAGAAAGCCATAGATAATTTTTTTGCAACTGTGAAATAAAAAAAAACATTGATTGGACACCCAGTACACTTCTTTATCCTTAGGCGTTTTTATAAGAGGGTCCCGGATCCTCAACAGAAACAACAGCATGAAAGAGGACATATGGCATCCTTGTGAACAATTGATTACAGTTAAGGCATTGATTTTAGAATCCCAGAGATCATTTATATGAACTGGGAAATAGAAAAAAACATTGACTGGACACCCAGTACACTTCTTTATCCTTATGCCTTTTTATAAGAGGGTCCCGGAGCCTCAACAGAAACAACAGCATAAAAGAGGACATATGGCATCCTTGTGAACAATTGATTACAGTTAAGGCATTGATTTTAGAATCCCAGAGATCATTTATATGAACCGGGAAATAGAAAAAACATTGACTGGACACCCAGTACACTTCTTTATCCTTAGGCCTTTTTATAAGAGGGTCCCGGAGCCTCAACAGAAACAACAGCATGAAAGAGGACATATGGCATCCTTGTGAACAATTGATTACAGTTAAGGCATTGATTTTAGAATGCCAGAGATCATTTATATGAACCGGGAAATAGAAAAAAACATTGATTGGACACCCAGTACACTTCTTTATCCTTAGGCCTTTTTATAAGAGGCTCCCGGAGCCTCAACAGAATTAACATCATAAAAGAGGACATATGGCATGCTTTTGAATAATAGATTACAGGTAAGGCATTGATTTATGAATCCCAGAGATAATTTATCTGAACCGGAAAATAGAAAAAAACATTGATTGGACACCCAGTACACTTCTTTATCCTTAGGCTTTTTTATAAGAGGGTACCGGAGCCTCAACAGAAACAACAGCATGAAAGAGGACATATGGCATCCTTTTGAAAAATAGATTACAGGAAAGGCATTGATTTATGAATCCCAGAGATAATTTATCTGAACCGGGAAATAGAAAAAAACATTGATTGGACACCCAGTACACTTCTTTATCCTTAGGCCTTTTTATAAGAGGCTCCCGGAGCCTCAACAGAAATAACATCATGAAAGAGGACATATGGCATCCTTTTGAATAATAGATTACAGGAAAGGCATTGATTTTAGAAACCCAGCGATAATTAGTTGCAACCGGGAAATCTAAAAAAACATTGATTAGACACCCAGTACACTTATTTATCCTTAGGCCTTTTTATAAGAGGGTCCCGGAGCCTCAACCGAAACAACAGCATGAAATAGGACATATGGCATACTTTTGAATAATAGATTACAGGAAAGGCATTGATTTTAGAAACACAGAGATAATTAGTTGCAACCGGGAAATCTAAAAAAACATTGAATAGACACCCAGTACACTTCTTTATCCATAGGCCTTTTTAGCAGAGGCTCCAGGACCCTCAACAAAAACAAGAGCAGGGAGCTGGGCATAGGAGTACAAGGGAGTGTGACAATAATAATGTGAAGGGGAAGATTGCGGAGTTGTGGCATTTTAATTTTGTTATCGTGGGAAGTACTTGCAAAGACCTTGCTCTGGTGAATCCATATCGCAAATGTCTTTTTTAAGGCACTGTTTGTCTATTTTTTGAATATCAGCATTTGGTAAATGAAGCGCAACTTAAGGCTGGTGAGAACCGACCTTTCTTCTGGCTGTTTGCAAATGTTGTGGCTCTGGACAAACATGTGAATAAGGGGCCATCTGCCATATTCTGCATGCAACCCCTTTGATGATTGACGCTAAACATGTGTCACCTGCAAGCAGAGCTTGTTACTTCTGTCTAAATCATCTTCCTGGTATGGACAGGCCACTGTTTCCCACAGCAAGTCTGAAGCTTGAACTACAAGATTGTCTTGAGTATGGTAGGAAACCAAAGTTTATTAAAGTCTGTACTATCACCACAAAAGCTGAACTTCTTGAAGCAAGGAAAATGCCAGCAATTTCCTGTGCTTATGGATGACAAGGACGTCCTGTCCTGTGGTGCACAGAGATGGAGAGGATTTTGGGCCTCCCTGTACACTACACAGATGTCTCCAACATCACCAGAAACACAAGACAGCGACTCTTGGGAAGTTCCTGGAGTGTTCCGGTAGCCATCTCTATGCGCCCCGAAAGGTGTTTTTGTATACATCTGACAACAGCTTTGGAGACTGTGGTGACGCACATGTTATTTACTGTTGTTCCAGCTGTGTCAATATCAATTGGCATTAAAAAGGTAAGATTTGGAGACTGGTGACACACATTTTATGCACGCTGTGGCAATTGCAATTTGCATTGAAAAGAATCTGCTAACAACCACTACCTAGGACCACGCCTGACTCCTGAAGTCATGCTTCAGTTAGTAACTCAAGTTAAATTAAAAAATTTTTTTTATTATTATGCTCAGCAGATTCAAAACATACCATTCTTCTAGTCATATCACACGACATGTCAAAATGCTGCATGGAAAATGGCAGTGTGCAAGGTCATAATCTTAGTGAACCTATAAGTGCATGAAATTTTCTAAAATAAACAAAAATACCGAGAAAAAAAAAAAAAGGAAAGAGGACATATGGCATCCTTTTGAACAATAGATTACATTTAAGGCATTGATTTTAGAAACCCAGAGATAATTTTTTGCAACCGGGAAATCTAAAAAAAACATTGATTAGACACCCAGTACACTTATTTATCCTTAGGCCTTTTTAGAAGAGGCTCCAGGACCCTCAACAAAACCAGCAGCAGGAAAGAGGACATATGGCATCCTTTTGAAAAATAGATTACAGGAAAGGCATTGATTTTAGAAACCCGGAAATAATTTGTTTCAACCGGGAAATCTAAAAAAACATTGATTAGACACCCAGTACACATATTTATCCTTAGGCCTTTTTAGCAGAGGCTCCAGGACCCTCAACAAAACCAGCAGCAGGAAAGAGGACATATGGTATCCTTTTGAAAAATAGATTACAGGAAAGGCATTGATTTTAGAAACCCGGGGATAATTTGTTGCAACCGTGAAATCTAAAAAAACATTGATTAGACACCCAGTACACTTATTTATCCTTAGGCCTTTTTATAAGAGGGTCCCGGAGCCTCAACAGAAACAACAGCATGAAAGAGGACATATGGCATCCTTGTGAACAATTGATTACAGTTAAGGCATTGATTTTAGAATGCCAGAGATCATTTATATGAACCGGGAAATAGAAAAAAACATTGATTGGACACCCAGTACACTTCTTTATCCTTAGGCCTTTTTATAAGAGGCTCCCGGAGCCTCAACAGAAATAACATCATAAAAGAGGACATATGGCATCCTTTTGAATAATAGATTACAGGTAAGGCATTGATTTATGAATCCCAGAGATAATTTATCTGAACCGGAAAATAGAAAAAAACATTGATTGGACACCCAGTACACTTCTTTATCCTTAGGCTTTTTTATAAGAGGGTACCGGAGCCTCAACAGAAACAACAGCATGAAAGAGGACATATGGCATCCTTTTGAAAAATAGATTACAGGAAAGGCATTGATTTATGAATCCCAGAGATAATTTATCTGAACCGGGAAATAGAAAAAAACATTGATTGGACACCCAGTACACTTCTTTATCCTTAGGCCTTTTTATAAGAGGCTCCCGGAGCCTCAACAGAAATAACATCATGAAACAGGACATATGGCATCCTTTTGAATAATAGATTACAGGAAAGGCATTGATTTTAGAAACCCAGCGATAATTAGTTGCAACCGGGAAATCTAAAAAAACATTGATTAGACACCCAGTACACTTATTTATCCTTAGGCCTTTTTATAAGAGGGTCCCGGAGCCTCAACCGAAACAACAGCATGAAATAGGACATATGGCATCCTTTTGAATAATAGATTACAGGAAAGGCATTGATTTTAGAAACACAGAGATAATTAGTTGCAACCGGGAAATCTAAAAAAACATTGAATAGACACCCAGTACACTTCTTTATCCATAGGCCTTTTTAGCAGAGGCTCCAGGACCCTCAACAAAAACAAGAGCAGGGAGCTGGGCATAGGAGTACAAGGGAGTGTGACAATAATAATGTGAAGGGGAAGATTGCGGAGTTGTGGCATTTTAATTTTGTTATCATGGGAAGTACTTGCAAAGACCTTGCTCTGGTGAATCCATATCGCAAATGTCTTTTTTAAGGCACTGTTTGTCTATTTTTTGAATATCAGCATTTGGTAAATGAAGCGCAACTTAAGGCTGGTGAGAACCGACCTTTCTTCTGGCTGTTTGCAAATGTTGTGGCTCTGGACAAACATGTGAATAAGGGGCCATCTGCCATATTCTGCACGCAACCCCTTTGATGATTGACGCTAAACATGTGTCACCTGCAAGCAGAGCTTGTTACTTCTGTCTAAATCATCTTCCTGGTATGGACAGGCCACTGTTTCCCACAGCAAGTCCGAAGCTTGAACTACAAGATTGTCTTGAGTATGGTAGGAAACCAAAGTTTATTAAAGTCTGTACTATCACCACAAAAGCTGAACTTCTTGAAGCAAGGAAAATGCCAGCAATTTCCTGTGCTTATGGATGACAAGGACGTCCTGTCCTGTAGTGCACAGAGATGGAGAGGATTTTGGGCCTCCCTGTACACTACACAGATGTCTCCAACATCACCAGAAACACAAGACAGCGACTCTTGGGAAGTTCCTGGAGTGTTCCGGTAGCCATCTCTATGCGCCCCGAAAGGTGTTTTTGTATACATCTGACAACAGCTTTGGAGACTGTGGTGACGCACATGTTATTTACTGTTGTTCCAGCTGTGTCAATATCAATTGGCATTAAAAAGGTAAGATTTGGAGACTGGTGACGCACATTTTATGCACGCTGTGGCAATTGCAATTTGCATTGAAAAGAATCTGCTAACAACCACTACCTAGGACCACGCCTGACTCCTGAAGTCATGCTTCAGTTAGTAACTCAAGTTAAATTAAAAATTTTTTTTTTATTATTATGCTCAGCAGATTCAAAACATACCATTCTTCTAGTCATATCACACGACATGTCAAAATGCTGCATGGAAAATGGCAGTGTGCAAGGTCATAATCTTAGTGAACCTATAAGTGCATGAAATTTTCTAAAATAAACAAAAATACCGAGAAAAAAAAAAAAGGAAAGAGGACATATGGCATCCTTTTGAACAATAGATTACATTTAAGGCATTGATTTTAGAAACCCAGAGATAATTTTTTGCAACCGGGAAATCTAAAAAAAACATTGATTAGACACCCAGTACACTTATTTATCCTTAGGCCTTTTTAGAAGAGGCTCCAGGACCCTCAACAAAACCAGCAGCAGGAAAGAGGACATATGGCATCCTTTTGAAAAATAGATTACAGGAAAGGCATTGATCTTAGAAACCCGGAGATTATTTGTTTCAACCGGGAAATCTAAAAAAACAATGATTAGACACCCAGTACACATATTTATCCTTAGGCCTTTTTAGCAGAGGCTCCAGGACCCTCAACAAAACCAGCAGCAGGAAAGAGGACATATGGTATCCTTTTGAAAAATAGATTACAGGAAAGGCATTGATTTTAGAAACCCGGGGATAATTTGTTGCAACCGTGAAATCTAAAAAAACATTGATTAGACACCCAGTACACTTATTTATCCTTAGGCCTTTTTATAAGAGGGTCCCGGAGCCTCAACAGAAACAACAGCATGAAAGAGGACATATGGCATCCTTTTGAAAAATAGATTACAGGAAAGGCATTGATTTATGAATCCCAGAGATCATTTATATGAACCGGGAAATAGAAAAAAACATTGATTAGACACCCAGTACACTTATTTATCCTTAGGCCTTTTTATAAGAGGGTCCCGGAGCCTCAACCGAAACAACAGCATGAAAGAGGACATATGGCATCCTTTTGAATAATAGATTACAGGAAAGGCATTGATTTTAGAAACCCGGGGATAATTTGTTGCAACCGTGAAATCTAAAAAAACATTGATTAGACACCCAGTACACTTATTTATCCTTAGGCCTTTTTATAAGAGGGTCCCGGATCCTCAACCGAAACAACAGCATGAAATAGGACATATGGCATCCTTTTGAATAATAGATTACAGGAAAGGCATTGATTTTAGAAACCCAGAGATAATTAGTTGCAACCTGGAAATCTAAAAAAACATTGATTAGACACCCAGTACACTTATTTATCCTTAGGCCTTTTTATAAGAGGCTCCCGGAGCCTCAACCAAAACAACAGCATGAAAGAGGACATATGGCATCCTTTTGAATAATAGATTACAGGAAAGGCATTGATTTTAGAAACCCTGAGATAATTAGTTGCAACCGGGAAATCTAAAAAAACATTGCTTAGACACCCAGTACACTTATTTATCCTTAGGCCTTTTTAGCAGAGGCTCCAGGACCCTCAACAAAACCAGCAGCAGGAAAGAGGACATATGGCATCCTTTTGCATAATAGATTACAGGAAAGGCATTGATTTTAGAAACCCAGAGATAAGTTGTTGCAACCGTGAAATCTAAAAAAACATTGATTATACACCCAGTACACTTATTTATCCTTAGGCCTTTTTAGCAGAGGCTCCAGGACCCTCAACAAAACCAGCAGCAGGAAAGAGGACATATGGCATCCTTTTGAAAATTAGATTACAGGAAAGGCATTGATTTTAGAAACCCGGAGATAATTTGTTGCAACCGGGAATTTGAATCAAACAAATGATTCGATGGACACCCAGTACACTTCTTTCTCCTTAGGCCTTTTTATAAGAGGGTCCAGGACCCTCAAACAAAACACCAGCAGGAAAGAGGACATATGGCATCCTTTTGAACAATAGAGTACAGGTACAGCATTGATTTTACAAACCCAGAGATAATTTTGGGCAAATGGGAAATAGAAAAAAACATTGAGTGGACACCCAGTACACCTCTTTCTCCTAAGGCCTTTTTATAAGAGGGTCCAGGACCCTCAAACAAAACACCAGCAGGAAAGAGAACATATGGCATCCTTTTGAACAATAGAGTACTGGTACGGCATTGATTTTAGAAACCCACAGATAATTGTTTGGAAAAGTGAAATTGCCCAAAAAACCATGCTTGGACACCCACTCCAGGTCGTTCTCCTTCAGCCTTTTTATAAGAGGCTCCAGCACCCTCAACAGAAACAACTGCAGGAAACACCACCACATATGCCATCCTTTTGCACAAGCGAGTACAGGTATGGCATCCATTTTAGAAACCCGGAGATAATTGAGAGGAACCGGGAACATTTTTCTAAAAATTTGTTGGGGCACCCATTACAGGTCGTTCTCCTTCAGCCTTTTTTTACCATGGGCCACGACCCGCAACAGGCACAACAGCATGAAACACCACATATGCCACCCTTTTGCACAATAGAGTACAGGTATGGCATAGATGGAACACGGAGATAATTTAGAGCAACCAAGAGACGGATAAAGATGCTTGGTCGGTCCTCCTCCTTCAAATTTGTGGCAATTCGCGTTCAATTTAATGGTCCACCAGATATGAGTGGTGTGCTAAGTTGTACTATTCGTAACAGTTTAATCACTGTTATGTGCCTTATTTTTTTTATTTGAGTTTTGTACCCACAGAGCAGCAGCAGAGGCCAGAAAAATTAGGAATGTACAAATGACTGAAAAATTTGGGTATTGTTGTAGCAACTGCTGTAGCAGCGGCCAGAAAAATTGATGTTTGTAAAACATTTATAAAGTGCCCTAAAAGCTTGTGGCTTGAACACTAGTTGTTGGCGGATAAGTCAAGCAAGTCCTCCGGCTTTATAAAAAAAAAAAGGCCAGCCTGTGTACCAGTTGTAGCCCAAGCCAGCTCATCTCATCATCAGGCCTTTTTTATTCAAATGTATCGCCCAATGTCAGTCCCTTCGGGATCCATCCCTCATTCATTTTTATAAAAGTGAGATAGTCAAGGCTTTTTTGACCTAGGCGACTTCTCTTCTCAGTGACAAAACCTCCTGCTGCACTGAAAGTCCTTTCGGACAGGACACTTGAAGCGGGGCAGGCCAGAAGTTCCATTGCAAATTGGGATAGCTCAGGCCACAAGTCCAGCCTGCACACCCAGTAGTCAAGGGGTCCATCGCTCCTGAGAGTGTCGAGATCCGCAGTTAAAGCTAGGTAGTCTGCTACCTGTCGGTTGAGTCTTTCTCTAAGGCTGGATCCCGAAAGGCTCTGATGGTGCATGGGAGTTAAAAAGGTACGCATGTCCTCCAACAACAAGACATCAGGAAAGCGTCCTGTCCTTGCCGCCGTGGTCGTGGGAGGAGGAGGATTAATTTAATCTCTTCCCCTGTTACATTCCCGTGGTGCTGTGACATCACCCTTATACGCTGTGTAAAGCATAGTTTTTAATTTATTCTTAAAATGCTCCATCCTTTCTGACTTGCGGGAATTTGGTAACATTTCAGGCACTTTATGCTTATACCGGGGGTCGAGGAGCGTGGACACCCAGTACAGGTCGATCTCCTTCAGCTTTTTTATACGAGGGTCACTCAACAGGCACGACAGCATGAAAGAACCCATTTGAACAAGGTTGGATGCCGAGCTAATCATGTCCCGTTCCTCATCCTCCCTGATCTCACTGAGGGTATCTTCTTCCCCCCAGCCACGTACAACACCATGGGTACCAGAGAGGTGACAACAATGAGCACCCTGGGATGCCTGTTGTGCTCGGTCTTCCTCCTCCTCCTCCTCCTCCTCCTCAAAGCCACATTCCTCCTCCTCCTCCTCTTCCTCACAATCCTCTTCCTGCATTGCCGCAGGTCCAGCAAGCGATGCTGATAAGGCTGTTTGTGGGGGTGATGGACACCACAACTCTTCCTCTTCATGCTCATCTACTGCCTGATCCAGCACTCTTCGCAGGGCACGCTCCAGGAAGAAAACAAATGGTATGATGTTGCTGATGGTGCCTTCGGTGCGACTGACAAGGTTTGTCACCTCCTCAAAAGGACGCATGAGCCTACAGGCATTGCGCATGAGCGTCCAGTAATTTGTCAAAAATATCCCCAGCTCCCCAGAGGCTGGCCTAGCACCCCGGTCATACAAATACTCATTAACAGCTTTTTCTTGTTGGAGCAGGCGGTCAAACATTAGGAGTGTTGAATTCCACCGTGTCGGGCTGTCGCAAATCAAGCGCCTCACTGGCAGGTTGTTTTTTGTTTTTTTTTTTGTTTTTTTTAAACAAATTTTTATTGAGGTTCTTTACCAAACAAACAGGTATTGCTTTTCCATACATAGTAAAAAAGAAAATAAATTATTACAGAGTAAGCTGCCAAAACAAGGTCACACAGGTACATAGTATAATTAAATGACAGATTACCTATTAGATATAAACAATAAACTCTGTTCAAACATGAAACCTGCTACAAGATATAAGCAGCCACATAGGGACCGCAAAGATAATGTTGTACAATATAGGGCAGGAAAGCAGCAATGTGATAGGGCCACTTATGGGCCCCTAATGGAGAACCTCTATTTTATATTTTTAAAGCTATAATTGGGAAATATTGTAAATAACCAGGTAAATATCAAATATAAACTGAATAATGGTATAAGAGCTGCTTAGAGATATAGAACAACAAGGTAAACCTCAGTGTAAGCTCAATATTTATATGAAAGTTGCTTAGGGAAACACTATCTGTGAAAAGGGAAAATATTACTAAACAATCTTGCTTAGCTTTGGAGGAAGAGAAGTGCCAATATGAGTTTATAGTGCAAGACGTAATTATAAGAAGGGAAGTAAGATGTGGTATTGGGTAGATAAACCACAGAATTCACTCTCCTGAAGTAGGAGATATATTAAGGAGGGGGGGGGGGGAGGTGGTAAATTAAGTATGGTAGACCAAATATATGAGAAAAGCGCCTTATCTGGTCTGTGAGTTACACATACCCTATGCTATATGAAAGTATTCCATGGGTGTATTGGATGCTGGTAGATGTATTGTGGGGAGAGGGGAGGTGATAATGTCATATGCAAAGCGCTGTAACCAATTTGGGAGAAGCCAGGGTATCAGACGGTTAGAGTACAAATAATAGGTGGGGTCCGTAGCTTAGTATTTAGAGTTCTTACTGGGGGAGTAGGTAGGTTTCGGATAGACTCATTAGTATATGTGGTTTAAATGCTAAGGGGCTTAATATGGGTTGGAAGGAAGGTAGCAAAAAGAATATGAGAAGTAGTTGGTATTGAGCGGATGGATTAAATAGGTACAGGGCAATGTAGTCGTATATATAGCCTCTCAGACATGGTAGTAATCAGGGGGGTAACAGGAATATTCTGGCTACCTAATAGGATATTAGTATCTCTGACGTGTGGGAGCCTAATTCTAATGTGTACAATAATGGCGGTATCAGTTACTTGTGCAGCAGCTCTCTGTCCAGCAATAGGAGGACATAAAGTTACAAATAGTAACAGACTATGTGGAGAGCTTATGTTAATACTCAGCATATATTTGATAATGTGTACTAGAATGAAAAATTAAGATGAATACATTAAGTATAGTGTGAGAATGTAAAAGTGGGGAAGAATAGGTTTGCGCTGTTATAGTTTCTGTGGAGCAAAAAGTGATATACTACCAAGACTTCTACCTGCGATCTCGGCCGCTGATCGCAAGGATCTAAATGGTCCCAGTGCACTAAAGCGATGAATCACTCAGCTCAAAATCCCACTTCTCTTAAGAATATAGGCGCACACATATAAGCAACAGTACTACAGTAAGGGGAAACACAAGCTTGGTTGCTAATATCCACACATCACATAAAATAAGGAATGGGGGTATCTTAGCTGTAATGGGTATTTAGAGTGTTAAACTTTAGGCCCCTAATTTAGACTGTATTTAATATAGCTGAGGAGGTTTCTCCGCTATAGTGAATTCTCAACATATGTAATGAGACAGAAACTAAAATAAATATCAAACACATTTAGCACAATACAGCACCATATGAACTGATGAGAGCTCAGAGCTTAGGGTAGGTAGTATAAGCAGTAATAATCATCAGTCTTCTACTAATAGCATTGTGTCTTTTTGATCAGTAGGAGGCAGCAAAGAAAGATAAATAGCAAACTGGTTATGACCTGTATGTATATAAATAAGTAAATAAACTGCAGAGGGTAACACGATATATACATTATTAGGCATCTTAAAGTAGTCCCAAATGATATATAATCTAGGCCAAGCTTAGACAAAAATAGGCTGTAATGAAAGCAAAAACGAAGCTCTACTCCCCTCCTGTGGTAGAAAGATGTAGTTGTATCAGCCATAAAAAGTATAAAAATTGAAGTTTCGAATTATGGTGTATAATAACATAAATGATTTAAATGATTTGGGTTTGTGGAGCAAAGTAAGGTAAATTAACTAAACCAACACCCATATGGCTGCTCCAAGTGGAGTGAGGGATACAGATATAAAAATATACCAACACAAAATAAACAGCACCATCACCTACCCATACTAGATTAAGAATATGGTTAAACATACATTGCTCAATAATAAACAAAACATATACACAATGTAAATGTAGGCATGGATTGAAGGTAAACTTATCGTTGATGTCCAGAGAGTAGATCAACATGGGGTAGGCAAAAAGGCATATGCAATATGTGATAGCGCCAGAGTTCATTGAGCCATTTGCTTCGCAAAAAAGTCTCTACCCCACTCCAACTCGCTGCGTTGCGCTAGGTATGAGCTGAATGTGAGAGTTCCATCTCTTAAAACATGGGTCATACCGGGTTAGGCTTTCCGAGTGGGGGAACACATCTGCTTGCAGTAGGTGAGAGCCTCTGCGAGTTGCTGCGACATCGGGTCGGAATGGCCATACCGGTTTCAGCTTCCCGCAAACACTACCGGCCCCGTTACAAGACATCAGATATGTCGCCTTCATTGCACATGCTGCTGCATCGGGTGGGTCCCAAGCTGGACTGACAGCCCACATGGGCTGGTGTTTCACAGGTGGCGTGTGCTGCTGCTCCAATATTCCTCCATCTATGGGGTCAGGCATGACAGAATAGGCGGCGTGGGGTGAGAGTGTCACCGCTGGTTGTTGATACTTCTTTTCAGGCTGGCATCCGAGCACATCTTTACATGCCTCTAAGAATGCATGCATTTGCTCCAATATGTGCTCAGCATCCCCCATGGTGAGAGAGGGAAGCGGCCTCCCAAAATAGAGGTGAAAGATAAGACCTCTTAGATCTGCTCTCAGCAAAAGGTGCTGGCTGGGCCGCAAGATGGCTGCTGTAGTCTACGCAGCAAGAGGAGAGCGCATCAGGGCAGATGAAGTCTATATATGTGGCGCTGCTCCTAGTAAAAGTAGCTGTCAAGAACAGCTGTTCAGTTAGACCACCTCTAGTAGCTATTTAGTAAGGTAGATGGCCATAAACAGTCACTAAATTTAACTTTTGTGGAAAGTGTGGTAGGAGCTGCTGAAAGATGCGACTGTTTGGCTCCAGAGTTGGCTCCGCCCCCCCACTGGCAGGTTGTTTTGACGCTGGATATCGGACAAGTGCGCCATGGCCATGTAGGAACGCCTGAAATGGCCACACACCTTCCTGGCCTGCTTCAGGATGTCCTGTAAGCCTGGGTACTTATGGACAAATCGTTGTACAATTAGATTACACACATGTGCCATGCACGGCACATGTGTCAACCAGTGTTAATTTTGTCGACTAAAACTAGACTAAAATGACTATAAAACTAAAGAAATTCTGATGACTAAAATACGACTAAAACTAAAATGACATTTTAGTCAAAAAACTATGACTAAAACTAAATCAAAATGACATTTTAGTCAAAAGACTATGACTAAAACTAAATCAAAATTTGCTGACAAAAACATTTTATGCAAGCTGTTAATCAATCCCTATCCAATTACTGCTCTTTTGTAAAATTTACTAAACTTAATTTTATTAAATTTTAAGCTAAATAAAGACATGTTATATACCACAACAGTTAAATCTGTTTAATCTGTATTGCATGTTCAAACCTTAATACCATAAATAAAATCAGGTTAATAAACCTTTACTCCAGGAGTATATAATGAGTTTGGAAGTTCTAGAGCAGTGCTAATATCGATGGCAACATTTTTTAAAATCTGTGAACAATTAATTGATTCTTCCTATAGAAATAAGAATAACCCACGAGTATCGGTTTAAGTTATGCTGTGCCTGTGCTAGCTGCAGAAACTTTTTGTTGAGTTGAGTTACTTGATACTTGTTTTAATTATTAACAGAGAACTGTTAAAGTTTTATATTGAGTAATATGTGCAATACAGCCAATACAGTTTACAGTTTTGTTTTTTTATATTTTAAAGTTTAATAAAGATGTTACATATCACAACGTCTAAATCTGTGTCTGTATTGTATGTTTAAACCTTAATACCATAAATAAAAGGTGTTATGTTTACTCCTGGAGTATATAATCAGTTTGCAAATTATAGAGAAATGCTTAAATAATGCATTACACTTTAACTAAACCCCATAGATTTTAGTCGACTAAAATCTACTGGAAATTCAGTTGACTAAAACTAGACTAAAACTAAAACAATTCAGATGACTAAAATACGACTAAAATGGCATTTTAGTCAAAAGACTAAAACTAAGACTAAATTTAAATTTGCCGTCAAAATTAACACTGGTGTCAACTTGCCCAATTTCAATGCCGCCACCAAATTACTTCCATTGTCAGAAACAACCTTGCCAATCTCCAGTTGGTGCGGAGTCAGCCACTGATCCACCTGTGCGTTCAGGGCAGTCAGGAGTGCTGGTGCGGTGTGACACTCCGCTTTCAGGCAAGTCAACCCCAAGACGGCGTGACACTGCCGTACCCGGGATGTAGCATAGTATCTGGGGAGCTGGGGGGGTGCCATAGATGTGGAGCAAGACACAGAAGTTGAAGAGGAAACAGCCGAGGAAGAGGTTATGGAAGAGGATGGAGTAGGAGGAGTAGAGGAGGTAGCAGCAGGCCTGCCTGCAAGTCGTGGCGGTGTCACCAACTCTTCTGCAGAGCCACGCATTCCATGCTTGTCAGAAGTCAGCAGGTTTACCCAATGCGCAGTGTAGGTGATATACCTGCCCTGACCATGCTTTGCAGACCAGCTATCCGTGGTCATATGGACCCTTGCCCCAACGCTGTGTGCCAGACATGCCATAACTTCCTTTCTCACAACAGAGTACAGGTTTGGGATTGCCTTTTGTGAAAAGAAATTTCGGCCGGGTACCTTCCACTGCGGTGTCCCAATAGATACAAATTTTTTGAAAGCATCAGACTCCACCAGCTTGTATGGTAAAAGCTAACGAGCTAAGAGTTCAGACAAGCCAGCTGTCAGACGCCGGGCAAGGGGGTGACTTTGAGAAATTGGCTTCTTACGCTCAAACATGTCCTTGACAGACACCTGACTGTGGGCAGATGACCAGGAACTGCTACGTAAGAGAGACTGAGTGGAGGATGGGTGAGAGGGGGCAAGGAGGACAGCACTGGTTGACGTGGCTGAAGATGCTGGAGCAGGAGGAGGAGGGCGGCTTTCACTTTGTGTGCTGCTTCTACTCATGTGTTCTTCCCATCGGCCTTTGTGATGGGAGACCATGTGCCTTTGCAAAGCAGTTGTACCTAGGTGGCTGTTGGACTTCCCACGACTCAGTTTCTTTTGGCACAGGTTGCAAATGGCATCGCTGTTGTCAGAGGCAGACACACACAAAAAATGCCACACTGCTGAGCTCTGCGATGACAGCATTCTGGTGGTGGCAACAGCATGCGTTGATGGGCGTCGGTGTGCTGTCTGGCTGACCCCGGGTGCCGATGCATGCTGTCTGACTGTGCCACTAGCTCCTTGAGACGACCTCCCCATGCTTCCAAATCGTCTCCTCCTCCTCTCTGTCTCCCCATCTGAACTTTCCCCCTCTTCTTCTTATCTTCTAGCTGGCACCCATGTGACATCCACCGACACATCATCATCAACCGCTTCACTTGTATCTGACACATCAAGAAAGGAAGCAGCAGCGGGTACAACATCATCAGCATCACACCGTACCTCCATATCGGTAATGCTGCCTGACTGAGACTGATCACTATTATCTACATCCTCTGTCAATGATGGTTGCGCATCACTCATTTCTTCCAACTGATGTGTCAATAACTCCTGTGACAGATCAAGTGAAGCGGCTGTGGTGCTAGTGTTGGTGGTGGCGACAGGCGGGGGAGTGGCACTGGTCACTTGAGACCTGCCCAAAGCACAGCTGGACGTAGATGGTGCGTCAAGGTTAGGGGTACTAGCAGCAGAAGCTGAAGAAGATTGGGTGTCCTGTGTTAGCCATTCAACTAGGTCCTCCTCAGAACTTTTTGCGTCCCCCCTGGCACCCGGCGTCTGAACAATGTGCATATTTGTAGGGTCTAAAGGAATCACAGCACCACGACCACGACCACGGAACCTGCGGGGTGGCCTGCCTCTGCCTGTCATTTTTTTTTAAATGGACACTAACAATACTATAACACCAATTATATGAGTGGTGGCACTGTGCAAGTGGGCACAGTATACGCTGTGAGACTGACAACAACAAAAAAGACAGATGTTTTAAAAATCACAAATTGTTAATTTTTTAAAATATTAAAAGTACTGTGACAACAAATATGATTGTTGGCACTAGTTGGCAAATGGGCATGTCTGGCACACACGCTGGGAGAAAGGAACTGCAATTCAATGGCACTAGGAGACTGAAGAATCACAGTCAAAACAGTTATGATTAACAAAAATTCCAATCCTGTTACAATAAATATGATTGGTGGCACTAATTGGCTAGTTGGGACTGGCACACAGGCAGGAGGAAAATGCAATTCAAGGGCACTAGTAGACTGCAGATTGACAGTCAAAATAGTGATGATTGACAAATTTTGCTATACTGTTAAAAGAAATATGATTGCTGGCACTAATTGGATAGTTGGGCCTGGCACACAGGCTGGCAGGCAGGAGAAAAGTGCAATTCAATGGCACGAGCAAACTGAGGATTAAGAACAACAATCAAAATATTTTTAATTTTAATTAGTAACTATACTGTGACAACAATTATGATTGGTGTAAATAGTTGGCAAGACGGCCTGGCACAAAAGGCTGGCAGGCAGGAGGTAAATGCAATTCAAGGACACTAGGAGACTGAATACTGACAGTCAAAACAGTGATGATTGACAATTTTTGCAATACTGTTAAAAGAAATATGATTGCTGGGAATAATTGGCTAGGTGGGCCTGGCACACAGTAGGCTGCAAGACAGGAGGAAAGTGCAATTCAATGGCACGAGCAAACTGAGGATTCAGAACAACTATTACCAAAAATTTTAATTTTTAATTATTAAGAATACTGTGACAACAAATATGATTGGTGTAAATATTTTGAAAGTAGGCCTGGCACACAGGCTGGCAGGCAGGAGAAAAGTGCAATTCAATGGCACGAGCAAACTGAGGATTAAGATCAACAATCAAAATTTTTTTAATTTTAATTAGTAACTATACTGTGACAACAATTATGATTGGTGTGAATAGTTGGCAAGACGACCTGGCACAAAAGGCTGGCAGGCAGGAGGTAAATGCAATTCAAGGACACTAGGAGACTGAATACTGACAGTCAAAACAGTGATGATTGACAATTTTTGCAATACTGTTAAAAGAAATATGATTGCTGGGAATAATTGGCTAGGTGGGCCTGGCACACAGCAGGCTGCAAGGCAGGAGGAAAGTGCAATTCAATGGCACGAGCAAATTGAGGATTCAGAACAACTATTACCAAAAAATTTAATTTTTAATTATTAAGAATACTGTGACAACAAATATGATTGGTGTAAATATTTTGAAAGTAGGCCTGGCACACAGGCTGGCAGGCAGGAGAAAAGTGCAATTCAATGGCACGAGCAAACTGAGGATTAAGATCAACAATCAAATTTTTTTTAATTTTAATTAGTAACTATACTGTGACAACAATTATGATTGGTGTGAATAGTTGGCAAGACGGCCTGGCACAAAAGGCTGGCAGGCAGGAGGTAAATGCAATTCAAGGACACTAGGAGACTGAATACTGACAGTCAAAACAGTGATGATTATGCTAATAGGGTGTGTGGTGATATAAGTGCAGGACTCAACTGGGCAACCCCTAATTCTGATATGCTCCCAGTATCAGAAAATGTAGAGATCTAAAGCAAATGGGGGAGGGGTGCGCTCAAAGAACAGAGCAGTGAGTAGGACTATCTGTAATAGCTAATAGCTAAAAAGGCTGGAAAAAAGTAGATCCAATCCGTAAATTAGTGTTAACACACTGTGTAAGAATAGAATAAATTATAGTGCAATAAAATCTCATTGAATAATGACAACCTATGTTTAACCTATATTAGGTACTATCATGTGAGTAATTTGCCGTGATATATGGCAGTTAATGTAGTGACGGGTATTTTACTGGTGGGTCCTCAATAGGTGGTGTGCAATATAGATGTGATACAAAATGGTGTATAGATACACTGTGATCCAAAAAAAGCAATAGTCAAAAAAACAATAATCGATGTGTGGAAAAAAACAATAATCGATGTGTGGAAAAAAAGACAGGTGCATATAATGAGTAAAATGTATTTTACTACAAAAGGTTAGTAAATCTGTTATACAGATATATGTGTATAGGTGAATACATCCAGGTTATTTAAAACAAATACGTAATTGGTAGATATGTTGACACATATTAATACATGAACAAATAAAATGAACAAATAAAATGATACACTATGTCGGTAAAATAGCTTGTGAGCATAGACAGAAAAAGCGCTATGAATATTAAAAGGACACTCTTGTCCGTCTAATTGAGTCCTTGAGAAGATATCACAATTGCAGTTCAGCGTGAAATATAAAAGTTTAAAAGTTGTGGCCACAACTATTTGTATGGGATCCAAGGAGCTAACTTCCAATATATGTAGCTTGTTATATCCCGTAATTAAAATTGAGTAATACAAAGTTATTTAGGTGCTCACCCCTACCGGACTACCGATATCCCTTACCTCCTCTTCAAATTTCGTGGGTTATGGGAAGGCTGTAACTGACCCGAGATGGTGTCTCTGTTCGGCGTCTCTGTTCGGCGTATTGCCGTGTAACTGTGATGGTTTGTAAGCGTCTCACCTTTGAATTTCCCGGTCAGTCCTTCCTACCCTGACGTTTACACAGAGTAGTCACGTGGTCCTCGGAGGTCCAATCGGATAGCCGGGTCGTTGGGGGAGTGGTGCAATAGCGGTTCTGTAAGGTTTTCTCGCTGGAGCCAAATTCGGTCACACTAGATTGTCAGAATCTACGCGTTTCAGCGCTGAATATGCGCCTTTATCAAGACTTCCTATCAAAAACAGTGATGATTGACAATTTTTGCAATACTGTTAAAAGAAATATGATTGCTGGGAATAATTGGCTAGGTGGGCCTGGCACACAGCAGGCTGCAAGGCAGGAGGAAAGTGCAATTCAATGGCACGAGCAAACTGAGGATTCAGAACAACTATTACCAAAAATTTAAATTTTTAATTATTAAGAATACTGTGACAACAAATATGATTGGTGTAAATATTTTGAAAGTAGGCCTGGCACACAGGCTGGCAGGCAGGAGAAAAGTGCAATTCAATGGCACGAGCAAACTGAGGATTAAGATCAACAATCACATTTTTTTTTATTTTAATTAGTAACTATACTGTGACAACAATTATGATTGGTGTGAATAGTTGGCAAGACGGCCTGGCACAAAAGGCTGGCAGGCAGGAGGTAAATGCAATTCAAGGACACTAGGAGACTGAATACTGATAGCCAAAACAGTGATGATTGACAATTTTTGCAATACTGTTAAAAGAAATATGATTGCTGGGAATAATTGGCTAGGTGGGCCTGGCACACAGCAGGCTGCAAGGCAGGAGGAAAGTGCAATTCAATGGCAAGAGCAAACTGAGGGTTCAGAACAACTATTACCAAAAATTTTAATTTTTAATTATTAAGAATATTGTGACAACAAATATGATTGGTGTAAATATTTTGAAAGTATGCCTGGCACACAGGCTGGCAGGCAGGAGAAAAGTGCAATTCAATGGCACGAGCAAACTGAGGATTAAGATCAACAATCAAAAATTTTTTAATTTTAATTAGTAACTATACTGTGACAACAATTATGATTGGTGTGAATAGTTGGCAAGACGGCCTGGCACAAAAGGCTGGCAGGCAGGAGGTAAATGCAATTCAAGGACACTAGGAGACTGAATACTGACAGTCAAAACAGTGATGATTGACAATTGGCTAGTTGGGCCTGGAAAACACGCTGGCAGGCAGGAGGAAAGTGCAATTCAATGGCACAAGCAAACTGATGAATCACAAGCGATCAATTTGGAATTTTAAAGATTAACAATACTTTTTCAACAACTAGGATTGGTGGCACTAATTGGCTAGTTTGTGCCTGGCACACAGGCTGCCAGGCAGGAGGAAACTGCAATTCAATGGCACTAGTAGACTGAATATTTGCAGTACAAAAAATTATGAATTTTAATTTTTTTGATACTGTTACAAGAATTATGATTGATGCCACTAATTGGCTAGTTGGGCCTGGCACACAGGCTGGCAGATATGAGTCGTGGATGGTAGGTAGGGCAGCAATTTAACACAGTATGCTGTGTAAGTGACAAAAACACAGGCCTGATAGAAAATTAAGTTAGATTACACTAGCAAAATATTTTAAAATTTTAGATTTTAATATTAAAATTATGTTAAGAAGTGCAATGCACATATGAGTGGTCGCACTGGCTGGCTGCTACGTAGGGCAGCAATTAACAACAGTATGCTGTGTAAGTCAGATAGACAGTTAGACACAGGCCTGATAGAAAATACAATTACATTACACTAGCAAAATGATTTAAAGACTTTTTTTGGGGAATTTAAAGAAAAAGGTTAAGCACATACATATGAGTCATGGCTGATAGCCTTGGAAGGGCAGCTATTAAAAACAGTAGGCTCTGTAAGTCAGATACACACACGCCTGATAGAAAATACTATTAGATTACACTAGAAAAATGATTTAAATTATTTTTTGGGGGGGGGAATTAAAAAAAGGTTAAACACATATGAGTCGTGGCTCATAGACTAGGGAGGGCAGCAAGTAAACACAGTAGGCTCTGTATGTCAGCAAAACACACAGGCCTGATAGAAAATTATATTAGATTACACTATCAAACAAATTTTAACTTTTTTTTTTTTTTATATTTAAATTAAGGTGAAGAAGATATGAGTGGTGGCTGCCTGGCACAGACCAATTAACCAAAAGACTGAAAAAAAAATGAGGTATATTAATGCTGAGTGAGCCTGACAGACACAGGCCTGATAGAAAATGTAATTAGATTACACTAGAAAAATGATTTAAATAAAAAAAATTAAATTTAAAATAATGTTATAAACGGATATTAACACTGGTGGCTGGCACAGAGCAATGAACCAGAGTATATGCTGTGTGACACAGGCCTGATAGAAAATGAAAAAAAATTACACTAGCAAAATAATTAAAATTTTTGGTTGGTTAAATTGAAACTAATGTTGTTAGGGAGATATCAGTGGTGGCAGTAATCACAGCATATGCTGTGAGCCTTAAACACACAGGCTGAAAGCCAGGCAAATGCTAATAAAAAAAATACGAAAAGAAAAAAAAAATGGCACGAAATATAGCCCTAAAAAGGGCTTTTTGGGGTGCTGTGCTTGCAGCAGAGATGAGTGGAGTCCTTCTGGACTGTAGTGGACACTAAATACACTAGCCTGGCTATGTTTTTCTTATTAATGTCAGGAGCAAAAACACAACACGTCCTCTCATTAAGAAAGCAAGGTTGTTATGAGTCTAAAATGGCGGATTCCGAGTAGCTGGGAGGGTCTGTGAGGGAGTGTCTGATGTTGATTGGCTCTAATGTGTCAGACGGGGCGGATTGAACATCGCCATGTGTTCGCCTGCAAACGCGAACTCGAACAAGCTATGTTCGCTGTGAACCGTTCGCGGGCGAACAGTTCGGGATATCACTAATTACCACTACTGGTGAGAATTCTTCTCTAGAATGTGTAGTGGAGGGAAGGAGGAAGCAAGAGCTTAGACTTAGGAATATTTTTCTGTAGGAAGAGTGAGGACATCCTCACTTGCCTGAGTAAGTAAATGGTCATTTGTGGGGAAGAAGTATCAACAGTACTGGTGAGAATTCTTCTCTAGAATGTGTAGTGGAGGGAAGGAGGAAGCAAGAGCTTAGACTTAGGAATATTTATCTGTAGGAAGAGTGAGTACATCCTCACTTGCCTGAGTAAGTAAATGGTCATTTGTGGGGAAGAAGTATCAACACTACTGGTGATAATTCTTCTCTAAAATGTGTAGTGGAGGGAAGGAGGAAGCAAGAGCTTAGACTTAGGAATATTTATCTGTAGGAAGAGTGAGGACATCCTCACTTGCCTGAGTTAGTAGAGGGTCATTTGTGGGGAAGAAGAATATTTGGATATTGTCACCATAGAGATGAAACGTCAACCATATTAAACTTCTAGGTTTCCCAAGGGAAGATCTAAAGATGGAGAACATCATTGTGCCCAGAACAGAACCTTGTGCTTCTTGCAAATACCTATAGGATCACAGGATGCCAAAACCAAGAAAGGACCATATACCAAAACAGTGAAAAGTTTATTGCATTATGGTCTATTATAGGGAAAGCAGAACTTTTGTCAGCTTGTGCCTCAATTACAGATAAAAATCACCTGGAATACTCTTGGAACCTTTTATTTTAAAGAACATAAAAAAAAACATTCATTATTTTTCTTTTAAGTTGTTGATTTATATCAGCATTTCAAATGGAATTGTTGCTATGTAGCATAGATTCATATGAAAAATAATTTATCAATCACTACAGTTTTGCCCGATGAAACCAAGCAATATGCTTGTAGCCCAGATTGCAGCACATGATTAAAAGGGACTGTGACAGACCCTTCTGTCAGGACTGAAGGAGTTAACTGTGTTCAGCATTAAGAAGCTAATTTCTAACGACAAGGTTACTAGCCTCAGCTATTGTGTACTGTCATTAAAGTTAGTGATAAACATTCCATTGTTTAATCACCTCCAGAGAGCAGACGCCTAGGTGATAAGAAAAGCCAAGTGTGTGTCTTGTGTTTAAGTTGTTATCAGCTTGAGCAAGGTATTCTATTGTATCATGTCAAAGGGCGTGTTCCCTCCATCTAATGTACAATATTCTTTCAACCCCCCACCTGGGGTCAGACCTGCATAAATACTGGGCATATGGCCCTTAATAAAGTACATTCTGTTTTAAACCTGAAAACTGGCTGGGTTGTGAGTTGCTGATTCCCTATTCAGGACATTGTTCATCTGGTGTTAACCCTTGGTATCCTGTTGGTACCGTAACAATTGGTGGCAAGCGACGGAATGAACCTTATCGCCCAGAAGAGCAACTACACAAGCCAGTAACCTCAGGAAGAGGGGGATTATTACAATACTGACTAAGATGGAAGGAGTACCAGGGACCGAAGGAACCAATGGGCCCAGCATATCAGACAGAACCCCCGAAGAAGCAAGCTTTGATCGGGCGGTTAAAATAAGACTGGCACATTATGGCCCCAACCCATCTGCGGAAATTATCGACCGGGTCATAGCCGCTGTGGAGGCCAACCTACTTCGTCAAAGCAGCGCTGCAGCAGCCCAAGTCACAGCAACCCCAGTGGAAAAGGGAAAAGTAAATTTTGCAGATTTTAAAAACTTCCTGGAAACAGAAGGAGAGATTGATGGGTACCTTGCGGATTTTGAGAGGCAATGTGCACTACACAAGGTTTCCGCAGAGGACTGGGTCATGATATTATCCGGAAAATTATCCGGCCGGGCCAGTGAGGCTTTTCGGGCCATTCCAGATGAGGAAGTCGGGGATTATAATACTGTAAAAGAGGCTCTGCTCTCCAGGTATGCGGTTACACCGGAGGCATACCGGAGGCGGTTCAGAGACACTGTTAAATTAGCTGGAGATTCCTACCTTGA
Source organism: Bombina bombina (assembly GCF_027579735.1). Lineage (NCBI taxonomy): Eukaryota > Metazoa > Chordata > Amphibia > Anura > Bombinatoridae > Bombina > Bombina bombina. The sequence goes on from NC_069501.1 coordinate 46,425,023, forward strand.
GTGGGCATGTAAGGTGCACCACACAGCAGCTCACTGGATAGCGGGGTGCCAAGCCGTATCTGGGGAAGCGGTGCTGCAGCTATTCCTGTTGGAACATTGCTTCGACAAGTTACCCGCAGGAGTTCGAGAGTGGGTTCGGGACCGTAAACCCTCCACCCTGCATGAAGCTGCTTGCCTGGCAGATGAGTATACGGATGCCCGCAAACTGGACACTGCTACCACTAAGCCCCCTGCCAGAGTGGAGTACAGACCCCCAGTCACCCCAGCAGCTACCAGTTACCAACCCCCGGCGCACCGCTCTACCACACGGCCTCCAGCCACGAACTACCCTCAGAGAGCCCGGTTCAATTTGCGGGGCTACTCACAACCTATTCGGTGCTTTGGATGTAAGCAACTAGGGCACAAAAGACCAGAGTGTCCCCTAAACGCAGCGAACCAAGCGCAGTCCTGGAGAAGACCCGCCGGCAGAATCCCACGTAATCCTCAGCCTGCGGCCCGCTACGTAGAGGCGCAAGAATGCTGGGGCATCCTACATGAGGCAGACCTTGTGCAAGCTGCCCACTGGAATAACCGGCAACTGGTTAGAGTGAATGGGAAGGAGGTCAGTGGTCTACGGGATACTGGTGCTACCATGACCTTGCTTCAAAAGAACTTAGTGTCTGAGAAACAGCACACTGGAGACACTGTGGCTGTGAGGGTAGCAGGGGGCGCTGTGTTCCGCCTACCTGTTGCCAGGGTACATTTGGATTGGGGAGTGGGCGCTAGACCTGTGAATGTGGGGGTCAAGAAGGACTTACCTGCTGATGTTCTTCTTGGAAATGACTTGGCCCCCCTTGTTTCTGCCTATGCTCCCATGAGTCCCGCTGATGTTAACCCTGTGACTACCCGTGCCCAGATTCGTGCAGCAGAGACTGACCCACCTGCTGCTAAGCCCCAGGACGCTGAGCTCAGTAAATCTCTATCCGCTATTGATACGTGAAAGTCCCGTTACAATGCGCTGATGAAGGAGAAGAGTCAAGTAGGGAATGAAATGGTCACGTTAAATAATCATGTAACAGTGCTAGTGGGAGAGAAGAGGAGTGCAGAGGAAAAAGCACGTTTAGAACAGGAATCTCTGCTAGACCAGCTGCACCGACAGACTGCAGAAAACACCAGCTTGAGAGTGGAACATGAAACCTTAAAGACAAACTTAGCGACACTGGAGGAGAAGCTGATGCTGGCTCATAGTGAGGTGCAGCAACTCAAGGGCACCCTATGTCAGGAGGAAGGGATTGTGGATACCTATAAAGAGCAGGTACAAAAAACTCGTAAAGAAGCTGATGAGATTTTGAAGGACTGTTTAGCCCTAGTCTGGGCACTGAAGAAGTTGAACCCTTATTTTTACGGGCAGGAATTCTCTCTCATAACGGGAATACAGATGGATTGTCCCGGCAAACTGACATGCCTACTATCTCCTAGTCCGGTCATCCCCAGGTTGACCCGCCAAAGGGTCAAGCCGGGTCTGCCAGAGTGTTCCACAAGGGGGGAGCTATGTGACAGACCCTTCTGTCAGGACTGAAGGAGTTAACTGTGTTCAGCTTTAAGAAGCTAATTTCTAACGACAAGGTTACTAGCCTCAGCTATTGTGTACTGTCATTAAAGTTAGTGATAAACATTCCATTGTTTAATCACCTCCAGAGAGCAGACGCCTAGGTGATAAGAAAAGCCAAGTGTGTGTCTTGTGTTTAAGTTGTTATCAGCTTGAGCAAGGTATTCTATTGTATCATGTCAAAGGGCGTGTTCCTTCCATCTAATGTACAATATTCTTTCAACCCACCATCTGGGGTCTGACCTGCATAAATACTGGGCATATGGCCCTTAATAAAGTAAATTCTGTTTTAAACCTGAAAACTGGCTGGGTTGTGAGTTGCTGATTCCCTATTCAGGACATTGTTCATCTGGTGTTAACCCTTGGTATCCTGTTGGTACCGTAACAGGGACGTAAAACCCAAAACCCTTCATTCATGATTCAGATAGAATATACAATTTTAAACAAATTTCCACTTCCATTATCAATTTTTTTTTTAATTTCCTTGTTATCCTTTGTTGAACAGCAGGAATGTAAGTTCAGGAGCGTGCATGTGTCTGCAGCACTAGATGGCAGCAGTTTTAAACAATGTTATACATTGACAAGAGCACTAGATGGCAGCACTATTTCCTATCATGTAGTGCCCCAGAGGTGCATGCTACTTATCTAGATATCTCTTCAACAAAGAATAACATAGGAACAAAGCAAATTAGATAATAGAACATAGAAGTAAATTGCAACCTTGTTTAAAATTGTATTCTCTATCTGAATAATGAAAGAAAAGTTTTGGGTTTCATGTCCCTTTAATGACTGCCAATTTGGGGCTCGTTTCCATTGAGCCGCAATTTGGTTTGCATGTGCTTACAAACCGTTAAATATGCTGTCGGAAGCAATATCGTTCACCGACTGCTTCTAACGGCCCGTAATAACTAAATTTCGGCACACAGACTCTGGCTACCGAAAACATTTTCGTGTCCCATACAAAGTATCAGAAGCCACTAATCTATAAATGATACCAGGTTTCCACTGTCGGAGGCTGCTGATACATTAACAAAAATTACACCCGGCTCAACTAGGTGAAAAATAGGAAAAAGGTGCTTTTTGAGACCTTTTTCCCATTGAAATCTAACCCGCCTCCCAAAAATAAACCCGACACATCAAAAAAAACCTATCCGCAATCCCCCCCCCCCACATCTTAACTAATAATAAATGTATTAACCTCTAAACCACCAACCCCCCACATTGCAACTAACAATCAGATAGATTTTTTGCGGCTTTTAACGCTGAAAAAATGGCAATAATGCAGCTATTGCGAGTCGTGTCCGTATATCTATACTGCAAGCATTTTAGCCTGTAAAGCAAGTCCATTCCACACTCAAAAAAATTACGTTTTTGCGTGGAATTTTCATACCGCCGGTATTACAGGTTGTGAGGTGAGGCTAAAAAGCTTGCGTTACAGCCTATACCGAGACGATCAATACCTCCATCTGAAAGCAGTAGTTATGAGTTTTGCGCCACAAAAATGTTTCACAAAACTCATAAATAAAGTGTTACAAAGTACACTAACACCCATAAACTACCTATTAACCCCTAAACCGCCATTCCCCCGCATCGCAAACACTATATTAAACCTATTAACTCCTAATCTGCCATCCACCCACATCGCGACTATTAAATACATTTATTAACCCCTAATCTGCCGCTCCCAACATCGCTGACACTAATAAAAATTATTAACCCCTATTCCGCCGCTCCCCGACATTACTGCCACTATAATAAAGTTGTCAACCCCTATTCCGCCGCTCCCCAACACTATAATAAAGTTATTAACCCCTAAACCTCCGGCCTCCCACATCTCTGCAACTATAAATTAAAATTACAATATAACTATATTTAAATAAATAAAAACTTACCTTTGAAATAAAAATAACCCTAACATTAAACTATGGCCCATATTTATCAAGCTCTTCAGACTCGCCAGAAACACAAGTTATGAAGCAGCGGTATAAAGACCGCTGCTCCATAACCCTGTCCACCCAACCAACTCCCCATAATAAAAAAACCTAACTATACAAAAAAAACAAAAAAAAATTCTCCCACATCGCAAAGTACCAATTTAAACTATTAACCCCTAATCCGCCATCCTCTCACAACGCAAATAACTAATCTAATCACTAAGACCCCAAACCTAACACCCCCTAAATTAACCCCCATTACATAAAATAAAATAAAAACTGTTACAATTAAAATAAAAAATCCTAACATTACTTTAAAAATAAAATCTAAGATTGAATTAAAATAAATAAAATTACAAAAAATAAAAAAGTCTAAAATTAAAGGAAACCCCCCCCCCCCAAATTATCAAAAATATTTTTTTTAAACCTAATCTAATACCCCTATAAAAATAAAAAGCCCCCCCAAAATAAAAACACCCCCTAATCTAACACTAAACTACCAATAGCCCTTAAAAGGGCCTTTTGTAGGGCATTGCCCTAAAGCGATCAGCTCTTTTACCTAAAAATACAAATTAACCCCTAACAGTAAGCCCACCAAACCTCTCATAATAAAAAAACAATCAGCTCTTTTGCAGCCTATTCAAATAACAAAGTCCTAATCTAAAAAAAAACACCCAAAAAATAAAAATAAAACCTAAGTCTAACCCCCATATAGGTGCTAACAGTTCCTGATGTCCGGTGGAGAAGGTCTTCTTCAAGGTGGCGACATCTTCATCCAGCATTGGGACCTCTTCTATCTTCATCTTCCGGGGGGAAGGAGGCGCAGAGCGAAGGTGACCGCGGAACAGGACCGGCGATGGCAGAGCCATCCAGCGTTTAGGATCCTCTTCGTCTGATCGTTGCCGCACACTGAAGCTTGAATGCAAGGTACCCATTTTATATTTGAAAATTTCAGCCAATAGGAATGCAAGGTACCCCAAATATAAAATGGGTACCTTGCATTCAAGCTTCAGTGTGCAGACGATCGTACAAAGAGGATGCTCCACGCTGAACAGCCAATAGGATTTTTTTTTACATTTTATTGTTAGTTGCGTTGTGGGGGAATAGCGGATTAGGGGTTAATAGTTTAAATAGGTAGATTGTGTTGTGGGGGGATGGCGGATTAGGGGTTAATAGTTTAAATAGGTAAATTGAGATGTGGGGGAATGGCGGATTAGGGGTTACTAGTTGAATTAGGTAGATTGATGTGGGGGAATGGTGGATTAGGGGTTAATAGTTTAAATAGGTACTTTGCAATGTGGAGGAATGGTGGTTTAGAGATTAATACATTTTATTGTTAGTTGCGTTGTGGGGAAATGGTGGTTTAGAGGTTAATAACTTTTATTGTTAGTTTTGATGATAGATACTTTGCGATATGGGGGTTGGTGAATTAGGGGTTAATACATTTATTAGTTATTGCAGTGGGGGGGATGGCGGTTGAGAGGTAGATATTGCGCATGCGTTAGGTATTTGATTTTATCTTAATAGCGAGCAACGGGGAAATATATATACGCGCCGCACTTGTATTCACCGCTGTATATGTGAGTGTAGTGTAAGGTCGGGTTACCATAGTAACCTATTAATTTTAAAAAAAATCCGGCATCGGATGGAAGCGTTAACACAACGCTAACTTACACCTACACGAAAAGGGCGACTGCACGCAATGCACTAAATATTTTAATGGAAACCTGGTACTAAAATGGAGCCGTAAATTACTTTTAGCTGCCGGCAACTTCGTTAGCTTACGGCTCCATTTTTAATGGCTCAATGGAAGCGAGCCCTTGCACACTTACACCATAATTTCTCCCCTTGGGGTTTAGCATGTTTTATTTTATGATTCCTTTCACATTGTGTCTAGATGAATAAAAGGAAGAAGTTAGTTTCTACAACAATAATTTATATTTGTCTTTATATTTTTCTTATTTTATTATTATTCATCAAACGGAGCTATAAAATAGATCCTGAAATGTAAATTAAGAAATAAAATCAGCTGTAAAATGTATTTGGTTCACCCCTATCTAAATCCAGATGCACATTTATAAAGGGGTATGCTTACTAATACTAGCAGTGCTCATCTATAAAGGGGTATGCTTACTAATACTAGCAGTGCACATTTATAAAGGGGTATGCTTACTAATACTAGCAGTGCACATTTATAAAGGGGAATGATTACTAATACTAGCAGTGCACATTTATAAAGGGGAATGCTTACTAATACTAGCAGTGCACATTTATAAAGGGGTATGCTTACTAATACTAGCAGTGCACATTTATAAAGGGGAATGCTTACTAATACTGTCTAGCAGTGCACATTTATAAAGGGGTATGCTTACTAATACTAGCAGTGCACATTTATAAAGGGGTATGCTTACTAATACTAGCAGTGCACATTTATAAAGGGGTATGCGTACTAATATTAGCAATGCACATTTATAAAGGGTTATGCTTACTAATACTAGCAGTGCACATTTATAAAGGGGTATGCTTACTAATACTAGCAGTGCACATTTATAAAGGGGTATGCTTACTAATACTAGCAGTGCACATTTATAAAGGGGTATGCTTACTAATACTAGCAGTGCACATTTATAAAGGGGTATGCTTACTAATACTAGCAGTGCACATTTATAAAGGGGTATGCTTACTAATACTAGCAGTGCACATTTATAAAGGGGTATGCTTACTAATACTAGCAGTGCACATTTATAAAGGGGTATGCTTACTAATAATAGCAGTGCACATTTATAAAAGGGTATGCTTACTAATACTAGCAGTGCACATTTATAAAGGGGTATGCTTACTAATACTAGCAGTGCACATTTATAAAGGGGTATGCTTACTAATACTAGCAGTGTACATTTATAAAGGGGTATGCTTACTAATACTAGCAGTGCACATTTATAAAGGGGTATGCTTACTAATACTAGCAGTGCACATTTATAAAGGGGTATGCTTACTAATACTAGCAGTGCACATTTATAAAGGGGTATGCTTACTAATACTAGCAGTGCACATTTATAAAGGGGTATGCTTACTAATACTAGCAGTGCACATTTATAAAGGGGTATGCTTACTAATACTAGCAGTGCACATTTATAAAGGGGTATGCTTACTAATACTAGCAGTGCACATTTATAAAGGGGTATGCTTACTAATACTAGCATCTAGCAGTGCACATTTATAAAGGGGTATGCTTACAAATACTAGCAGTGTACATTTATAAAGGGGTATGCTTACTAATACTAGCAGTGCACATTTATAAAGGGGTATGCTTACTAATAATAGCAGTGCACATTCTATACAATACTTGCATTCTCAGCTTGTATCAAATACATTTGCAGATTACATTGCTTTATAAATATAAACTGTGGTATTAAAGTTATATACATTTTTACAACCTTTAATAGTGATATTACATTGAAATAGTTTAGCTTTAGGAATGAGAATGTTCTATACATAACTCATCCTGTTAAAAATATGAGTACAGAATAAATGTTTGCATAAAGTATATACATATTGTTAGAAATAGCTAAAATTGTATAGAAGCCGGCCAGTCTGCCAGCTCTGAAACAGCTGGAAAACCTCAAGCTGAACCGTTTAAATGGTCACATATCTAAAGGGACGTGGAGCTCAAAATGTGTCTGTATAAAGTGTGCAGTTATCCCTAATAAACTTTCATTATTATTTCTTGTACCTGCTTTTCCTGTAATTTCTGAAAACTGTTAGGAGGGGTTCACTGCCCCAGAGATTCTGTAATGCATTCTGATGTATGAAGGATGAGGACCCTACAACATGCTACATAGTGATTTTTTGTTCAGTGTAGGAGCCCATCAGTCGCTCAACTGCTCACAAAGAGATAAGATAAACAGCACTATGAAATCTATGTTTTTAAAGATTTAGAGCTAGATTACAAGTGAGGCGCAAACTGTTTTGCTCAAACAATATCGTCTTTTTGCAGTTTAAGTTGAGCAAATCGCGTTTGCGCTAGTGCAATTGCCATTTACGCTTAAATCCTTACCGCGATCTCAGAGCTGTGGTTAACTGTTTTCCGAAACTAAAACGTTGCATAAAACACTTCAAAAATACATTACAAAGTGCAGTTACACTCATATTAATACTGTCTGATAGCAAAAAAAATTTTACAAAATATTGCACAAAAAAGTCAAAAGGGCTCAAAGATATGAGATCTCGGGTGTTAGAAAAAAAAAGCCGCCAAAGTACTTTAACATAGAGATACATACAGATAAACGTCTAGATGTATTTGTATGTATATATATATATAGATATGTTTATATGTGTACATATATATATTAATGTATTTATATGTGTATATATGTACAGGTAGCCCTCAGTTTACGCTGGGGTTAGGTTCCAGAAGGAATGGTTGTAAATCGAAACCGTTGTAAATTGAAACCCAGTTTATAATGTAAGTCAACAGGAAGTGAGGGAGATAGGTTCCAGGCCCCTCTCAAAATTGTCATAAGTAACACCTAATACATTATTTTTAAAGCTTTAAAATTAATACTTTAAATGCTAAACAGCATTATAAACCTAATAAAATAATCACACAACACAGAATATATAATTAAACTAAGTTAAATGAAAAAAAACATTTGCTAAACAGCATTATAAACCTAATAAAATAATCACACAACACAGACTTCACTTGCATTTTTCTGCAAACATTTCTTTCTATGCATTCCAATCTGGACTGATTTATAGACAGGAAGATCTTGTTCCTTTGAAATCTGCTCGATAGCTCAGGTCTGGTTAAACTGATTAATTTCAGCTTGCTTGGCTTTGCTGCAACACAAGCGGACAGCTCCACCTACTGGCTATTTTAATAAATGCACTGCTTCTCAATGCTTTTCAATAGCAGTCACATAACTGGGAAAAAAGGTTGTTATTCTGAAACAGTGTAAATTGAACCGTTGTAAACCGAGGGCCACCTGTATTGACAGACATATATACACATATAAACACATAAATACATATATACACATATAAATACATAAATACATATATACACATATAAACACATAAATACATATATACACATATAAACACATAAATACATATATACACATATAAATACATAAATACATATATATACACATATAAATACATAAATACATATATACACATATAAACACATAAATACACATATAAACACATAAATGCATATGTACACACATAAAGACATATATATGAGCCCTTTGCCATTAAGCAGATAAAACATGATAAAACATATTTATGCAATATTCATATTTAATAAAGATTTTAACTATGCATTTACTGTAAATATTTCACAATTACTAATACAAATATGCTATGTTTTTTGCGCGATGGGTGTTAGGTATTTTTTCAACAATTTTTTTTCTTCATTGACTTCTATGGGGAATGCTAAAATGCGTCTGTGTTTGCGCGATCTCAGGTGTTTTCTACTTTTTTTCTCCATTGATTTCTATAGTGGAATACATGTACGCGCACGCGAAAACTTAAGTTAGTATTTTTACGCTAGTCGGGTTAACACTAGCGCAAAATAAGTTTTTTTGGAATTTGTAATACGAACGCAACCCGACTAGTGCAAAAAGCTTAAATCTAGCGGAGTTTTCCCTATTGCGGAAAAATATACCGCTCCATTTTTGTAGTGCTTAATTGTGGATATATAGTATGTATATTCACAAATAACTTTGAAGTAATGTGAGCAGACTATATTAGTTATGTATACAAAGAGAGAAGCGCTCTACCAGGAACAAACAACAGCTCATTAGCTAGTTCTATGGCGATTTACCACCCGGAAACAACCTCTTTTAGACCAGTGTGCTTTTCACAAAGGAAAACTTTCCTGAAGTATATCAGTCTGATTCCTTCAATTAAGGTCAGTCCAGCCCCGAAATACCAGGCAATTCTCCTCTGAACAGGGAACATGACAACCCCACACGATTGTTTTGGCCTCCTATGGGCCTCGTCAGTGAGGTGCAGCCACATTCCTCTAAGCACACTGGGCAAGGAGTCCACGTCTGGTTTCCCCCATCACCCATAGGGAGACTTCCCCAGGGTCATATTAATTTGCATACAAAGAGAGAAGCGCTCTACCAGGAACGAACAACAGCTCATCAGCTAGTTCTATGGCGATTTACCACCCGGAAGCAGCCGCTTTTAGACCAGTGTGCTTTTCACAAAGAAAAACTTTCCTGAAGTATATCAGTCTGATTCCGCCAATTATGGACAGTCCAGCCCCGAAATACCAGGCAATTCTCCTCTGAACAAGGAACATGACAACACCAGACGATCGTTTCGGCCTCCTATGGGCCTCGTCAGTGAGGTGCAGCCACATTCCTCTAAGTACACTGGGCAAGGAGTCCACGTCTGGTTTCCCCCATCACCCATAGAGAGACTTCCCCAGGGTCATATTAATTTGCAAACAAAGAGAGAAGCGCTCTACCAGGAACGAACAACAGCTCATTAGCTAGTTCTATGGCGATTTACCACCCGGAAGCAGCCTCTTTTAGACCAGTGTGCTTTTCACAAATTTAAACTTTCCTGAAGTATATCAGTCTGATCCTGCCAATTAAAGTCAATCCAGCCCCGAAATACCAGGCAATTCTCCTCTGAACAAGGAACATGACAACACCAGACGATCGTTTCGTAATTCTTTTATTAGAAAAATAATCATATATGCATATATACAAAATAAAATCATAATAACAAATGCAAACAAAATATCTCTTGTTACAAAACTGAAATATTGACCCAAATTTTTGTCATCAGAAAAAAAACTAAATGCAAACATTAAACTTAAATAATCACACAAAATAAAATTAAACATATTTCAAATACAGACAAAAACAAACTGGAGAGAAAAAAAAACAACAAAAAAACTAAATAATCCAATCCTTCCACTTCTTTGTCTTCCAGATGCCTTCAGAATCTAATTCCCCATATCGCCTCCTATCAAAAGAAAAATACAAAAACAACTTCCCACGGATCATACCCACACAATTACCTACAGTAACTACCTCTTTCTTAAAAATCAAAATATTACGCACATCCCACAACACCTCCTTCACACAACATGCCAACAACCATATCAATCTTGCTTTCTCCTTTTCCACACCACTTCCACACAAACCATACATCATCATATTAAAAGTAAAAAAACTGCACTCCAGTCAAACCCTTAATCATCCTTTTCAAACTTCTCCAAACATCCCTAGCATACTCACAATTCCAAAACAAATGAATAACACTCTCGCTTTGAAAACAACCATCTCTAGGACACACTTCTGAAGCCACTAAACGACGCATTCTCTGAAAATCCCTTGTTGGCAAACACTTATGCACACTCATCCAACTAATATCTTTCTGCCTATTCATCAAATACTTATTACACACATTTTTCCATACCAACACACATTCATTTTCATTCAAACCCCCAATCAACTCAAGACCTTCCTTCTTCTCCAACATTTTCAACACCATTCTGTTTGCACACCACATCTCCCTACTAACATTCTCCAAACCATATTTTTTAATCCAACATTCCACCCTTACATAAAACCACGGAACAGCAAAACATACCGGTTTCTTTCTATCAATCTCAAATAAACCATATCGTCTTAAAACATTTCCACAAGCATACTTTACCATACAACCAGCCATGCTATCCTTACCATTCAGAACCACACACCTACTAACATATTTCACAGCCAAAAATCTCTCCACATTTGGAAAACCCTTACCACCAACATTCTTACTCTTAACAACAACATCTCTTTTCAAACGCTCCATACCAGAACTCCAGAAAAAAGAAAACAACACACAAATTCTCCGAAAAATCCTCTCAGGTGGTGGAAAAACTAACGCCAAATATAACATAATAGGGATCAAAACCGATTTAATAACTAACATTTTTCCTTCCAAAGATAAAGTCCTTAAAGACCAAAACTGAAGTTTTCTACTCACTTTATCAAAAACATTCTCCCAACTTTCCAAGCCTTTCAAATCCACATCAAATTTCACACCCAACACCTCAATTGCACCTTTAGTCACAGGCCATCCACAGGAATCAATCTCCCTATCATTACCAAAAACTTTAACTTTACACTTATTCCAATTAACTCTGAAACCACTTGCCATACAAAAACATTCAACTAAAGTTTTCACCCTCCTCAAACCAGCCTGAGTCTCACATACCACACTCACATCATCCATATACCCAATCACTTTTAAACACATTCCATTACTACCAGGAACACTCACACCTCTAACTAATTTATCCTTCCTCAAACTAGTTAATAATGGCTCAATGACACATACAAATAACACAGGAGACAAAGGACATCCTTGACGCACTCCAGATTTAACACAAAATTCCTCAGTCAAAAAACCATTAACCTGGACTTGACTCACAATATCACTATACAAACATTTAAACCATCCAATAATCTTACCAGAAAAACCTAAACGTTCTAAAACATGAAACATAAAATCATGCACTACCCTATCATACGCTTTTTCAAAATCCACAATAGCAACAGCAACAGACCTCATCCTCTCCCTCACATACCACAGTACATCACGTAGTAACAACAAACTTTCAGAAATCTGACGCCCAGGAACAGCACACACTTGCTCTTCACCCACAACCTTACCAATCACTCCACGCATTCTATTTGCCAACACCTTTGCTATAACCTTATAGTCAACATTCAACAACGTAATCAGCCTCCAATTCCTCAAATCTCTCTTATCACCCTTTTTAAATAACAAAACAATCAAACCTTTCCTCATTGAAACAGGCAAAACATTCATTCTAAAAACAAACTTACAAACATCCAACATATCCACCCCAATCAAATTCCAAAAACAAGTATAAAATTCAACAGGCAAACCATCACAACCAGGTACCTTCCCATTCTTAAAACTCCTAACAACCTCTGCAATCTCATCCAAACTTAGATCCCTTTCTAACAAATCATTATCATATTTTTCAAACTTAACCTCAATGTTTTCCAACAACTCATTTTCCAATAAAACATCTCTTGTTTTTTCTTTATACAGCTCACTGTAAAACTCATGAACTTCACGCAAAACAACATCCGTACCATTAACTTCACACTCAACCTTATCAAAAACACTAACAAAACCAGTCTTTCCTTCAAAAGCTTTCTTAAAAAAATATTTACTACAAGACTCATCCTTTTCCATTTTCTCCAATCTTGCCATAAAAACAATTTTCTTTCCTTTTTCATGCATACACTTTTTAATTATCTTTCTTGCTTCAGCAATTTCCTCATGCACATCAATACCACAATTTCCCAATTCATACAAATACAACAACCTCAGATACCATTTATCATACAACTCCCTTTCCATTCTAGCTTTCTCACAGCCTTTCTTAATAAAAAACCTCTTTATTTCCACCTTCAACCATTCCCACCACATAAGCACATTACTAAAATCACATTTTCTTTCACGCCACCTTTCATACATCCAAACAAACTGACGCTTAAACTTCTCATCTTCTAACAAATCCACATTCAGTTTCCAAACACCCTTACCATACTTGATCTTCAAATCACAATTCACCTTACACATCAAAAGGGCATGATCCGTAAAGGGCATCCGCTTTAAAGAAAAATCATCAACACATAAAAATTTAGATAAAAAACAAAAATCAATTCGAGATTTTATCCAACCACTATCACTAAAGAAAGTAAAACCCTCCACTGAAAAAGAAACAGACCCGAAGGCATCCTTCAAACCAAAAGATTTAAGTAAATCAAGTAAAAACTTCCCTGAGCTATCCACCCTACAATCACTCCCACCCTCTCTGTCCCCATTATTAATAATACAATTAAAATCCCCAACCAAAAAAGTTGGCTCTCGACCTGGCAGAAAAAACTTTAAAGTTTCAAAATTAAGCAAACGTTCTACCCTATTTGGAGAAGCATATACATTAAACAAACGAAAAACAGTCCCACAAAAACTAAAACTAACCAAAAGTACCCGACCTGGGACAATATGAACTACATTAATGATAGAAAAACTAAACCACCCCCCCATTCCTATCAGAAGAACAAGACCATACTTTAGGACCATATTCCCAGTCAGCACATTTAGGATGTTCAGAGAGACCACATTCCTGCAAACAAAAAATATTAGCAGAACATACAGATAATAATTTAAAAATTGCAGCTCTCCTTGCTATAGTTGTCATACACCTGACATTAAGGGAAGAAATGGTCAGAAACATCACAAAAATAAATTAAAGAAAAACAAAAAAAGAAATAACATCAGGACTTCTTCTTTCCTTTCTTTTTCTTAGGACTCAAAGGAGATCCTTTAAATCTGCCTCTGTGACGTTCCGACCTCCTAGGCTCCCCCTTGCCCGCCTCATAACCAGTAACTTCAGCAAGTTGGTTCACATCTCTTTTATCTAGATAACCAATAGAAGAGGCATCAGAAAAGTCACCTATACACTGGCTTGAGTCAGAAGGAACGTCTTTAGTAGAGACAGAAGGAAACTCTGAAATTAAAGAGTCAGCATCACTTGTAGTATCTGGATCTGCACCCTTAACTACTGGAAGATTCAAATCAGGACTCTCCCATCCATCAGAATCCGCATCTATTTTTCGCTTGGAGGCAGATTTTTTCCCTTCAGTGTCCATATCCTCCTCAGAACTAGAGGACACAACAGCAGACCAATCAATGTTCTCCCCTTCACCAAGAACAGCATCAGGAGCAGCATCACAAGATGACTCAGTGAAGGAAAAATTCTCTGTCCCAGGAACAGCAACAGTATCATCCACAGAATTGGGCAACAGGGCTTCAAGAACATCTGAAGCAGCTATCACATTAGATGTAGCAAGATCCACTTCCTGAAGATGAGATTGGGCTTCCTCCACCTTCTCAGCCACAGGAACCACCACAGGAGCATCAGACACCTCTCCGACAGGGACCCCAAATACAGATTTCTTGCACAAAAGAGGTAATATAGAGTTCAATGCCTCATCAGAGACCTCCTCATTCACAGATGGCTCAACTGCAACTGAAGATGTTGTTTTTGCAACATCAGCATAGGAAGGCTTCACTCTATCAAGCCCCTGCAACATCATCAAAGGACACATCCTGCACAGATGACTTGAAGAACCACACAGGTCACAGGTCCGGCGTTTACTACAGTGGGCAACAAGATGATCCTCCTCACCGCAATTTCGACATCTGGCACCTGGGCAATTTTCAGCAATGTGACCAAACAGGTTGCAACTACGGCAAAAAAGAGGCATGTCATCATAGTATAGGAAACCTCTATTTCCACCAATGGCGAAAGTCTGTGGAGGGTGTTTCTTTCCACCAATACCTAATTCATCAGGCACAAACCGCACCCAGAACCTGCGCTTTCCATTGAAAGTCCCATATGTACTGTCACCGGGATTCTTCTCTCCTTCTGCACACAGGCAACAAATTTCATGCCAACCAACTCTGGAGCAGCAGCCATATCAATAGTCCGTTGATAGCAGGTCTGTAAATAATGCTCATCGGTGAAAGCCACATCAAAAATCCCTCTTGAAGGGAATGACTGAACACAATGCAAACTTGCTCTTGGCATCTTCAAAACACCCTCCAAAACCCTCCAAAACCACCTGCTGGACATGAGCCAAACCAATCTTCTCTCGAAAGTCCTCAGAACATTTGGCACATTGGTAGCCATATTTGCCCTATTGCCTCTTTAGGCTGGATTTCAGAGTGCCCCCCCAAAAGCAGCATGTGGCTGAAGTCCAGGGACGATGACACAAGGCCAAGGGGATGGCCCTACTACCCAGTTGCTCTACGCCTAAGGAGTAGCCACCCCCCCAATAGCAGCAGGAGCCCAAACCCCAAAGGGAAAGGACCCCAGGCCGAAGGAGCAGGTATCCAGGCAGCAAACCAAGACCAAGCACAGAAAACTGCACTTGATCCAAGCCAAAGGCCTGAGAAGCAACCTCAGCTGATCATTTCAGCCTATTGTGGGCCTCGTCAGTGAGGTGCAGCCACATTCCTCTAAGCACACTGGGCAAGGAGTCCAAGTCTGGTTTCCCCCATCACCCATAGGGAGACTTCCCCAGGGTCATATTAATTTGCATACAAAGAGAGAAGCACTCTACCAGGAACGAACAACAGCTCATCAGCTAGTTCTATGGCGATTTACCACCCGGAAGCAGCCTCTTTTAGACCAGTGTGCTTTTCACAAATTTAAACTTTCCTGAAGTATATCAGTCTGATTCCGCCAATTAAAGTCAATCCAGCCCCGAAATACCAGGCAATTCTCCTCTGAACAAGGAACATGACAAACCCAGATGATCGTTTCGGCCTCGTCAGTGAGGTGCAGCCACATTCCTCTAAGAGAGAAGCGCTCTACCAGGAACGAACAACAGCTCATTAGCTAGTTCTATGGCGATTTACCACCCGGAAACAGCCTCGTTTAGACCAGTGTGCTTTTCACAAAGGAAAACTTAATTGGCGGGATCAGACTGATATACTTCAGGAAAGTTTTCCTTTGTGAAAAACACACTGGTCTAAAAGAGGCTGTTTCCGGGTGGTAAATCGCCATAGAACTAGCTAATGAGCTGTTGTTCGTTCCTGGTAAAGCACTTCTCTCTTTGTATGCAAATTAATATGACCCTGTGGAAGTCTCCCTATGGGTGATGGGGGAAACCAGACGTGGACTCCTTGCCCAGTGTGCTTGGAGGAATGTGGCTGCACCTCACTGACGAGGCCTATAGGAGGCCGAAACGATTGTCTGGGGTTGTCATGTTCCTTGTTCAGAGGAGAATTGCCTGGTATTTTGGGGCTGGACTGACCTTAATTGGCGGGATCAGACTGATATACTTCAGGAAAGTTTTCCTTTGTGAAAAGCACACTGGTCTAAAAGAGGCTGCTTCCGGGTGGTAAATCGCCATAGAACTCGCTAATGAGCTGTTGTTCATTCCAGGTAGAGCACTTCTCTCTTTGTATGCAAATTTATATTAGTTATGTCCCTATTTTGTTATTACTTTATCTCTATTTTCAACTTCTAATTTGTTTCTTATTGACATCTTCCAATGTATTTTTATTATCAAATTTGCTTTGTTCCAATTATTTTCTGTGTTGAAGAGCTACCTAGGTAGGCATCTGGAGCACTACATAATAGTGCTGCCATCTAGTGCTCTTGCATATAGATAACATTCTTGCAAAACTGCTGCCATATAGTGCTCCAGAAATGGGCCGGCTTCTAAGCTTATGTCCCTGTTTGTCAACAAAAGATACCAAGAAAACGAAGAAGTGAGGCACGGCATGAGAACTAGTGCAGCAAAATGGGTTAGTCGTGCAGCGATGGGCAGCAGATTGTAAATATATATGTATATGAATATATACATATATATTTATGTGTTATTATGTGTATATACAGATATATTTATGTGTTATTATGTGTATATACATATATATTTATGTGTTATTATGTGTATATACAGATATATTTATGTGTTACTATGTGTATATACATATATATTTATGTGTTATTATGTGTATATACATATATTTATGTGTTATTATGTGTATATACATATATATTTATGTGTTATTATGTGTATATACATATATTTATGTGTTATTATGTGTATATACATATATATTTATGTGTTAGTATGTGTATATACATATATATTTATGTGTTAATATGTGTATATACATATATATTTATGTGTTACTATGTGTATATACATATATATTTATGTGTTACTATGTGTATATACATATATATTTATGTGTTACTATGTGTATATACATATATATTTATGTGTTACTATGTGTATATACATATATATTTATGTGTTATTATGTGTATATACATATATATTTATGTGTTATTATGTGTATATACATATATATTTATGTGTTATTATGTGTATATACATATATATTTATGTGTTATTATGTGTATATACATATATATTTATGTGTTATTATGTGTATATACATATATATTTATGTGTTACTATGTGTATATACATATATATTTATGTGTTAGTATGTGTATATACAAATATATTTACGTGTTATTATGTGTATATACATATATATTTATGTGTTATGTGTATATAAATATATATTTATGTGTTATGTGTATATACAGATATATTTATGTGTTATTATGTGTATATACATATATATTTATGTGTTAATATGTGTATATAAGCACATACATATATATATTTATGTGTTAATATGTGTATATAAGCAGATACATATATATTTATGTGTTAATATGTGTATATAAGCACATATATATGTATGTGTTAATATGTGTATACAAGCACATACATATATATATATTTATGTGTTAATATGTGTATATAAGCACATACATATATATTTATGTGTTAATATGTGTAAATAAGCACATACATATATATTTATGTGTTAATATGTGTATATAAGCACATATATATGTATATTTATGTGTTAATATGTGTATATAAGCACATACATATATATATTTATGTGTTAATATGTGTATATAAGCACATACATATATATTTATGTGTTAATATGTGTATATAAGCACATACATATATATATTTATGTGTTAATATGTGTATATAAGCACATACATATATATATTTATGTGTTAATATGTGTATATAAGCAGATACATATATATTTATGTGTTAATATGTGTATATAAGCACATATATATGTATGTGTTAATATGTGTATACAAGCACATACATATATATATATTTATGTGTTAATATGTGTATATAAGCACATACATATATATTTATGTGTTAATATGTGTAAATAAGCACATACATATATTTATGTGTTAATATGTGTATATAAGCACATATATATGTATATTTATGTGTTAATATGTGTATATAAGCACATACATATATATATTTATGTGTTAATATGTGTATATAAGCACATACATATATATATATTTATGTGTTAATATGTGTATATAAGCACATACATATATATTTATGTGTTAATATGTGTATATAAGCACATATATATGCATGTGTTAATATGTGTATACAAGCACATACATATATATATATATTTATGTGTTAATATGTGTATATAAGCACATACATATATATATTTATGTGTTAATATGTGTATATAAGCACATACATATATATTTATGTGTTAATATGTGTATATAAGCACATATATATGTATGTGTTAATATGTGTATACAAGCACATACATATATATATATATTTATGTGTTAATATGTGTATATAAGCACATACATATATATTTATGTGTTAATATGTGTATATAAGCAGATACATATATATTTATGTGTTGATATGTGTATATAAGCACATACATATATATATTTATGTGTTAATATGTGTATATAAGCACATACATATATATTTATGTGTTAATATGTGTATATAAGCAGATACATATATATATTTATGTGTTAATATGTGTATATAAGCACATACATATATATTTATGTGTTAATATGTGTATATAAGCACATACATATATATTTATGTGTTAATATGTGTATATAAGCACATACATATATATATTTATGTGTTAATATGTGTATATAAGCAGATACATATATATTTATGTGTTAATATGTGTATATAAGCACATATATATGTATGTGTTAATATGTGTATACAAGCACATACATATATATATATTTATGTGTTAATATGTGTATATAAGCACATACATATATATTTATGTGTTAATATGTGTAAATAAGCACATACATATATTTATGTGTTAATATGTGTATATAAGCACATATATATGTATATTTATGTGTTAATATGTGTATATAAGCACATACATATATATATTTATGTGTTAATATGTGTATATAAGCACATACATATATATATTTATGTGTTAATATGTGTATATAAGCACATACATATATATTTATGTGTTAATATGTGTATATAAGCACATATATATGTATGTGTTAATATGTGTATACAAGCACATACATATATATATATTTATGTGTTAATATGTGTATATAAGCACATACATATATATTTATGTGTTAATATGTGTATATAAGCAGATACATATATATTTATGTGTTGATATGTGTATATAAGCACATACATATATATATTTATGTGTTAATATGTGTATATAAGCACATACATATATATTTATGTGTTAATATGTGTATATAAGCAGATACATATATATATTTATGTGTTAATATGTGTATATAAGCACATACATATATATTTATGTGTTAATATGTGTATATAAGCACATACATATATATTTATGTGTTAATATGTGTATATAAGCACATACATATATATTTATATGTTAATCTGTTTATATAAGCACATACATATATATTTATGTGTGTTAATATGTGTATATAAGCACATACATATATATTTATGTGTTAATATGTGTATATAAGCACATACATATATATTTACAGGGAACACACAGCTGTACTGTACTGTACTGTAATGTAAAGGTACTTTTTTTAGTGCCGTTTGTTTTCTAACACCTCACACCAAAAGTTATACTTTTTTTTTATTCAAAATCTAAATTATAATTTATTTTGGGGACAATTGCCACACTTTCAGAAAATTAACTAGAGATCTGATCTCTGGTTAATTTTTGGAGAGCTAATTGCTACCACGAGCTCACGGTAACAATAACCAGCCAATTGTTATGGCTGGTTATTTAGTGCTCGCCAGTTAAGGGGCAAATTTGCCCCTTTCAGGGGGCGCAATGAATTAGCGCTCTACTTGTAATCTAGCCCATTATAGTAAATATCCAGGTGGTGCTTGCATCAGAATCTTATAGATTAAAGATACGTCTCAACGGGGACGATAACATACACAGCTTTTCAAAATTAGTTCTAAGAAGGTATGATTTTTTTTTTTTAAATGTTGGTTGGTCTATCGTGCATTTTATCAGATCAAATTGTTTACACAGAAAAGACATTTTAGAAAAGTAGGTTTTATACAAAACACCACTTTAGATCCTGGCATTGTTTAGCTTCATTTTATGGATGTCTGTAAGTTCTTATGCCACACTTGTAACTAAAAAAAAAACATCTTGAGTTAACCATTTGGTAGCTTTAATAGAAGAATTTCCCCATTACTGTGAGATTTGTTCTTTATGTTTCTTGTTAAAAAGCCGTCTCCAACCCTCTATAAACCATTTCAATCTATTTCACTTGCAGAATTTCCATTTAGGAAAATATTACGATTCTTCTGTGTATATTTCAGTGACAAGTTAAATCCACTTAGAAGTTGGGCAAATGGAAACTTTGTAGACCCCGTTGGCCCTAGCTTACCTTCCTTAATTAAACAACTCCATACGTTTTATTAAAACATATATATTTTATTAGAGTTTGGCTTAACTAGAGAATGGCTCTGGGCCTAAGTCTAAATGTGCAGAGAATTAACCTTATGTTATAACTAAACACCTGTGAATTAATAATAGAATATTCCATTTTAAAGCAGAAATCTCCCAAAAGTAAATTCTACTTAAAGGTACATGAAACCCAATTTTATTCTTTCATGATTCAGATAGAGCATGTGATTTAAAACATTTCAATTTACTTCTGTAATCTAATTTGTTTTGTTGTCTTGGTATCACTTGTTGAAAATGATATCTAGGTAGGTACAGAAGCTGCTGATTGGTGGCTGCACATATATGCCTCGTGTTATTGGCTCGCCTAATGCATTCAGCTCACTACCAGTAGTGCATTGCTGCTTTTTCAACAAAGGATAACAATGCACAATAAAAATACAATGAAGTAGAACTTATTTTGAAATTGAAAAGAGCAGTAGAATATTTACTGGCTATGAAGTATTAACAAAAACACCTAACCACCCGCACAAAGTATTAACAAACCGCCCGCCCACACAGAGTATTAACAAAAATACCTAACCACCCGCACAAAGTATTAACAAACCGCCCGCCCGCACGCACAGATTATTAACAAAAACACCTAACCGCCCGCATGAAGTATTAAAGGGACAGTCTAGTCCAAAAAAATCTTTCATGATTCAGATAGGGCATGTAATTTTAAACAATTTTCCAATTTACTTTTATCACCAATTTTGCTTTGTTCTCTTGGTATTCTTAGTTGAAAGCTAAACCTAGGAGGTTCATATGCTAATTTCTAAGACCTTGAAGGCCTCCTCTTCTCTTAGGGCATTTTGACAGTTTTTCACCACTAGTGGGTGTTAGTTCATTTGTGTCACATAGATAACAATGTGTTCACGCACGTGTAATTCATGTGAGACAGCTCTGATTAGCTAAAATGGATGTCTGTCAAAAGAACTGAAATAAGGGGGCAGTTTGCAGATGCTTAGATACAAGATAATCACAGAGGTAAAAAGTGCATTTATATAACAGTGTTGGTTGTGCAAAACTAGGGAATGGGTAATAAAGAGATTATCTATCTTTTTAAACAATAAAAATTCTGGTGTAGACTGTCCCTTTAACAAAAACACCTAACCTCCGCACAACGTATTAACAAAAACACCTAACCGCCCGCATGAAGTATTAACAGAAACACCTAACCGCTTGCACGAAGTATTAACAAACCACCCGCACAAACGCAATAAGTAGCTCTCAACCGCCATCCCCCCACCGCAATAATGAAATAAAATGTATTAACCCCTAATCTGCCATTCACC
The DNA here is from genome assembly GCF_027579735.1 of Bombina bombina. Classification (NCBI taxonomy): domain Eukaryota; kingdom Metazoa; phylum Chordata; class Amphibia; order Anura; family Bombinatoridae; genus Bombina; species Bombina bombina. The sequence continues at coordinate 46,447,291 of NC_069501.1, forward strand.
TAAATCGCAATCCAACTAATAAAGTGATTAACCCCTAATCCGCCATTCACCCACAACGCAAATAACCTAATTACAATATTAACCGCTAAACCGCCAACCCCCACAACCCCAATTACCTAATTACACTATTAACCCCTAAACTGCCATGCCCCCCAACGCCAACTACCTAATTACACTATTAACCCCTAAACCGCCAACCCCCACAACGCAAACTACCTAATTACACTATTAACCCTTAAACCGCCAACCCCTCACAACACTAAGAATTTATCTAATCACTAAGCCTCCTAACCTAACACCCCCTAAGTTAACCCTAATTACATAAAATAAAAAAGACTATCTTCTTAATAAATGAATTAAAAATTATTAAAATAAAAAAATCCTAACTTAAAATTAAAACAAAAAAAACTAACATTACATTTAAAACAACAACTACGATTAAATTAAAATAAAAAATTCTAATATTACAAAAAATAAAAAAATCTAAAATTACAGAAAAAATAAAAGAAATTCTAAAAAATAATTTTTTTAAACCTAATCTAATACCCCTATAAAAATAAAAAAGCCACCCCAAAATAAACCCCCCAATCTAACACTAAATTACCAATAGCCCTTAAAAGTGCCTTTTGTAGGGCATTGCCCTAAAGCAATCAACTCTTTTACTGTAAAAAAAATAACAAATTAACCCCTAAAAGTAACCCCCCACACACCCAACCCCCCAAAATAAAAAAAACCTAAGTCTAAAAACACCTAAGCTACCCATTGCCCCTAAAGGGGCATTTATATGGGCATTGTCCTTAAAAGGGCTATCATCTCTTTTGCTGTCCATTAAAATAAAAAAAACACAGAAGAAGGTACTCACCATTCCTGAAGTCCGGCAGTGAAGGTCTTCTTCCAGGCAGTTCCATTTTCATCCATTGCGGGGACATCTTCTGTCTTCATACGGAGCAAAGGAGGTACAGAGCTGAGGTGGCCGCGCAGACATCTAGCGTGGAGGATCCTCTTCTTGCGATCACTGCCGCACACTCAAGATTGAATGCAAGGTACCCGTTTTATATTGGATCCTCCACGCTTGGTGGCTTTACGGCTGCCGGTCCTGCTCCGCGCCGCCTTCACTCCACTTCACATTTGCACCGGATGAAGAAAGAAGATGTCCCCAACTCCCCACACTAGATGACGATTGAGCCGCCTGGAAGAAGACCTTCACCGCCGGACTTCAGGAATGGTGAGTACCTATTTCGGGGTTAGAGTTAGGGATTTTATTGGGGGGTTTTGGGTGTTTTTTTTTAGATTATGGCTTTTTTTATTTTAATGGGCAGCAAAAGAGCAGATTGCCCTTTAGGGGCAATGGGTAGCGGAGGTTTTTTAGACTTAGGTTTTTTTATTTTGGGTTTTTATTTAACTTTGGGGGTTAATTTGAAATTTTTACAGTAAAAGAGCTGTTTGCTTTAGTGCAATGCCCTACAAAAGGCCCTTTTTATTGTGATGTGGGTGAATGGCAGATTAGGGGTTAAACACTTTCACCAAGATTACAAGTTTTGCGCTATAGAGGGTGCGAAACGAACGCGACAAACGTTGTGTTATTTCACCCTCCATAGTGCTGCCTAAACGAGTTTCTAAAAAGCTGCCTTGTGCGTGCGATATGGTGGTGATGAGCTCCATACCACACAAAATTCAAGGGCTGCTTTGACGTGCTCGTGCACGCTTTCCCCATAGTCATCAATGTGGAGAAGGTATAAGAAAAAAACTAACACCTGAAGCGCGGAATGGCGATTTCCGTAACGCAACCCCATTGATGTCTATGGGGGGGAAAAAGTTACATTTAAACCTGAATTTACGTTTAAAAACTGAAATTCTATTGGCTATTTAAATCAGCCAATAGAATTTCAGTAGCTCTCATCTCATCCTATTGGCTGATTTGAATTTCAAAAATCAAATCAGCCAAAAGGAATGCAAGGGATGCCATTTTGAAAAGGCTCCCTTGCATTGAAGATTTAGTGTACGGCGGGAACTGTATGAAGAGGACCCTCCGCGCTGGATGTCTTGAAGGATGGACCCGCTCCGCGCCGCCAGGATGAAGATAGAAGAGGCCGCCGGGATGAAGATAGAAGATGCCGCCTGAATGAAGATATAAGGCCCCGCCGGGATGAAGATAGATGATGCCACCTGGATGAAGATAGAAGACGCCGCCTGGATGGATGAAGACCTTGCCGTCTGGATGAAGACTTCTAGCCACCTGGATGTCTGGACTTCAGAAACTGTAAGTGAATTGTCGGGGGTTAGTGTTATTTTTTTTTTTAACTTTTTTTGGGTGGTTTTTTTTTTAGATTAGGGTTTGGGCTTTTTAAAAAGAGCTAAATGCCCTTTTATGGGCAATGCAAAAGAGCAAAATGCCCCTTTAAGGGCAATGCCGATACAAATGCTCTTTTCAGGACAATGGGCTGCTTAGGTTTTTGTTAGAGTTAGGTTTTTTTATTTTGGGGGGTTGGTTGGGTGGTTGGGTGGTGGGTTTTACTGTTGGGGGGTCTCTGTATTTTTTTCAGCGTTAAAACCGTAACGCAAAACTCGTAATCTAGTTGTTTATTAGGTAGAGTGCGATGTCGGTGAATGGCAGATTAGGGGTTAATAACTTTATTATGTACTTTGTGATGTCAGGGTTGGTGGATTAGGGGTTAATACATTTTATTCAGCGTGGGCGGATGGGACCGCTACACTACAGAAAACGGCCCGGTACACAGGCTTTACCACTAGTGCTATTAATTTTGCACACTGATCAAATACAGTTCCATACCAAACCTTAGGCCACAATAAACCTTTCAATTAATTCCATCTAAACAAATTCACTGAAGGGCCTCTCTTGCCTCTTCAACTTTACAACTTCCTAAAACTTGTTATTCTATGTAGCTGATTCACTAAAAATGGAGATAATGAGATTTAGTGACTCAGATCTATACAATGATATAGGGAGTAGTGAATGAGGAGAGGTTGGTGAAACACTTGTAGCTACTAAGCTCAGACATGTATAGGAACTGAGACAAAACTCATCCAGCCATACCATATTATGTTATTTAACCAGTTCACTGCTAAGTCTTTTTCACACCCCAGTGCTAAGTCTGAATTCTGAGGGCTAGTGGAGCGCTAATTAACGCTCCCACTTGAGCGCTAATTGCGCTAGAAGTAAGCTTTTCGAGCTTGTCGGGTTGCGCTAGTATTATGAGTTAAAAGTAAACTGTTTTTGCTCCTGTGCTAACCCGAAGTGCACAAAAAGCAGAACTTAGATTATCACATGCATGTGCACGGATTCTCGCATAGAAGTCAATGTAGAGAAAAAAAGTGGAAAAAAACACCCCACTCTCGCGCAAACCCGATCTCATATTCTCAAGTTCTCTAACCCGACATGAAAATATGAATATTTCACATTCCAATGTTCTTCAGATAGCAGAATATGTTCTATTTATTCATAAATACATATTTCTACATATATCTGATGGTATTTTGGTACAACATACAGTATATCTATACCTATATATATATATAAATCAATGTAAATATTTCCATAAGAAATTAGTACATCTAGGCAAGTATCCCCGCTTGCTTTTCCCCAGAAATTCTTAACATACAATGTTTCCAATGCACAAGAGAATTGTGGGTAAGATATGCAAATTAGATATGCAAATTCTCAGTTTTTTTGCTTCAAAAATACTGTTTTGACACAGCGATCCTTTTTAACAGGATTATGACAGCAAACCAGAAATCACTCACTAGACAAGCCTGTTTCGTTCTTTTTGGAACTCATCAGTAGGAGATAGATTTCTGGTTGCTGCATTGGAAAAGCTATTTTCATGGTTAAACCAAAATTCATTAAAATTATGGGGGGAGATAAAAAAACTGAAATTAAAATCCTCCATGTCTCAAAATTAAATCAATGTAAATATTTGCATAGGAAATTAGTACATCTAGGCAAGTATCCCCGCTTGCTTTTCCCCAGAAATTCTTAATATACAATGTTTCCAATGCACAAGAGAATTGTGGGTAAGAGATGCAAATTAGATATGCAAATTCTCAGTTTTTTTGCTTCAAAAATACTGTTTTGACACAGCGATCCTTTTTAACAGGATTATGACAGCAAACCAGAAATAGAGGATTTTAATTTCAGTTTTTTATCTCCCCCCATAAATTTAATGAATTTTGGTTTAACCATGAAAATAGCTTTATCAATGCAGCAACCAGAAATCTATCTCCTACTGATGAGTTCCAAAAAGAACGAAACAGGCTTGTCTAGTGAGTGTTTTCTGGTTTGCTGTCATAATAAATGTAAAGAGCATAAATCATATTAATAAAACTGTTTCATATAGGTTTGTTTCATACTTATCAACATTGTGGGATCTTTCACTGGGGTTCAGTGTAAAATGACCTTCTTAGGTTACCCCTTGACCCTCTCTTGCTATTATCCTGACTTGTCTATCTGGTCAGCTTGGCCTCCCATCTCCTCTGGATAGGGTGTGGTCATCATGCATGCTCAGTGTGGCCCCTTGTGCCGTCTGCTTGTGTCCCCTTCTCCCTCTTTTGTGGGTGAGTGTGTTTTTTATGGAAAGTGCTTAACTCCACCCCAACTGATAAGGTTAGGTTCACATAAATGATTGGCTAACACTAATTACAGATTAATTAACATTTTTGTCAATAAGCTAAGATTTAGCAGTTCGAATATTTTTCCCTCAGAAGATGGCACTTCTCACTAAGCTATAACAGACAAATATGTATTTTGTAAATATATTTTGAAAAACAAGTCAGTATCTCGATTTGACCGTTAACCAAGGTTGAACCCCACTAATGTTTATAGAAAAAGAGACTTTATGGAACCATGTATAACAAACATGGGGATATTTGTGGATATTTATACCAGTAATATAATGATAGGAATCATGCAGTTATGTCAGGGACCTTGAATATCATAGTAACTAGACATGAATTATTTTGATAAAGTACAAAAACTTCACAGTAAGCAATTATTTACTAACAAGCAACACTATCTAATAGCTACATATTAAGACTGATAAATAATATATATGTGTATGTGTACCTGAATCTATAAGTAAATACACATGGTCAATTTTACCCCTATATTATATAGCACAGACATATGTCATTAATATGCAATATCAAAATGGTGAATTTTCCCAGACAATTGTCCTGACAGTTTATAGGTATAGATATGTACAGATATATATAAGAATATCTATTTAAAAATATATAGAACACATTCTGCTATTTGCAGAACATTGGAATGTTAAATATTTACAGTAAATACACAGTATAACATATATTGCGTAAATATGTGTTTTCCCTAACTTAATTGTTAAGGGCTCCAATGCACTTATATACATGTTTATATATGTAAACATATGTATTTATGTGTTAATATGTGTATATATTTCTGTAAATACATATATACACTTATAAACACGTATGTACATATATATATATATATAATATAAATACACACATATACATATTTAGACATGTATATGTATGTATCTCAATGTTAAAGCCAATTGCCTGTCTTTTTTGTTCTAACACCTGAGACCTTATATCTTTGAGCCCTTATAACTTTTTTGTGCAATCATTTTTGTGAATAATATTTATTAGATGGTGTTATTATTAATATAACTATACTTTGTAAATTATTTTTGATGGGTTTTGTGTTATGTTATCCCAAGTAGATGATTTCTTAACCCTCTTGTAATTCAAAGTTGCTCAATGTCCCTAAATGTGCTAGGACCACAATAATGTCACACGTCTGACATTGATGTCAATTTTGCTTCCATAATAGTGAGGCAGCACAGATGTGACAAGACAACAAGTCCTTTTTAAGACTAACAGCATATGTGAATATGTGCTTGTGTGAGATAAATCCCTGCGGTCAGGGCTGCGTGGTCTCGGTACATTTCTGAGGTAAAACAGAGCGCTTCAGCAAAGTGTGTGCGTCCCTCAGGTATGTGTAGGACGGAGAGGAAACCACAGCTGATGGCCCATAGCTCAGTTAGACAGGAAGCATAAGATCTAAGGATGACAAAGATGCAGAGAATGAATACGACAAGATGACACGTAGGAGACAGAGAGAGTCACAAACAGATAAACAGACATTCACTAATGGCCTTCCCATTCTCCCCAGTCTGAGTTAAAATCTAGAGCTTATGCAGACAGAAATACTGGAGGATTGGGAGCTTTAGTGAACGCACCCCATAGACTAACTAATGAGATGGAGAGGTTGTCAGAGAACCAGCATAAAAGACCTAGGGCCCAATAATATAAAGCTCTCTGGGCTGGTGAGATACTATAAGAACCACCAGTACTTCTATTTCTCTGGTGGAATTATCTAAAGCCACTTTTTAGGGGCGTATACTGCATTTTTGTATAGAAAGGAGATACTTAAATTACAAAAGTGCACAATGAAAGTTGTAATGTGGAAAATCATACAAAACTAATAAATTAAACATTCACACAAAAAGACACAGGAAAAAAAAATTATTGTTAAGGTGCATCAAAAATCGTAACAAAATTGCTCTCCAAAAATCGCATTTTAACAAAAACGTAAAATTTGTATGTAAATATATTGCAATATATGGCAAATACAGCGTAAATTGCGATTTAAGTGCACTGAATGTGACAACAACACATATAAATATGTACTTATAAGTACAAAATACAGAGCATAATTGTTCTTTAATCATAAAAAGGGCTGAACATGGGTGTTCCATGGGCGTGTATGAAATTGTCTCTCAAAACCCAGCGTTGTTCTCTAAACATTTCCGCCCTACAGATCTCTCTTTTTTTTTTCTCGCAAACTAAAAGGTGGCTAAGTTGTGACAAACTACGCAAAACACTTAATACCCTAATAGAAAAATACGAGCATACGAAAATAGAGGTGATTGTAAGATGCGATGTGATGATCTCATGATATGATGATGTGTCCTGTCAGGTGATGATGTCATAAGGTCATGTTATGTAATGTGATGATATCATGGCATATTGTGATCATGGGATAATGTCATTTAATTTTATATTAATTGGTGTCATGAGATGTTTTTTCTGATATGATTTAAAACAATTTTTGTTACTTTTTTTTGTGGCTAAAAGTTTTTTTTATTTTTGAACTGAGAATGTGCAAAAAATCAACAATAAACTAATGGAAAAAAACAAGATCTACTGATCGAAATCTGTCAAAACATGTTTCTTAAGGGGTCAAAGCTGTTAAACTACAAAAGTATCAAAATCCTTTAAAAAACTGCTGCAAATTGTTTTCTGTTGGATTGAATAGCGTTGTCACATGGGCCCCTATTTAAGAAAGTCTGGCGGACCTGATCCGACAGTGCGGATCAGGTCCGTCAGACCTCGCTGAATGCGGCGAGGAATACGCTCGCCGTATTCAGCATTGCACCAGCAGCTCACAAGAGCTGCTGGTGTAACGCCGCCCCCTGCAGACTCGCGGCCAATGGGCCGCCAGCAGGGGGGTGTCAATCAACCCAATCGTACTCGATCGGGTTGATTTCCGGCGATGTCTGTCCGCCTGCTCAGAGCAGACGGACAGGTTATGGAGCAGCGGTCTATGTGACCGCTGCTTCATAACTACTGTTTCTGGCGAGCCTGCAGGCTCGCCAGAAACACGGGGCATCAAGCTCCATTCGGAGCTTGATAGATAGGCCCCATGGTCCCCTTGCAGGATGTAGGGATAACCCTTAACAGATGCGCATGAAGAGCTTGTGATAAGTGCGTTACTGCTGGGTTTTCTAACAGAATAGAGTGGCTTCAGATCTATAATTCTAAGGCATTGGAATAAGCACCACAATGTGCAACATACAGGTGAAGCTTAGAGCTTTCTCTCCAGTGAGAAAAACCTCCCGATTTCCTGTGTTATTCATAAAATACAGGAGACCCTCTCAAACACTTTCAAACATTGTCTGTACATAAAACTATTTTTTAATTTGCTTTGGCTGTTTACAAAGCTTTTTTTGTTAATAAATAAGTTACAAATTCATCACACAAACTTTGTAGCTTTTACAAAAACATAATTTCTGTCATGTTCTTTTGTGACTGGAAGTGTTTATCTAAACATATCTATACTATAATCGAGTTTCTTCTAACGTGTCCATCGGTGTCGCCAGTTGCGCACGCATCCTCAAAGGAATGTTTGCAGTGCGAGTCAGCCAACAGAATGTTGGCTGTGCACGCAGCCAAAAGAATTCACCTGGATGCAGCGTAAGTTGCCCTTTTGGAAACCACTGGATGCAGCGAAGGCAAACGGAGCATTAAAAAAAAAAAGCCCACAATAAGAATTAAAAAAAAGAACCTTACCGTCCACAATAAGTAATAAAAAAAAAAAATAACCGCCCGCAATAAGGCCTAGATTTAGAGTTGGGCGGTAGCCGTCAAAACCAGCGTTAGAGGCTCCTAACGCTGGTTTTTACCGCCCTCTGGTATTTGGAGTCAGTCATTAAAGGGTCTAACGCTCACTTTCCAGCTGCGACTTTTCCATACCGCAGATCCCCTTACGTCAATTGCGTATCCTATCTTTTCAATGGGATCTTTCTAACGCCGGTATTTAGAGTCGTGGCTGAAGTGAGCGTTAGAAATCTAACGACCAAACTCCAGCCGCAGAAAAAAGTCAGTAGTTAAGAGCTTTCTGGGCTAACGCCGGTTTATAAAGCTCTTAACTACTGTGCTCTAAAGTACACTAACACCCATAAACTACCTATGTACCCCTAAACCGAGGTCCCCCCACATCGCCGCCACTCTATTAAAAATTTTTAACCCCTAATCTGCCGACCGCCACCTACGTTATCCTTATGTACCCCTAATCTGCTGCCCCTAACACCGCCGACCCCTATATTATATTTATTAACCCCTAATCTGCCCCCTCAACGTCGCCGCCAGCTACCTACAATAATTAACCCCTAATCTGCCGACCGCAAAGCGCCGCCACCTACGTTATCCTTATGTACCCCTAATCTGCTGCCCCTAACACCGCCGACCCCTATATTATATTTATTAACCCCTAATCTGCCCCCCACAACGTCGCCGCCACCTACCTACACTTATTAACCCCTAATCTGCCGAGCGGACCGCACCGCTACTATAATAAAGTTATTAACCCCTAATCCGCCTCACTCCCGCCTCAATAACCCTATAATAAATAGTATTAACCCCTAATCTGCCCTCCCTAACATCGCCGACACCTAACTTCAAACATTAACCCCTAATCTGCCGACCGGAGCTCACCGATATTCTAATAAATTTTTTAACCCCTAAAGCTAATTCTAACCCTAACCCTAACACCCCCCTAAGTTAAATATAATTTTATTCTAACGAAATAAATTAACTCTTATTAAATAAATTATTCCTATTTAAATCTAATTAAATCTAAATACTTACCTGTAAAATAAACCCTAATATAGCTACAATATAAATTATAATTATAATAGCTATTTTAGGATTTATATTTATTTTACAGGCAACTTTGTATTTATTTTAAACAGGTACAATAGCTATTAAATAGTTAATAACTATTTAATAGTTACCTAGTTAAAATAATAACAAAATTACCTGTAAAATAAATCCTAACCTAAGTTACAATTAAACCTAATACTACACTATCAATAAATAAATGAAATAAACTACCTACAATTATCTAGAATTAAACCTAACAATACACTATCAATAAATAAATTAAATACAATTCCTACAAATAAATACAATTAAATAAACTAACTAAAGTACAAAAAATAAAAAAGAACTAAGTTACAAAAAATAAAAAAATATTTACAAACATTAGAAAAAAATTACAACAATTTTAAACTAATTACACCTACTCTAAGCCCCCTAATAAAATAACAAAGCCCCCCAAAATAAAAAAATGCCCTACCCTATTCTAAATTACAAAAGTTCAAAGCTCTTTTACCTTACCAGCCCTTAAAAGGACCTTTTGTGGGGCATGCCCCAAAGAATTCAGCTCTTTTGCCTGTAAAAAAAAACATACAATACCCCCCCCCCAACATTACAACCCACCACCCACATACCCCTAATCTAACCCAAACCCCCCTTAAATAAACCTAACACTAAGCCCCTGAAGATCTTCCTACCTTATCTTCACCTCGCCGGGTATCACCGATCGGTCCTGGCTCCGAAATCTTCATCCAACCCAAGCGGGGGCTGGCGATCCATAATCCTGCGGCTGAAGAGGTCCAGAAGAGGCTCCAAAGTCTTCATCCTATCCGGGAAGAAGAGGCGATCCGGACCGGCAACCATCTTGATCCAAGCGGCATCTTCTATCTTCATCCGATGACGACCGGCTCCATCTTGAAGACCTCCACCGCGGACCCATCTTCTTCTTCCGACGACTTCCCGACGAATGACGGTTCCTTTAAGGGACGTCATCCAAGATGGAATAAAATTATATTTAACTTAGGGGGGTGTTAGGGTTAGGGTTAGAATTAGCTTTAGGGGTTAAAAAATGTATTAGAGTAGCGGTGAGCTCCGATCGGCAGATTAGGGGTTAATACTTGAAGTTAGGTGTCGGCAATATTAGGGAGGGCAGATTAGGGGTTAATACTATTTCTTATAGGGTTATTGAGGCGGGAGTGAGGCGGATTAGGGGTTAATACATTTATTATAGTAGCGCTCAGGTCCGGTCGGCAGATTAGGGGTTAATAAGTGTAGTTAGGTGGAGGCGACGTTGGGGGCGGCAGATTAGGGGTTAATAAATATAATATAGGGGTCGGCGATGTTAGGGCAGCAAATTAGGGGTACATAGGGATAATGTAGGTGGCGGGGCTGTACGGAGCGGCAGATTAGGGGTTAATAATAAAATGCAGGGGTCAGCGATAGCGGGGGCGGCAGATTAGGGGTTAATAAATGTAAGGTTAGGGGTGTTTAGACTCGGGGTACATGTTAGAGTGTTAGGTGCAGACGTAGGAAGTGTTTCCCCATAGGAAACAATGGGGCTGCGTTAGGAGCTGAACGCGACTTTTTTGCAGGTGTTAGGTTTTTTTTCAGCTCAAACAGCCCCATTGTTTCCTATGGGGGAATCGTGCACGAGCACGTTTTTGAGGCTGGCCGCGTCCGTAAGCACCGCTGGTATCTAGAGTTGCAGTGGCGTTAAATTATGCTCTACGCTACCTTTTTGGAGCCTAACGCACTGAAAACCAAGCCATTCTGTGAACTCTAAATACCAGCGGTATTTAAAAGGTGCGGGGGGAAAAAAGCACGCGTAGCTAACGCACCCCTTTGGCCGCAAAACTCTAAATCTAGGCGTAAGTATTTTTTAAAAAAACGAACCGCCCGTACGAACTATTAAGAAAAAAATAAACTAACCGCCCGCACGAAGTATTAAGAAAAAAAAAATACACAATATAATTATTAACCCCTAAATTCAACAAATCACAACATCGTAAACTACCTAATACATCTATTAACCCCTAATCCGCCAACCTCCCACAACTCATTAAACCTAATTTACATATTAACTCCTAAACCGCCAACCCCCACAACACATAAAACTAATTTAATCACTAAGCCCCCTAACCTAACACCCCCTAAATTAAGCAGATTTGCATAATCAACAAATGCAAGATAACAAGACAATACAATAGCATTTACTCTGAATTTCAAATGAGTAGTAGATTCTTTTTTAACACATTTCAAAGTTATGTATATTTCCACTCCCCCTGTACCATGTGATAGCAATCAGCCAATCACAAATGCATATACGTATAGTCTGAGTTCTTGCACATGCTCAGTAGGAGCTGGTGACTCAAAAAAAGTGTAAATATAAAAGACTGTGCACATTTTTTTTAATGGAAGTAAATTGAAAAGTTGTTTAAAATTACACGCTGTATCTGAATCATGAAAATTTAATAAAACCTGAGTGTCCCTTTAATTACATAAAAAAATACTACATTAAAATTAAAATTTAAAAAATTACATTACATTTATCTAAAATTACAGAAAATAAAAAAAGGCTAACATAATAAACAATAACAAACAACACTATCCAAAAATCCCTATGAAAATAAAAAAACACCCCCTAATCTAAGAATACACTACCAATAGCCCTTAAAGGGGCTTTTTGTAGGGCATTGCCCTAAATAAATCAGCTCTTTTACAGGGGTATTAGTTTAGGTTTAATTTTATTATTTTGTATAGCTTTGTTTATTTTTTTTCTGTATTTTTACTTTTTTATTTTTTGTAGCTTGGGGGGTTACATTTTTAACACATAGACTGCTCTCTGAGCAGGCTTATCAACTAGTTTATTATATTCCAAATTACATAAATATCTTAATTGCATAACCCATTTGCCGGGATTAAATACACAGTTATTCAAGCAACAGTGCAATAAAAACATATTTTATTTTATTATTATTTTTATGTCTATTTAATCTTTGAGTTGTTTTGGAGTTTTTAGATGCTGCCTACATTTAAGGGGACAGGGAGGGGCAGTACCCTACACTACGGAAAATACGTTTTGAAGGGAGAAGGGGGCTTGGGTCACTACACTACAGAAAAAGGGAACATTTGAGGGGGTCCCTACATAACAATCTTGGGGAAGTGGGGAAAATAAATAAATAATAACTACAATTTAAAATACCTATTAACTGGGTACTGACTAAGATGGCTGCTACTAGCAGGAGGGGGAAGGTTAGAGAGTTGTTTTGCAGGGATCAAGGAGGTGGGGGGGTTGAGGAAATGTGTGTTTGTTTTTTTAAATAAATAAAAAAGCTATAAACTGTGTACTTGCAGACTGTCTACAAGTACCTAATATGGAGGTAAGGAGGGTGGGTGGGGGGGGAGGAGAGCTGTTTGGGAGGCATCAGGAAAGTGGGGGGATAATCACTACACTAGAGCACATATTAACCTTACAAGCTAACTGAATAACCTTTTCACTGCCGGGAATTTCAGAAGGGCCTTCTAATTACTAAAAAGCAATGGCAAAGCCATGCATGTCTGTTAACCAAATGAATCCCAGATAAGATTTTACAACCATTTGTGCCATGATTGCACAAGCAGTAAGTAAATAATTTCAATGAGAAACCTAACGTTTGTGGAAAAGATAACATTTTTTTTATATAATTACATTTGGTGGGGAAATGGTGGCATTAAATATACCAAAATGGGCCTAGATCAATACTTTCGTTTGTATACTTGAAATATATAAATAGTTTTGATAGGTAAATTTAAAAAAAACAAGGCTCTGTTTCTGTTTAAATGGAGTGATAGGAAAAATGCTAAAAATTCTCCGGTATTTTAGTTAAATTCCGCAGCAACCTCAGATGGCCCCCTCGTAACCGGCAGTGTTTATCTCTGAATGCATATAAAAAGTAACAAAGTCCTCCAGCTCCTCAAGTAAAAAAGACCTTTATTAGTATTCCCTCAAGGGTCAAATAATCAACAGCAACATTTTGGGCCTAGCTAAGCCCTTCCTCATGCATGATTATTTGACCCATGATGGAATACTAATAAAGGTCTTTATTCACTTGAGGAGCTGGAGGACTTTGTTACTTTTTATATAGCTATTTGAAACTTGGTCTCCTCCGTGCACTCCTATAGCAAGTGCTGTCCCCATTCATGATTTCCTGTGTATACTCTCTCTGACGCAGCCACCCCCTTAATGACAACACATGGACGTCATCCACACTTTATTGAAATTTAAAGGGAAAGTGTACTCCAGAACTTTTATTGTTTAAAAAGCTAGATAATCCTTTTATTACCCAGTTTTGCATAACCAGCACTTTTATATTAATACACTATTTACATTTGTGATTACCTTGTATCTAATCCTCTGGAGACTGCCCTCTTATTTAGTTCTTTAATTATTCAAATTCAAATCAGCCAAAAGGATAAAAGAAGCTTTCATCCTATTGGCTGATTTGAATTTGAAGAATCAAATCAGCCAATTGGAATTAAAGGGTACCCCTAAATAAAAGGGGTACCTTGCAATCAATCTTCAGTGTGCGGCTGAAAACCGCATGAAGAGGACCTCCGTGTCGATGGTCTGAAGAGGAAGACTGACATTGCCGACACCATCGCTGCTGACCTTGCTACTGACACCAGGCTGAAGATAGAAGATGGACCGCCGATGGAAGAAGATGAAGATGAAAATGAAGATGGATCTCCACCGGGATAAAGATGGAGTACCTCCGGGATGAAGATGGAGCAACACTCATCATCATTAGTGAGTACCAATTTTGGGGTGTTTTCTTCTTCTTTTTTTTTTTAAAGAATAGGGATTTTTTATTTTATTTGGGCAGAAAAGGAGCTGAATGCCCATCCAAATGCCCTTTTCAGGGCAATGGTTAGTTTAGAAAAATTTTTATTTAGGTTTTTTCTAGTTATGTTTTTTTTTATTTTGGGTGGGTGGGGGTTGTAATGTTAGGGGTTAATGTTTTTTTATGCAAAAGAGCTGTTTGCTTTAGGTCAATGCCCAACAAAAGGCCCTTTTAAGGTCTATTGGTACTTTATTTGTAGAATGAGGTTTTTTTATTTTGGATTGTATTTTTTTAGGGGTATTAGATAAGGAATATTTTTATTATTTTTGGTAATTTCATTTGTTATTTTTTGTAAGGGTAGGTTTTGTTATTTTTATAATGGTAGGTTTTTTTTTGTGTAAATGTTAGTTTTTTTTATTTATTGTAATTAATTTTTCTCTTGTAAGGTGTATCCAGTCCACGGATCATCCATTACTTGTGGGATATTCTCACTCCCAACAGGAAGTTGCAAGAGTACACCCACAACAGAGCTGTTATATAGCTCCTCCCCTCACTACCATATCCAGTCATTCTCTTGCAACTCTCAACGCGCATGGAGGTAGTAAGAGGGAGTGGTGAAAAATAGTTAGTTTATTTACTTCAATCAAAAGTTTGTTATTTTAAATAGTACCGGAGTTGTGCTATTTTATCTCAGGCAGAGAAAGAAGAAGAATCTGCCTGAGTTTTCTATGATCTTAGCAGGTTGTAACTAAGATCCATTGCTGTTCTCACATATGTCTGAGGAGAGAGGTAACTTCAGAGGGAGAATGGCATGCAGTTTACTCTGCTATGAGGTATGTGCAGTTATAATTTTTTCTAGGATTGGAAATGCTAGAAAATGCTGCTGATACCTGATAAATGTAAGTTAAGCCTGAATACAGTGATTTAATAATGACTGGTATCATGCTTACTCTCAGGGGTAATACCCTTATAGATATGCTATACAAAACGTTTGCTGGCATGTTTAATCATTTTTTATATATGCTTGGTGATAAAACTTTATTGGGGCCTAATTTTTTCCACATGGCTGGCTTTATTTTTGCCTAGAAACAGTTTCCTGAGGCTTTCCACTGTTGTAATACGAGTGGGAGGGGACTATTTTAGTGCTTTTTTGCACAGTTAAAATTACAGACTGAGACATCCAGTTTTCCTCAGAAGTTCCCTGAATGCTACAGGACATCTCTAAAGAGCCTAAGGTAAGGTAGGAGCCACAGTAGAGCTGTGGCAGTTTGCTGTGACTGTTAAAAAACGTCTATGTCGTTTTTTTTATCCGTTTTTTGAACTAAGGGGTTAATCATCCATTTGCAAGTGGGTGCAATGCTCTGTTAGCCTATTACATATACTGTAAAAATGTCATTTGTGTAACTGCTTTTTTTTCACTGTTTTTCAAATTTTGACAAAATTTGTTTCTCTTAAAGGCACAGTACCGTTTTTTATATTTGCTTGTTAACTTGAATTAAAGTGTTTTCCAAGCTTGCTAGTCTCATTGCTAGTCTGTATAAACATGTCTGACATAGAGGAAACTCCTTGTTCATTATGTTTAAAAGCCATGGTGGAACCCCCTCTTAGAATGTGTACCAATTGTACTGACTTCACTCTAAGCAATAAAGATCATATTCTGTCTTTAAAAAATTTATCACCAGAAGAATCTAACGAGGGGGAAGTTATGCCGACTAACTCTCCCCACGTGTCAGATCCTTTGACTCCCGCTCAAGGGACTCACGCTGAAATGGTGCCAAGTACATCAAAGGCACCCATAGCGTTTACTTTACAAGACATAGTAGAATGAAAATGTCCACAGCTCTCCAATGCTAGAAAGTTTCTTTATTAGGACAAAATAGCGTTGCTATTTTGTCCTAATAAAGAAACTTTCTAGCATTGGAGAGCTGTGGACATTTTCATTCTACTATATTCATTTTGGTGAAGTGGCAGTTCACCTGTCTTCACGAGCACTCCTGTCCTCTAGTGCTGTTCCACATTGAACTGTTTAAACAATACTTTACAAGACATGGCGGCAGTCATGGATAATACACTGTCAGCGGTATTAGCCAGACTACCTGAACTTAGAGGTAAGCGAGATAGCTCTGGGGTTAGACGAAATGCAGAGCATACTGGCGCTTTAAGAACCATGTCTGATACTGCCTCACAATATGCTGAAGCTGAGGAAGGAGAACTTCAGTCTGTGGGTGATGTTTCTGATTCAGGGAGAATACCTGATTCTGATATTTCTACATTTAAATTTAAGCTTGAACACCTCCGCGTATTACTTAAAGAGGTTTTAGCTGCTCTGAATGACTGCGACACAATTGCAGTGCCAGAGAAATTGTGTAGACTGGATAAATACTTTGCAGTGCCGGTGTGTACTGATGTTTTTCCAATACCTAAAAGGTTTACAGAAATTATTACTAAGGAATGGGATAGACCAGGTGTGCCGTTCTCTCCCCCTCCTATTTTTAGAAAAATGTTTCCTATAGACACCACCACATGGGACTTATGGCAGACAGTCCCTAAGGTGGAGGGAGCAGTTTCTACTTTAGCAAAGCGTACTACTATCCCGGTCGAGGACAGTTGTGCTTTTTCAGATCCAATGGATAAAAAATTAGAAGGTTACCTTAAGAAAATATTTTTTCAACAAGGTTTTATCCTACAGCCCCTTGCATGCATTGCCCCTGTCACTGCTGCTGCGACGTCCTGGTTTGAGTCTCTGGAAGAGGCCTTACAGGTAGAGACTCCATTGGATGACATACTTGGCAAACTTAGGGCACTTAAGCTTGCCAATTCTTTTGTTTCTGATGCCATTGTTCATTTGACTAAACTAACAGCTAAGAATTCTGGTTTTGCTATACAGGCGCGCAGAGCGCTATGGCGTAAATCATGGTCAGCTGACGTGACTTCAAAATCTAAGCTGCTTAACATTCCCTTCAAGGGGCAGACCTTATTCGGGCCTGGTTTGAAGGAGATTATTGCTGATATCACTGGAGGAAAAGGTCATGCCCTTCCTCAGGACAGGTCCAAGTCCAGGGCCAAACAGTCTAATTTTCGTGCCTTTCGAAACTTCAAGGCAGGTGCGGCATCAACCTCCTCTAATGCAAGACAAGAGGGAACTGCTGCTCAGTCCAAGGCAGTCTGGAGGCCAAACCAGACCTGGAACAAAGGTAAGCAGGCTAAAAAACCTGCTGCTGCCTCTAAGACAGCATGAAGGACCGGCCCCCTATCCGGTAACGGATCTAGTGAGGGGCAGACTTTCACTCTTCGCCCAGGCGTGGGCAAGAGATGTTCAGGATCCCTGGGTGTTGGAAATTATATCCCAGGGATATCTTCTGGACTTCAAAGCTTCTCCCCCAAAAGGGAGATTTCACCTTTCACAATTATCTGCAAACCAGATAAAGAGAGAGGCATTCTTACACTGTGTACGAGACCTCCTAGTTATGGGAGTGATCTGTCCAGTTCCAAAAGAGGAACAGGGACAGGGGTTTTACTCAAATCTGTTTGTGTTTCCCATAAAAGAGGGAACATTCAGACCAATTTTGGATCTAAAGATCTTAAACAAATTCCTCAGAGTTCCATCATTCAAGATGGAAACTATTCGTGCCATCCTGCCTATGATCCAGGAGGGTCAATATATGACTACAGTGGATCTAAAGGATGCTTATCTTCACATTCCGATACACAAAGATCATCATCGGTTTCTCAGGTTTGCCTTTCTGGACAGGCATTACCAGTTTGTAGCTCTTCCCTTTGGATTAGCTACAGCCCCAAGAATCTTCACGAAGGTTTCAAGGGTCCCTTCTGGCGGTTCTAAGGCCGCGGGGCATATCAGTGGCCCCTTATTTAGACGACATCCTGATACAGGCGTCAAATTTCCAAATTGCCAAGTCTCATACGGACATAGTACTGGCATTTCTGAGGTCGCATAGGTGGAAAGTGAACGAGGAAAAGAGTTCTCTATCCCCACTCACAAGAGTTTCCTTTCTAGGGACTCTGATAGATTCTATAGAAATGAAGATTTACCTGACGGAGTCCAGGTTATCAAAGCTTCTAAATTCCTGCCGTGTTCTTCATTCCATTCCACGCCCTTCGGTGGCTCAGTGCATGGAAGTAATCGGCTTAATGGTAGCGGCAATGGACATAGTGCCGTTTGCACGCTTACATCTCAGACCACTGCAACTATGCATGCTCAGTCAGTGGAACGGGGATTACACAGATTTATCCCCTCTGCTAAATATGGATCAAGAGACCAGGGATTCTCTTCTCTGGTGGCTATCTCGGGTCCATCTGTCCAAAGGTATGACCTTTCGCAGGCCAGATTGGACAATTGTGACGACAGATGCCAGCCTTCTAGGCTGGGGTGCAGTCTGGATCTCCCTGAAGGCTCAGGGATCGTGGACTCAGGAGAAGTCACTCCTTCCAATAAATATTCTGGAATTGAGAGCGATATTCAATGCTCTTCAGGCTTGGCCTCAGTTAGCAACTCTGAGGTACATCAGATTTCAGTCGGACAACATCACGACTGTGGCTTACATCAACCATCAGGGGGGAACAAGAAGTTCCCAAGCGATGTTAGAAGTCTCAAAGATAATTCGCTGGGCGGAGATTCACTCCTGCCACCTATCAGCTATCCATATCCCAGGTGTAGAGAACTGGGAGGTGGATTTTCTAAGTCGACAGACTTTTCATCCGGGGGAGTGGGAACTCCATCCGGAGGTGTTTGCACAAGTGATTCATCGCTGGGGCAAACCAGAACTGGATCTCATGGCATCTCGACAGAACGCCAAGCTTCCTTGTTACAGATCCAGGTCCAGGGACCCCAGGGCGACGCTGATAGATGCTCTAGCAGCGCCCTGGTCTATCAACCTGGCTTATGTGTTTCCACCGTTTCCTCTGCTCCCTCGACTGATTGCCAAGATCAAGCAGGAGAGAGCATCAGTGATTTTAATAGCGCCTGCGTGGCCACGCAGGACCTGGTATGCAGATCTAGTGGACATGTCATCCTTTCCACCATGGACTCTGCCTCTGAGACAGGACCTTCTACTTCAGGGTCCTTTCCACCATCCAAATCTAATTTCTCTGAGACTGACTGCTTGGAGATTGAACGCTTGATTTTATCAAAGCGTGGCTTCTCCGAGTCAGTCATTGATACCTTGATACAGGCACGAAAGCCTGTCACCAGGAAAATTTACCATAAGATATGGCGTAAATATCTTTATTGGAGTGAATCCAAGGGTTACTCATGGAGTAAGGTCAGGATTCCCAGGATATTATCTTTTCTCCAAGAGGGCTTGGAAAAAGGTTTGTCAGCTAGTTCCTTAAAGGGACAGATTTCTGCTCTGTCTATTCTTTTACACAAGCGTCTGGCAGATGTTCCAGACGTTCAGACATTTTGTCAGGCTTTAGTCAGAATCAAGCCTGTGTTTAAACCTGTTGCTCCACCATGGAGCTTAAATTTGGTTCTTAAGGTTCTTCAAGGAGTTCCGTTTGAACCTCTTCATTCCATAGATATCAAACTTTTATCTTGGAAAGTTCTTTTTTTGGTAGCTATTTCCTCGGCTCGTAGAGTCTCCGAGTTATCTGCCTTACAATGTGATTCTCCTTATCTGATTTTTCATCTTGATAAGGTAGTCCTACGTACCAAACCTGGGTTTTTACCTAAGGTGGTATCTAACAAGAATATCAATCAAGAGATTGTTGTTCCATCCTTATGTCCTAATCCTTCTTCGAAGAAGGAACGTATATTACATAATCTGGACGTGGTTCGTGCTTTAAAGTTTTACTTACAAGCTACTAAAGATTTTCGTCAAACATCTTCCTTGTTTGTTGTCTACTCTGGACAGAGGAGAGGTCAAAAAGCTTCGGCAACCTCTCTTTCTTTTTGGCTAAGAAGCATAATACGCTTAGCCTATGAGACTGCTGGACAGCAGCCTCCTGAAAGGATTACAGCTCATTCCACTAGAGCTATGGCTTCCACTTGGGCCTTTAAAAATGAGGCTTCTGTTGAACAGATTTGCAAGGCGGCGACTTGGTCTTCGCTTCATACTTTTTCAAAATTTTACAAATTTGATACTTTTGCTTCTTCGGAGGCTATTTTTGGGAGAAAGGTTTTACAGGCAGTGGTACCTTCCGTTTAAGTACCTGCCTTGTCCCTCCCTTCATCCGTGTACTTTAGCTTTGGTATTGGTATCCCACAAGTAATGGATGATCCGTGGACTGGATACACCTTACAAGAGAACACACAATTTATGCTTACCTGATAAATTTATTTCTCTTGTGGTGTATCCAGTCCACGGCCCGCCCTGTCATTTTAAGGCAGGTAATTTTTAAATTTAAACTACAGTCACCACTGCACCCTATGGTTTCTCCTTTCTCTGCTTGTTTTCGGTCGAATGACTGGATATGGTAGTGAGGGGAGGAGCTATATAACAGCTCTGCTGTGGGTGTACTCTTGCAACTTCCTGTTGGGAGTGAGAATATCCCACAAGTAATGGATGATCCGTGGACTGGATACACCACAAGAGAAATAAATTTATCAGGTAAGCATAAATTGTGTTTTTTTTTAAGTAATGCTAATTTTTTTTTTAGGGTAAGCTTAGGTTTTAATTTACAGGTAAGTGCGATGTGGGTGGATGGCGGTTTAGGGGTAAATAATGTAGTTTATGGGTGTAGGTGTACTTTGGAATGTATTTTTGTTGTGTTTTGCGCAACTTTTTTATTTCGGAACACAGTTTACCAGACCTCTTAGATCGCAGTATGGATTTAAGCGGAAAAGGCTATTGCGCTAGCATAATTGCGATTTCCGCCCGACTTAATATCAGCGGGAAAAAAAATGGATTCCATTGCACCTCACTTGTAATCTCGCCCTTAGTTTTCTGTTGCAATGTAGTATTTAATTGCTGACATATGAATAATGTAAAAATTTAAGGGACATGAAACCCAACATTTTTCTATCATTATTTAGGTAGAGAATATTTTGCGCTCATGTGCAACACCGCCCCCTGCCCGGGCACAGCCAATTACACGCGGGCAGGAGCTGTCAATCTCCCTGATTAAAATTCAGACCGCTGCTTGATTAATACTGACAGCAGGTTCTCTTGTCGTATGGGGCGAACGGCTTGATAAATCGAGTCCATAGTGCACACTCCTGAACTTACCATACTTCTTTTCTACAAAGGATAACAAGACAATGAAGAGAATTTGACAATAGAAGCACATTGGCATTGAATGTTCTATCTGAATCATGAAATAAACATTTTGGGCTTTATGCCCCTTTATCTTGAATGTCATTAAATAAACTGTTCTGTGCAACTAAATTCTGTGCAACAAAAGTGTTGTCTTAGGTTATTTGTTTGGTGTTGCACTATGGTCTGGAACCAATGGGGTTAAACAATCCTCAGAAGATTTTATAACACACTTTTTTTTTATTACAGAAATGAGAGAAATGAAAGTCACTTTGCCAAAGTAAGTAGACGTTTCTGCATCACATAGACTTGTTCATATCCAACAGCCAGACTGGGATCTCATAATGTGTCTTAATGCTACAAACAGCCCATTCAGGGCCTGTGTTTTAATTTCAGTGTGTTATTCCCCAGATGCTGTGACTGGGAGCTGGGCCCAGTTTAAACAGCAGTAAAATAAAATGAAATAGGACAGGACGTTTCTGACACACAAATGTGAAAGTGGAAAATATGACACATTAATATATGTAGCTACGTTTCTGGAGGGCGCTGAGACCAGATGTGAAATGGTCCTAATGGTATTGAAATATATTTCACTGATGGAATTTCTATTTTTGGCTTAGAACAAGTGAGTTCAGTTATTGTGAAGTATGAAGTGGACTAAAAAGCTCCAATACATTGTGCAGGTCTACTCATGCAGAAACATTTGATATATTAGACAATACAATAAGCACAAATATAAAACAGATATACATCAACACTACTTTCATTAAACTAACCAGTCTTTCTTTGTTTTTTTTTAGAAATATCTTTATTGCTTAGTACTGATGGTGATATTCCTACTCTAGAGTAGCTGAATCTCAGGGAGACAGACAGGGAGGCAATTCTAGGCCAGTAATAAGTGAGTCTGATTTCTTCACTAGTGAAGTAAAATTTGGGAGCTCAGTGCAATCTGGGGACAAAGTCTAGGAGGCCTGTAGGGGGAGCTGAGGTTCTTTGTGGGTGGAAGCAGAATTATGGACTGAGGGGATTGGTCCAAGGGCATAGATTGGGTTCCACCCCCAAAGAATCAACACTGGCCATCAGTAAGAGCTATCTTGTGTAGAACATGCTCTTCCCTCCACCTCATATATTAGAGAAAGCTGCATAGTTGTATTATTGACATTGTGGGTAGATTTCTGCAAACGATACACAACTAAAGCAAAAGTAACGCTTAACTAATTAATTCAGTAATGATGACCAATAATAATAATTAAAGGGAAAGTAAAGTCAAACAATCTTTCTTGATTCAGACAGAGAATGCAAATTAAAATGTTCCAGTTTACTTCTATTATCAAAGTAGCTTTATTCTCTTGGTATCCTTTATTGAAAGAGCAGGAATGCACTTCTGAGCTTACCAAGGTATGCTCTTCAACAAAGGATACTGAGTGAATGAAGCAAATTTGATAAGATGTGAGTTGACAATTACTTTGGAATCTGTATATTTTAAATGTATTTGCAGTAAGTAAAATAGTGATGTGTTCAATAAGATGAGCTAAATAGTGGCTCCCTAAGTGAAATAGATATATATGAGCCTATGAAAACACATTGAGGAGGTTTTTTTAGTAATGACACCTCGGTGAGTAATATTGCAGTTCCTGATTGCCTGGAAGGACTATTACTCCTCAGTTAAAGGGACAGTCTGCAATAGTATTTTTATTGCTTTAAAAGATAGATAATCGCTTTATTACCAATTCCCCAGTTTTGCAAAACCAACACAGTTATATTAATATACTTTTTACCTCTGTGATTACCTTGTATCTAAGCATCTTCAGACAGCCCCCTGATCACATGACTTTTTATTTATTATCTATTGAGTTGCATTTAAGCCAATTAGTGCTGTGTTGTGCACAAACCAGGGGTCTGAGTACAATGTTATCTATATGGCTCACATGAACTAGCACTCCCCTGTTGTGAAAAGCAAATAAAAATGCATGTGATCCCCAACTCCTGTTTCCTATCCTCCTAACCATCTAGATTGTAAGTTCCCACGGAAATAGGGCCCTCTATTCCCCCTGTATTTGTATGTTAAATTTTGTCTTTTATTGTATTGTTTCTCCGTTGTACTTTTATTCCTTGCACTGCGGAATCTGTCGGCACCTATAAATAAAGAATAATAATAATAATGTGATAAGAGGCTGTCTGTAGTGGTTTAGAAACAGGGAGAATTTAGAAGTTTAAATGTTATAAAGTATAGTAATATAACAATGTTGGTTGTGCAAAGCTGGGGAATGGGAAATAAAGGCATTATCTATCTTTTTAAACAATAACAATTTTATTGTAGACTGTCCCTTTAAATTGTGAGTAAAGATATACAACATAAATGACCTGGAGTGCAGAATTTTCTGAGGTCACTGATGCTGGTACATTTATATTATGAGACTTCAGATAAAACTATACAAGACTAAGAGAGCAATGGGGACCACGGGGACCAATTGGTGACTCAGGTACTTGTGATATTTTGGACACTGTGTTGTATCATGGTGAGAATGATACTGTGGGCATAAGGGGCAGTAAGATTTTTTTGTAATGCATGAAGTTTGGATGCTGATTTGAAGGACCAAATAACTAGATGCTAGGTACGTGCTTATTTTTGTTTTTGGCATTCGTTTAGTGAAGTGCTTAAGCTTCTTATAGTTTTATCCTGGCTATCACACTACATTAAAAAACATCCAAATATTTCTTTCATTAATACACAAAAAGACAAAATTGCAACGATTCAGGAATGGTTCCCTTAATCATGCAATATATAAAAAAACAGTTACACATCATTATATACAGTAATGCCACCAGAGGGCGCCAAAATCTATCCTACAATTAAAGGGACACTCAATCAAAATTAAACTCATTATTCAGATAGAGCATGCCATTTTAAACAACCTTCCAATTTACTTCCATTAACTAAATGTGCACATTCTTTTTATATTTAAACTCTTTGAGTCACCAGCTCCTACTGAGCATGTGCAAGAATAAGTGTGTATGCATTTGTGAATGGCTGATGGCTGTCACATGGTACGTGTATGCATTTGTGATTGGCTGATGGCTGTCACATGGTACAGGGGGAGTGGAAAAAGACATAACTTTTAAAATTGTCTGAAAAAAAATCTACTATATATACAAGAAAAGGTTATAAGGGAGGCGCTAAAAGCCAAAGATATCAACACTAAAGGATTATAACAGATCTGTTTTTAATAAAACACATATATAAAAAAACACCACATATAAAAGGGGACGTCTCCCCAAGATAAAAAATTATATAGTATAAATTGTATACTGCTAATGTTTAAATTTAAATTTATAATTCCTGAACTGATTATACTAAAATCAAGGATAAACACTTACACAATAAAGCATTCACAGGTTAGACATTTGTCTAAAAAATTATATTAATAAACCAATTTGTATGTCAAAAACTTGTTAGTATATGTGACTATTCGTGACAGAGATAAAAAACCAGGTCTCTATTCGTTAAAATTACATAAATAATGCTGAAATCGTAAGGATAAAAGTTAGTCTTATAGATGATAAGCCTTCCATTAAATGGAGATATTTAACCACCAAGCTGCCAATCAGAAAGGGTTGAAATATACTTTTCCTTTTTTCTTTTAAAGGACTTGCTTTCCAAGAGAACTTATTACAAAATGATGTTATTTAGCAAACTTTTAGGCATGCAGATTACGTTACCCAAAACTTGCTTAGTGGGGTGAAGTTTTCTCCCTCGCTCGGTATTCTCCTCGAGCGGGTCCGACTGAAGGTTTGCGGCGTCTGACGTCACCAAAAGAGGTTCCGGTTAGGGAAAAAGCCGGTTCCTACGCCTGCTTCCAACCATTGTAAACAAAGTCCTCGCAGATGAACCCTGCACTTAGTGCTATGCACGCAGGGATAGAGATAGGTGGGCAATGTGGTAGGTGGGCAGTGTGATGGGTATCCAACACCTCTTCCAGCCACAGGCCCCAAAGGTGTTATATATATAAATAAACACAAAAGAGTTCCAATATATTGATAACCCGGGTTATATATTAGAAATCCAAAATATTTAATCGGCTCTAATTACAAACATATATTACAAAATTAATATTCTGGTTGTTTTAAAATGAACTCTCTGTTGCCCACTCTTCATAGTTTAGAAACAAAATCAATAATTTTAAAGGGATAATAAACACCAAAAATGTTAATGTTTAAAAAGATAGTTAATCCCTTTATTACCCATTCCCCTGTTTTGCATAACCAACACTGTTATATTAATATACTTTTTAAATATGTGATTACCTTCTATCTAAGCCTCTGCTGACTGCCGCGTTATCTCAGATCTTTTGACAGACTTGCATTTCAGGCAATTAGTGCTGACTCTTAAATAACTTCACGTGCGTGAGCACAGTGTTATCTATATGAAACACATGAACTAAAACACCCTCTAGCTGTGAAAAACTGGCAAAAGCATTCAGATGAGAGGCTGCCTTCAAGGGCTTAGAAATTACATATGAGCTTACCTAGGTTTAGCTTTCAACTAAGAATAACAAGAGAACACAACAAATTTGTTAAGAAAAGTGAATTAAAAAGTTGTTTAAAATTATATGCCCTATAGGAATCATGAAAGTTTAATTTAGACTTTACTATCCCTTTAAATCTTAACTGACTGTTAGTATGCCCCACAGAAAGACAATTATGGGCAACTGGAGCAGAATGTGTATTTGTACGAATATTATTTTAATGTTCTGTATTTCTATCCCGTATACAATGGGTCGTCTAGCCCAGTGATTTTTAACCTTTTTTTTGCCGTGGCACACTTATTTACATTAAAAAATCCTGTGGCACACCACCATCCCAAAATTCTAAAAAAAATCACACATTGTAGGCTAATACAGCATATATATATATATATATATATATATATATATATATATATATATATATATATATATATATATATATATATATATATATATATATGGTGTATAGAGAGCACTCTCACTTTCAAAGTTCTTTAGTGCCAGGGTGCCAGCAGGTAAGTATACAATGTAAAGGAAGGCACTCACTGGTCTTTTCATCAAATATTTATTATCAAGCGTGACGTTTGAGGAAAGGGAGTGTGTCCCCGAAACGTCACGCTTGATAATAAATATTTGATGAAAAGACCAGTGATTGCCTTCCTTTACATTGTATATATATATATATATATATATATATATGTATGTATGTATGTGTGTATATATATATATATATATATATATATATACACATACACACACATACTGTATGTATTGTGCTGTTATGCCATACCTCCTACAAACTACCCCTGCATTGGGAGTAAAAAACTATAAAGTTTAAAAAATATGTCACACTGTTGTCAGTCTGCCGCGGCACACCTGAGGATCTCTCACGGCACAACTACTGGTTGAAAAACACTGGTCTAGCCTATATAGGCCCGTCCATATGGGCATTTAATCAAGTAAAATACAAATGAAGTGTAACAAGAAAAGTACCCTTTTATCTGATATGTTTACCTGTAAGTGGGTGATAAAACAAAAGCCCTTTGGTCATGTTCACACAAAAGAGATCTAATGTCACTGTTAAATAGCTGATAAGGGTGGAGCTACTGTTACATTAGATAAAACAGCATATATTATTGAGATTAATGTCAGTTAAACAATGAGCATGTATTTAATAAGTTACCATTCAACCCTTGAGAAATAAAAAAGATTATTCAAACTGCATCTTTGAATAATATTATCAATAATGATGTTGTAAAGTATATGATAAAAGAGAATCCACACACTCCTGTACAATACATTCTTCCAAAAATCCACCTAGTAGTTCCCCCTGGGCGACCTATTGTTGCTAGTTCAGAGTCTGATTTCACCAATATTTCTATTTTTCTTGATCAAATATGTTCTCCTTATGTAGAACTATATAACTCTTTTATTAAATACACTAATTAGTATTATTATTGTTGGAACTTCCTACTAATAAATTAATTCTATTTAGTTTAGATGTTGATAGTCTATATACCTCTATCACTCACAAGGGTGGAATGGGGGCTGTTAGAACAGTTTTAGATGCTGATGGCCATTATAGTCAAACTCAAATTTTTTTTTAGATTAAAGGAACAGCCATGGGTTCCAATGTCACCCCTATATATTTATGAATATATATGAGGAGAAATTTGTATACTCAAACAAATTGTTTTTGCAATATGGCGCCACTTGGTGGCGCTATATTGAAGATATCTTTGGTATTGGTTGGGCAACATTGGGACCTTGGTGGATTTCATAGATGAATTGAATGGAGCGATCAATGACATTAAATTTAAGCTCTCCTGGAGCGAAAAACATTTAGAATTTCTAGAAACTAAAAAGGTTTAATACTGAATTTTTACATTAGTATCTGTGCATAATCTTCTTTATAGTAGTGTCTATTACATGCAGTTATATGAAAACTGGTGTATATTGTCCCTTTAAAGAAATTGAGTTTTGATATTGCATCACTACCTTAGTAATGGATTCCCATAGTTCCAATTTTACAGAGGGAAGTGGGAACATATTCTTAAACTTGATAAAGGAAACCTCTAGTTTGTTACTTTCTTTTGACATCAAATCAGAAACTGTATTAAGTACCAGGAAGATAGATGGTTATTTAGGAGCTGTCTTAAAGAATTTATCAAAAATCCTCTACTTATAAGGTCAGTGAAACTTCCAACAACAAATTTGTATATGCTCAAGCCTGAAACTATAGGACACATCCTCTGCCACTTTTTCAGCAATGGGATCAAGAGTTTCTGAGAATTCTTCCTCAGAGGAGGAAAGTTCAGATTCCAATGTACCCCTCTTTTCTGCAGGGTATTTAGACAGGTTGCTCCTGAGGGATGTCCCTGATGAGCTAAAGGCCTGTGAAAGAACATCTTCTGCCCTTTGCATGGGTTTAACTGCTGGAGGCATGAAAGCCATCAACTCAATAATAGCAGAGTTAATATATACATTTAGGGGCTAGTTCTGAAGAACTCCCATTCAGAGCACGGAATGCATATCTGAGCAGAATTTATGGCACAATGTTAAACTGAAATCCCTGTGTGGGTTACAGCAAAGTGGTACTGTCACTTTACAGGGACAGTAAATGATCCATTATACATAGCTTTCAATATTCCGGTTTACAAAGTTTTACCTATAAACTTTCTTCTGGTTCTTTTCCTCCGTCTGCCCCGACTTGCTGTAATTGTTTTCTTCTCTATCCTAGAGTGGGTGGTTATGCTACACTGACAGCATACACCCACTCCTCTTAGTGCAACTCACACTCATAAAGAAGCTTCAATGTGTGATTGCGCATGTGCTGCAGAATCACTCGCTCTGTCACTGGACAGAGAAATGTAAACAGTCAATCGCTATAATACTAATTAAATGACTATTATTACTTATCCAGGAACTGAAAAATGATATTACCCCTTTTACATTAACTAGCGAAGTCAGTACTAAATGTGACTCAATTACACATTTTTTTTATTAAAAGCCCAACAGATTTAAAAACGTATTTTATTACTTGTTATACATATGATTATACAATTGACTGCTCGTTGACAGCCAAGGGGTTAGTCTCACTTGAGGAGCCAACCAAATAGCATTAGCAATGTGAAGAATGAATCGCTATACTTCTTGCATAGTGTTCCACTTTTTCATTTCCTTATTTGGAGCAGAGGATATGAGCATGCGCATCATCTCAGGAGAGCGTGCATACATTTTATGACAAGACAGGAGGCTCCTATTTTGCTTTACTTTCTTTACTTTAAAACTCCAGCAGTAATACAAGTACAGAAAAAGAAACAAAGTATCTCAGTTCAACCAATAGGAACATAGAGCATGACAATATAGCAGGACTCTGAACAACCAACTTCCTCTGTCATTACTGCTCTCCAGCAATAAAGGTGATGTATCTTGATTCTTGTAGTTGTATCTACCAGTGGCGTAGCGTGGGGGGGGCCACAGGGGCGATGGCCCCGGGCGCATAATTATGGGGGGCGCAAAAGCCTCCACCCGACAGTAGACTGTTGTGACAGTCCCAGACTCCAGCGGCGATTTTGGCAACACTGCTGTTCTGTCTTCTTGAGTCACTCTCAATGCAAGTGTGAACTTCAATTGTTTGTCAGTGTCGTCTGACTCGTCACGGTCTGTGAGTCTCTCTGTGCCAGTGCCCCCACCTGTAAGTGTAATCTTATCCGACTCTGTCTGAAAGTTACCTGCTGTCTAGCCGCAGCATTATAGTTTACGTAGCACGGCAGGTCCTGACTCCTCCCACTCCCAGCGCGCAGGTCAGGAGGGACCGAGGGAGCAAGTAGTGGAGGAAGAGCCTGAGGACTGTCTCTAGCGCGTCGTGCCTGCCCGGTGCCTGCCCGTGACTTTAAAAGAATAAAAGGTAAGTCTTTTGGGGAGGAGAGGAAAGGGATGTCGGTGGCAGCGGCTTAGTGGCTATATTGACTGCAAAATCAAATTGTCAGGATTAAACATGCCATTGCTAAGAGAGAAATGTTAACACGGTCCAGCCAGGACAGGACACGATTGCATCCTGGGATCTAATTGTAACGGACATGTGAGAGGATGTAAACGGACATGTGAGAGGAGGCCCTAGCTTTTGTGTCTTTTCACATTGAAGCTGGAGAAGTCATTGCTCTTTGTGCCCACTCACTGGCATCCTAAATTTAAAATAAAATTACAAATACATTTAAAAAAAAAAAACTTGGTCTGAAATCTTTAGAGACAACAGAATATTTTTATTTTGTTATTGTTATTAGATCATCTCTTATTTATCTTCCACTAAATATTGTGTGAACAATAGAATATTCTAATTTACAAATGTTTTTTCTTTTCCAAATTTATAAAATGCATTGTTAATCTAATAGCAACCATTGAGGGTTGTAAGGTATTGTAAGTACAATAGCAACACTCTCTGGCAGCCAAGATTTTCAGCTGTAAAATCACAGTATAGCTCTGCAGTTTATTTGTTATAAACAATTAAATAGGTTATTAAATTTGCTAAGGTATATTTGATGTGCTAATATACATGTGTTTATATATATATATATATATATATATATATATATGTATATATATAGTATATACACTGTTGTATTCAGTTTATCTGGGATGATGTATGGCACCAAGGAATACACATGCAGCAAAATGGAAAAAATCATGTTATGTGCTGTCTAAGCCAGTAGTTATCACTTAAAAGATCATTAAAGTAATATGTTATATGTTGTACATGATGAATCTAAAATGTAATACAGGGAGTGCAGAATTATTAGGCAAATGAGTATTTTGACCACATCATCCTCTTTATGCATGTTGTCTTACTCCAAGCTGTATAGGCTCGAAAGCCTACTACCAATTAAGCATATTAGGTGATGTGCATCTCTATAATGAGAAGGGGTGTGGTCTAATGACATCAACACCCTATATCAGGTGTGCATAATTATTAGGCAACTTCCTTTCCTTTGGCAAAATGGGTCAAAAGAAGGACTTGACAGGCTCAGAAAAGTAAAAAATAGTGAGATATCTTGCAGAGGGATGCAGCACTCTTAAAATTGCAAAGCTTCTGAATCGTGATCATCGAACAATCAAGCGTTTCATTCAAAATAGTCAACAGGGTCGCAAGAAGCGTGTGGAAAAACCAAGGCGCAAAATAACTGCCCATGAACTGAGAAAAGTCAAGCGTGCAGCTGCCAAGATGCCACTTGCCACCAGTTTGGCCATATTTCAGAGCTGCAACATCACTGGAGTGCCCAAAAGCACAAGGTGTGCAATACTCAGAGACATGGCCAAGGTAAGAAAGGCTGAAAGACGACCACCACTGAACAAGACACACAAGCTGAAACGTCAAGACTGGGCCAAGAAATATCTCAAGACTGATTTTTCTAAGGTTTTATGGACTGATGAAATGAGAGTGAGTCTTGATGGGCCAGATGGATGGGCCCGTGGCTGGATTGGTAAAGGGCAGAGAGCTCCAGTCCGACTCAGACGCCAGCAAGGTGGAGGTGGAGTACTGGCTTGGGCTGGTATCATAAAAGATGAGCTTGTGGGGCCTTTTCGGGTTGAGGATGGAGTCAAGCTCAACTCCCAGTCCTACTGCCAGTTTCTGGAAGACACCTTCTTCAAGCAGTGGTACAGGAAGAAGTCTGCATCCTTCAAGAAAAACATGATTTTCATGCAGGACAATGCTCCATCACACGCGTCCAAGTACTCCACAGCGTGGCTGGCAAGAAAGGGTATAAAAGAAGAAAATCTAATGACATGGCCTCCTTGTTCACCTGATCTGAACCCCATTGAGAACCTGTGGTCCATCATCAAATGTGAGATTTACAAGGAGGGAAAACAGTACACCTCTCTGAACAGTGTCTGGGAGGCTGTGGTTGCTGCTGCACGCAATGTTGATGGTGAACAGATCAAAACACTGACAGAATCCATGGATGGCAGGCTTTTGAGTGTCCTTGCAAAGAAAGGTGGCTATATTGGTCACTGATTTGTTTTTGAATGTCAGAAATGTATATTTGTGAATGTTGAGATGTTATATTGGTTTCACTGGTAAAAATAAATAATTGAAATGGGTATATATTTGTTTTTTGTTAAGTTGCCTAATAATTATGCACAGTAATAGTTACCTGCACACACAGATATCCCCCTAAAATAGCTAAAACTAAAAACAAACTAAAAACTACTTCCAAAAATATTCAGCTTTGATATTAATTAGTTTTTTGGGTTCATTGAGAACATGGTTGTTGTTCAATAATAAAATTAATCCTCAAAAATACAACTTGCCTAATAATTCTGCACTCCCTGTATATTCAATTCATAACATTGTTTGGATATTCCTGTTTCCTAAATCTAAATTTTTTTCTATGTATGAGGAGGTATGACCCTGTTTACCAATGGAGTTTATTAGCCTATAAGCAAGTACCTACTGTACTGGTGGAAGAGAGTCAGTGCTAATGGGTTAGGGGGGGCGCAATTCTTACCTTGCCCTGGGCGCTGACAACCCACGCTACGCCACTGGTATCTACTGTTAAAGAAGGTATTGTCTCTCCTTTTATTCCACTCATTCACTGAGAGTGACCTTCTTTCCTTCTCTAATTTTATTTCAATCTGAACTTATCTTATTATATATCCTATATTTATTTTACTGTCTTCTATATCTCTTTATATAACTATATGACGTGACATGATGTGACCACGGCCATCTTGGAAGCAATTCCACTACTATATCACCAATGACTATACTAGATAGAAAAATAACATCGTAGCTAATAAGCTCCTAATATACGTTTTCAGTAACACTTTATATTGTAAGATCCATTAGGAGTCACATATTGCATGAACTGTTTTAAACTATACTCGTATTCCCAATACGGCAATATTAAAATACCGTTATATATTTTACAGTAACCACTGAGAACACCATTACAAAGATTTACAATTTTGCTTCAATCAATACTATACATGTATCCTTTGCAATAATTTCCTAATTGGAATTATGGTAAAAATATAAAATAGAAAATAAGTTATAATTACTGAATCTTTTTACTACATATATATATAATATACTCATAGCTTATGACAACCAGAGTGAAAGCTACTGTGCAAACAATTGGCGGCACTCTACGAGCTCCGCAGCAGGCATATAAATTTACACCCTTAGCATCCTATACCCAGATATCAAGTCTGACAATGAGGAATCCCCTGTCACTGACTTACATACTATGGTGGTTGCCTCTGTTTCCCAGGCAGTATTTTCAGCATTAGGAGACATCTCCTCGCTGGTCAAGAATATTATTCAAGAATCCCTACAACCCTCCTTTCTGGCACAAACCCCCTCTGAGCCCCCAGAGGTCCCTAAGAAACGTTCAGCCAAAAATAGGCATTTGGATGAAAACCCTTCCGCAAAAAGAAATAAGCCTGCCTTAACCCCTGCCCTTGGGGTAATAATAAGGGAAGACATTTATACTTCAGAACCCCATGCCCCTCTCATCCCAATTCCTGCCTATTACCCTAATGGGTATGTGATGAGAGCAGGAAGTGATGTCACTAGTTTGGGGGCGGGGTTTAGGTCCGGTAGTCTGTGTCGCAGTTAGTTAGTGAAATCAACCTGACTAGATGTATGTTTCTGTGCTCTGCAATAAAATAGAGTTGTACCATCATTGCTGTGTCCTGCATATGTCCTGCATCTCATGACATTGTGTCAGAAGTTCTGGCCTGCGCTTCTGTTCCTGATCGATGACGATGTCAAAGTTTACCCCACCTGAGCCTTTTGACTTCTCTCAGCCTGTAGCTTGGCCCACATGGCGTCAGCAGTTTCAGCGCTTCAGGATCGCTTCTAAACTGAACAAGGAGAGTGGTGAAGTACAAGTTAATTCTCTTTTATACTCTATGGGGAAAGATGTAGAGCCAGTGTTCCATGCTTTTACTTTCCAAGAAGGGGAAGAATTTACCTTTGATATAGTTATGGATAAACTCAGTGCCCACTTTGTGCCCAAAAGAAATGGGATTCATGAGAGGGCTTGTTTTCACAAACGTAATCAGCGTGTGGGAGAATCTGTGGAGTCATTTGTGCGCAGCCTGTATGAACTAGCTGAATTCTGTGAGTTTGGTGTTGCTAAAGAAGAGCAAATCAGAGACAGAATAGTCATAGGAATTGCAGATGCTGAAGTCTCACTGAAGCTACAGTTAGAGCCTGATTTAACATTAGATGGGGCTATTTGGATGGCCCGCCAGAGTGAACTGGTGAAAAAGCAAAGTGCTGATCTGAGGTCTGAGAGTATTGTGGATGAAGTGCAACAGTTCAGGAAAACTGCTAGTGAAAGGCACAGTGTGAGCGGTAGATCTAAAATAACGGATAGACCTAGAAGTGGATGGGCGCAGCATGCCCGATGCACACGGTACAAAAGTGTCCATGATCAGAGTGTTATATGCCCGGCCAGAGATAAAAGATGCAGAAAATGTAACAGAATGGGCCATTTTGAAGTGGTGTGCAAAACTGAATACATTAAGGAGATGCAGGTGGATAGTGACCAAGAGGGTCAGGAAGTGTCTTTTGTCGGGTCTGTTGTGGAACGGCCAAGCTCAGAGGAAGATTGGAAGGTTACTTTTACTGTAATGGGAGCCAAAGTTCAGTTGATTTTAAGATTGACACAGGAGCAGATATCACTGTAATGTCTTTTGCTGCATTTATGAAACTGCCTCGACAGCCCCAGCTGGGGAAGGTTACTACAAATTTCCATAGTCCCGGTGGCCGCATTGATTGTGCGGGGAAATTTCTTGCCAGCTGTGAGTACAAGCAAAGGAAATTCACTATGTGGGTACATGTGATTTGAGGTCAGTGTGTTAGCAATTTATTGAGCAGAAAAGCAGCCAGTGACTTGGGCCTCGTGGCCAGAGTGAATGAGATCTCTGAAGATATGTTTGGCGAATTGGGCCTACTGAATTGCAAGCCAGTCCGTATAGCACTTAAAAGTGACGCAGTCCCATATAGTATTTCTACTCCCCATAGAATTCCGTTCCCGCTCATGCCTCAAGTGGAGAAGGAGCTTATGCGCATGAAGTCTATGGGGGTTATTGGAGATGTTGTTGAAGCAACTGATTGGTGTGCCCCCATTGTTCCTGTTGCAAAGAAAAACGGAAAGGTGCGCATCTGTGTGGACCTGAAAAGGTTGAATGAGGCAGTGAAGATAGAGAGATTTGTGCTGCCAACATTAGAAGATATAGCTCCAAAGTTGGCTGGGGCAAAGTTCTTTTCTACATTGGACGCTTCTAGCGGCTTTTGGCAGATCCCCCTAAATCCAAAGTGCCGCAAACTGACTACCTTTATCACACAGGTAGGTCGGTTTTGCTTCTGCAGACTCCCCTTTGGGATATCCTCTGCTCCTGAAATCTTTCAAAGGGAAATTAGTTCTCTCTTGAGTGACCACGTGGGCAAGGCAGTCGTCATGGATGACATTCTAGTGTATGGGTCTACAGTGGAGGAGCATGATCAGCGTTTAAGTTGTGTGCTGCAGGCTATTAAAGAGTCTGGGCTGAAGTTAAATAAAGAAAAATGTCATTTTAGGAAAACTGAATTATGTTACTTTGGGCATATTATCAATGGGGATGGTATCAAACCAGACCCCGAGAAAATTCGTGCTATTGAACAGATGAAAAGTCCTTCTGATGTACATGAGCTGAGACAGATATTGGGCCTTGTAAATTATGTGGGCAAGTTTCTTCCAGATTTATCAACAGTTCTACACCCTATCACAGAGTTGCTAAAGAAAGACGTTGCCTGGGTCTGGGGACCTTCACAAGAAAAATCTTTTATGCAGGTCAAGTCCCTGCTGGGGTCTGCCCCAGTGCTGGGGTTCTACGACCCTTCCGAAAAGACTGTGGTTAGTGCTGATGCAAGCAGTTATGGGTTGGGGGCTGCTCTCCTGCAGTTAAATGAAAATAAACTACAGCCCATCGCCTACTGTTCCCGCACACTCACGGCTGCTGAGTCAAAATACGCTCAAATTGAGAAAGAGTGCCTGGCTGCAGTTTGGGCCTGTGAGCGCTTTCAGCGTTATCTAGTGGGTTTAGAGAAATTTAGTCTGGAGACTGACCATAAACCGCTAGTCCCTCTAATCAACTCTTATGATATCGACAAAACACCCTTAAGATGCCAGAGACTTTGAAAGAGACTACTCAGGTTCAATGTTCAGGCAGTGCATGTGCCGGGGAAACAACTGGTTGTGGCAGATACACTATCCAGGCTCCCGCTGGCTGCTGCTGAAGAATCCTCAACCGAATCTGATGTGAAAGTGTATGTTGATTCGGTTCTTGGCTCAAAGTCCATTTCTTCAAGGAAACTGGAAGAAATAAAGAAAGAGACATATTTGGACACAGATCTGCAAGAGGTTATAAAGTACATAAAAGAAGGCTGGCCTGAGAGCTGGGCAGCCTGGATGTCTTTTAAGTTCTTACCAGTCAGACAGGTCGCAGCTCACAGAGCTGGAGGGGTTGGTGCTGTTCCAAGACCGCATCGTTATTCCTGTCAGCATGAGGAAGGAGATGTTAAACAGGATTCACGATGGCCACTTAGGCATTACAAAGTGCAGAGAAAGGGCAGCTACAGCTGTGTGGTGGCCTGGGATCAGCTCCGACGTTGCAGATCACGTGTCTAAATGTGCCTTTTGCCGGGAACGCCGGCCTACTCAGAGAAGGGAGCCCTTGATTTCTACTCCGCTGCCTGCGGGGCCGTAGCAGAAAATAGCTGCTGATTTGTGTGAACTGCACGGGAAAAAGTTCCTTGTTGTGATCGACTACTATTCCAGGTATTTGGAAATTGCACCTTTGAATGATATCACAAGTCAAGCCGTTATCATTCGTCTGAAGAGCTTGTTCGCGCAGTGGGGCATTCCGATGGAGCTGGTGAGTGATAATGGCCTGCAGTTTGCTTCTACAGAGTTCAGTGCTTTCAGCAGGGAATATGACTTTGTACATTCCACGTCAAGTCCACATTACCCGGAGGCCAACGGAATGGCTGAAAGGGCAGTTCAAACAACAAAGTTTATTTTAAAGCAATCTGAGCCGTACCTAGCCCTCTTGTCATATAGGGCGACGCCCATTCAAGCCACCGGGTTTAGCCCGGCACAGCTGATGCTAGGACGCCAGATCAGCACCACTTTACCCTCAGTGGGTGTCTTCAAGCTGACTGGCTCTGTTCCTCGGGACGAAGTCATTAGGAGGGATGAAGAGCCCACAAAGGGCTATCGTTTCTTCTACGACAGGAGACATTCTGTCAGGCCCTTACAGGAACTAAATGCGGGGCAAAGTGTCAGAATTAAACTGGATGATGAGAAGAAATGGAAGACGCCTGCTACGGTAATTGGACACTCTCTGCAGTCCTTACTGATGGAGGGACGGTTACACGCCGTAACTGAAGACATCTTCAGCCTGTACCTGAGAGTCTGGAACTGGAGGCCTCAGTACCACCGTCGGTGGGATCCCCTGTTCTAAGAGAGGTGCCTTCCCCTCAGCAAGATCACAGCGGGGATATGTCTTTGCCTCCAGCGGACTCTTATTCACTTTCTTCTGTATCAGAGGACAGTTCATGCAAAGTTACATCAAGCGGAAGAGTGGTGAAACTTCCGGCCCGATATAGGGACTGACTTTAGCTAGAACAGTGACCGGAAGTATGGGCAGAATAATCACATGGTCACTGTGGACTAGGGTAGTCTACCCCGATGTCCAAGTCAGGATGTAATTAATGTTGTTTATTTTTCTGTAACCAATTTGCTATATACTGTTCAAAAATGTTGTTGTATGCTCTTTGTATACCCTATTGTTATTTCTTATATTTAAATGTATGCTTCGCCCTTTGAAAAGGGGGAAGATGTGATGAGAGCAGGAAGTGATGTCACTAGTTTTGGGCGGGGTTTGGGTCCGGTAGTCTGTGTCGCAGTTAGTTAGTGAAATCAACCTGACTAGATGTATGTTTCTGTGCTCTGTAATAAAATAGAGTTGTACCATCATTGCTGTGTCCTGCATATGTCCTGCATCTCATGACAGGGTACTTGTCAGAAAATGACTCAGACAATAAGATACCCGAGGAGCTTTCTGAGCCTATTTTTTTCCCAAAATGATATAGCTACTGACCCCCCCTCTAAGGCTATGTTGGACAGCCTAGCTCAACCTATGTTTGACCCTGAACTCATACGCCATCCACGGTCAACTTAATGGTCTCCCTCACCTCATATAGTGCAGTACCTTCAGTTTTGGTTGAGGAACCCCTCCCTAATCCCACGATGAATAAACTAAGAGCTGAATGCCCACAACCTATTCTCCAGCATAGGGAATTTGCTACCCCAGAGTTTAAGCCTACAATGGTCACTTTCCTGACCCGAGGGGGAAGAGACCCTAGATGGGGCATAGACCGCTCTCTAAAGTCAGCCCAAGATAAATTGCTAGACATGGTAGGGCCTCTCCCCCAAATTCTGCAGCTAGTGGACAAGCGGTGGTAACATCCCAAACTCTAGACCCTCATCAAATCAGGGAAAGGGCACAAAGATCTATATGCCTTCTAGGCAACACTAATGTAGCTTTATCCATAGAGACATAGGGCAGCTCTGTCATGCTTGGACCCCAAATTAACGGATATGGCCAGAGTAGAAGAAGGCTTCTCGGCCAAAGGCCTACTCTTTGGTGAGTCATTTATAAGAGACTTAAATAGGTTTGTTTCCACTTTCACCTCATTCGACAGAGCACAAGCAAATGTGCGTCGAGTCCTGTACTGTAGTTTTTTTTGCCAGGGCTGGTTGGTTCAGGGACTGATCTTCCAGCTGCGCATCTTTCAGAGGCTCCCTTCACCATCAATACACCCTCCATATTAGACTGCTGTTTCCCACTAGGGGGCGAGCCTTCCGAACTTGAGGAAACCAACGCCAGCTTATGGCACATTTCACCAGACTTGACCAAGGAGAGTGCTTCTCCCCTAATTTCTTTCCCTGTAAGATTGCAGGCAGACTTGCCTCTTATTCCACAACATGGGAGACTATAACCTTGGACCAATGGGTCTTGCAGACAGTGCAGGGGTTTCAAATAGATTTCTTCCAGTTACCATCTCAACTCTGTCCCCCCACCCCATTCCCTTTCACCCTCAGATGCAGACTCTGATAGACACAGAATTACATTAACTACTTCTCTAGGATGCTATAGAGTGAGCCTCTCTAACAGGCTTTCTCCTCAATATGTTCTTGGTCAAAAAGGACGGGGGCTCTCACCCCGTCATCAACCTATGGAAGTTTAACTTTTTTCTTGTCTATCAGCACTTCAAAATGGAGGGCATTCATCTCCTCAGGGATACACTTTAGACTCAAGACTGGATCATTCACCTCAACCTCAAAGACACATACCTGACAGTCCCAATGCACCATGCTAACTGACACTATCTCCAGTTCCTATGCAAAGGAGTGACCTGACAGTTCACCTGCCTCCCTTTTGGCCTCAGCTCTGCCCCGTGGTGCTTTACCAAGATCATGAGACCAGTTGCTGCCTTCCTGAGAAGCAGAGGCATCAGATACTTTATCTGGATGATGTCCTCATCCTTGCCCAAGACAGAACCCTCCTTCTCAAACACCTACAATTTTCCATTACCCTGCTTCAAAAGTTAGGTTTTGTTATCAATCTCGACAAATTCCTTCTAACCCCTTCCCAATCCTTAGAATTTCTAGGCTTCACAGTGGACTCAGTGGCAGCCACTCTAGCCCTCCCCTAATCAAAATTAACCTCCATTCAGAAGGAGTTCAGACCATCTCTCTGAAAACCGCAAATTCAACTCCAACAACTAGCCAGAATCATCGGCCTCTTTACGTCCTTTATCGAGGTGATCTTTCCTGGACCCCTGAATTACAGGACCATGCAGAGCCTCAAACACTCATCTCTCTGCAGAAATCTCTCCTTTGCTCAAACGGTGGTCCTCTCCCCGGAGGTCAGACAGGAAATCTCCTGGTGGCTTCACAACATGGAAGCCTGGAATGGCAGGGCCATTTTCAGATCTCTCCCAGACTATGTCATAGAGTCCGACGCCAGCCTTTTGGGTTGGGGAGCATCCTGTGATTTTTCAATCCACTGGAGGCAAATGGACTTCTGAAGAGTCCTCACTCCACATCAATTGCCAGAGCTCATCGCAGGCTCTTTCACCATCCAGTCCTTTAAGGACTCCTTAGCGAACTGCTGTGTTCTCCTCCAGATGGACAGCATCTCAGCTGTCCAATATATCAACAAATTAGGGGGAAGCAGATAACTGATACCTGTCGAATTTAACAAGAGAATTTTACCAATTCTGCTTCGCGAACAATATATCGGTAGTAGCGGAATACCTTCCGCGCCAGTCCAACGTTGCAGCGGAGTGGTTTTCCAGATACAGGAGGGATTCTAGCAACTGGAAATTGAACAGGCAGGTCTTTCTCCAAATTCAATCCCTCAGGGGACCCTTCTCAATAGAACTATTTGCCTCCCGAACCAACACCCAACTTCCAATTTATTTCTGCTGGCTTCCAGACCCGGGAGCTTAGGCCACAGATGCCTTTCTCCAGACCTAGCCAGGGCAGGGTGCATATGCCTTTGCCCCCTTCTCCATGATTCCCAGAGTTCGAGTCCATGTTCGCAGGCTTCAGACCTCAGTGACAGTTATCACTCCACTATGGCCAGCACAAGCCCTGCTAGAACTGTCATGTCGCCCCCTCTATGCTAAACCTGTCTTTTCCGGGTTTTCTTCAGAACTCCGAAGGAGCCTCTCACCCATTGGTACAAGACACATATGAAAAATACATATGTCAGGGTTCTTATACAAAACATTTTTTTAAACATCCCTGAAAACAACCCTGACATATGTATTTTTCATATGTGACCCTGTTTAAAGCTGCAATATGGTCACCCTATACAAGACGGATCCCTCCATCTTATGGCATGGACCATTTCAGGGGTTCCTGAGACCCCCTCAGCCTTTTTTGAGTACTGCTCAGGGACTCCTCTGAAATTCTTGGGCACCAGAAATTCGGCATTCATACCTCGACGACTGGTAAGTCTGTGTTTGTTGGTGCATGGAAGAACGTGACAATCCCTTTTCAGCCCCTCCAGTGACTGTAGCAAATTTTCTAGCCCACCTGTATGAACAAAGTAAGGTCTACCATACCATTAATCTTTTTTGTTTGGCCTTGTCTACTGGTCACCTCCCTCTTAATGGCCTTCCCTTGGGGAAGGACCCCCTCATATCTCGGCTCTTATGAGGTATTCATCTCAGGGTTCCTCCTCAATCTAAATAAGGTTCTCTCTTTAAGTCTTGGCCAGACAACCATCAGTTGTCACTTAAGCAATTTTCGGCTAAGTTAGCCACTCTTCTATGTATTCTCTCCTTTAGGCGGGCATCAGATGTCAAAGCTTTGGATGTGGAGGGATTTTCCTTGTCTCCTTCTGGCGTTCAGTTCCATATTACTAGACGCACAAATACTTTTTTCACCCACCCATTCTTACCCTTACCTTGAGGCAGAAGCCCTCCTATGTGTGGCCAGATGCCTGAAGGAATACTGTTCTCATATGGCTCCTTTGCCCAGGTCTCTGTTGGGCCCTTTTCTCATTTCTTATGTTCAGCCCTTCTGCCCTATCTCGGTTCCCACCATTACCAGGTGGGTTCGCTAGGTTATGTCACTTGCTCGGGTTCCTCTCTCCTTTGGTGCTTATTCCATTAGAGGAACTGCAGCATCATGTGCATTTAGGAAAGGTTGCTCTCTGTAAGACCTTCTGGCTGTGGCAGACTCGTCCTCTGACTCTGTCTTACATAAATTCTATTTTAAGCCTATCTCTCAAGCTGTTTTGACACTATTGGATAATTAAGCTTTCAAAAAGCAAAATAGGAGCCTCCTGTCTTGTCATAAAATGTGGATTATGATAGCCTTGGTGACTCTATAGTCCTAATTTTATTAAAGACAAGACACAAGTATTTTGCTTCTTGTACCCTCCCAAAAGTATATATAAAAAAATGAATGTCATTATGATAAATATGTTTATTATTTGTTATTACTCATTGTTTATTTAATTGTAGTGTGAATCAGCTGACTACTGTTGGAGTCTCTTCATGAAGGATTTTTGTTATCCGGTTGAACCTGTTCCAGTTTATGTTGGATCTTGTTGGCCTTTTGGCCTGTTTCATTTCAAGCATCCATGAGATTCTGGTCCTGCTTCGGGATCAGTAAAGAAAGAGGAAGTGGATTGTTCAGAGTCCTGCTATATTGTCATGCTCTATGTTCCTATTGGTTGAACTTAGATACTTTGTTTCTTTTTCTGTACTTGTATTACTGCTGGAGTTTTAAAGTAAAGAAAGTAAAGCACAATACTAGCCTTCTGTCTTTAATAAAATTTGGGACTATAGAGTCACCAAAGCTATCATAATCCACATTATATAAATGGTTGAGGTGCTCGGTCCTGTCTTTATTTGTGGACAGTGACTCAAAAAAAAAAAGAAAAACAAGCACAGGATCGGTGGGTGGCTAGATGGGGGAGTCAAACTGACATAAGAATGGTAATTTAATCAATATATTCTACATGTCAATGAAAAATATTTATCTAAACACTGACAATGTTGAACATTGAAAATGTTGATTTATACTATGTATACTTTAAA
The DNA here is from genome assembly GCF_027579735.1 of Bombina bombina. Taxonomy (NCBI): domain Eukaryota; kingdom Metazoa; phylum Chordata; class Amphibia; order Anura; family Bombinatoridae; genus Bombina; species Bombina bombina. The sequence continues at coordinate 46,489,961 of NC_069501.1, forward strand.
GGGATAGTCTAGTCAAAATTAAACTTTCATTATTCAGATAGAACATGCAATTTTTTTTTTTTCAATTTTTTTTTTTTATTTACAGAAAAGAGATATATCCATATAATGTACCCACCCCCCGCCACGCAGGGAGGGGAGGAGTAGCAATACTAAACAAAAGTAGAAATAACACATCAGATACATACAAATCATACAAAAATCAAAATGTTTCATATGTCGTTCTGAAACCATCTTAACTCATATCTCTTTCTTGAATTTCTATTTTCTATAGACATTGTTTAAATTCCATCAATAAAAAAAAAGAGAAAAAATTAAAGAACCTTCAAACTAAACAAAATGTGTATCAGAAACATCTGAGAATAGTTATTTATTAACCACAAAATAGAAGGGAAAGAAGAGAAAAAAAAATACAAAAAAGAAAAGAAGAGGGAGAGAGAAGAAGAGAGGAAAAAAAAAAAAAAAAAAGGAAGGGTTATAGAGTATTTCCCTACCTTTTCCCCTCATCTTCGAAATTACCAGCAGTCTGGTTATTTCTACCAGATCCCCAATAAGACCAATTCTGTGTCTTTGAAAGGATAGATTATATACTCAATCTCACTCTGAGGGAGGGCTTTGATAAATTGAGCCCATTTAGAAAAAAAACTCCTAATATCATTATCATTTTGTAGGTTTGTATCAAGTTGTTCAATAATACATTGCTTCTTTAAGCAGTTTCTAACTTCAGTAATACTTGGAGTAGTTTTTGTTTTCCATTTTTTTAGGATCAGGTATCTGACCGCTAGGATAACCATATTAATAATTTTATTGTTGTTATGTGTTGTAACAAGGTTATCGACAAAGAAAACTATCTTCTTAGAGGAGAATTTAAATGGGGGGACCTTAACTACATTGTTAAGCCAATATTGAACTTTGAGCCAAAAGTTATGAATTTTTGGGCAGTCCCATATCATATGCAGGAGACCGGCAGCAATAAAAAAGAACATTTTGGACATTTATTAAACCCTGTGTTTCTACACTTGAGGCCCTTTTCTGGGGTAAAATAAGTCATAAGAAGGAGCCTTATATGCGACTCCCTCCAAGTAGCAGAAAGAGTTACTCGAGAGACCTCACGAATCGAATAGGTAAGAAGAGCTGGGTCTAATGGATCCTGGCCAAATAATGAAGACCACTTAAGGTGAAGTTGTTCTATTGTGTCGGGGCCTTTAAATGAGATCAAGAGTTGATAGATAAATGAAATAGATGTAAACCCATTTTTGACTAAAATTAACCAATTTTCCACCTGTCCCAGTGACCAGTCCCACCCGTGGTCCATGACCTGTTTTAGGGAAAAATGTCTCGCCTGTAAATACGCAAAAAAAAATTGATTAGGAATTTGAAATTCCTGCTTCAGGGAGTCAAATGTCCTGATGCATTTCCTTTCAAAGTCCAACAGTTGCTCAACCTTTACCAGACCTAACGTTGCCCAATTAGAGAATACAGTGGACTGGATTCCTGCTGGAAATTGGGGATTATTCATTATTGGGGTATATCTTGAAATCTCAGGCTTAATACGAAGAGAAAGACAAATTTTTCTCCACATACAAATTGGATTAAATATAGATCTGTTCTTTTTTATTTCTGCAGGTATTGTTTTACCATTACAATGAATCAGGGCTATTAGTGAGAATGGGTATACTATATTACTCTCTAGTTCTCCATTCGTTATGTAGTTGCTGTTGGTGAGCCAATCTGCTACAACTCGAGCGAGAAATACTTGGTTATATACCCGGAGATCTGGGAGAGATAGTCCTCCTAAATTTCTGGGAAGAGCTAATCTAGCTAGTGAAATTCTCGGTTTTCTGTTCTGCCAGATAAATGTTCGTAGTACAATATTAAATGATAAAACATCCTTTGCTCTAAGAAGCAATGGGGTGTTCTGAAGGACATATAGAATCTTGGGGAGAAGAACCATTTTATAAAGAGCTATGCGCCCCGACAAAGAGAGGGGAAGATTTTGCCAATTTTTTAAGTTTTTTTTTATATTAGTCAGAACCGGAGATATATTCAATGCATACCAATTGTCTGGATTAGATGAAATCCAAATACCTAGATATTTAAATGAATCCCTCACTATATTAAACGGAATAGATGTTAAAGAGTCCTTAGTTTGTCTAAGCCAGAGCATCTCCGACTTCGCAGCATTTACAGTATAACCTGAAAATAATCAAAATTTTTGAATTATAGAGAGAAGTTTTGGTATATTTCTAGAGATATTTGATAAATAAACCAATACATCGTCAGCGTAGAGGGCAATTTGTAATACTTTTTTATTAATCTTGATTCCATCTAATTGTTGCCTAATCTGAATCGCGAGGGGTTCAATAGCTAAGTCAAATAGAAGCGGGGAAAGAGGACAGCCCTGTCTCGTGCCTCTTTCTAATTTTATGTTCTGTGCATATAAACCATTTACTATTATCTTCGTAGAGGCATTTTTATATAAATTATTGAAAAATCTCAGGAAATGACCTGTAAGTCTAAATTGTTGCAAGGTAAATGCTATATGGTCGTGGTGAACCGCGTCAAACACCTTTTCTGCGTCAATTGAGATAATTGCCAAATCTGGGGTGTCCTCTCTCCCCGCCTCATAATGTCCCTTTTTCGAATGAAAGTGGTCTATTGTAAGAAATAACTCTCTTATTTTGGCTGACGAATTGCGTTTCAACAGGAAACCAGCTTGATCTTTGTCAATGATATTGGGAAGAAGCATTTGAAGCCTTTGTGCCAATATTGATGTTAAGAGTTTGTTATCAGTATTAAGAAGTGCAATAGGTCTATAAGATTCTTTTTTAGCTGGATCTTTACCTTGTTTAATAATAAGAGTGGTATATGAAGCCACAAAGTCAGGAGATGGGGTGTTTCCTTTTATATAGAGATCATTAAAAAGTGCAGTAAGATAAATTGTTATTTCAGGCATTAAAATCTTATAAAACTCGTTTGGAAGGGCGTCGGGTCCAGGAGTTTTATTTAGGGCAAGCTTTTTAATTGATGTAGTTATTTCTAAGTCTGTTATCGGGGCGCATAGCTCGTCCAGTGATTGAGAAGTTACTTTTGAAAAAAAAGCTTCCCCCCAAAATTCCTCCCGCTCTCTAATGTTAGAAGTCCTAGCAGCGTAAATGGATTTATAATAATCTGCAAAAACATCTAATAGTTCATCAGGTGTCTTCAGGAGTTTACCTTTAGAATATATTGAATTTATCAAAGGGGAGGCCCTATCTCGACTAACCAGATTTGCGAGTAGCTTCCCAGTTTTGCTCCCGAAGCGATATAGTTTTGCCTGCAATCTAAGATCTCTTTGAGTTGCTTGATAGAGAAGAGAGGAATCTCTTTCTGCTAAAGCAGCTATATATCTTGCCCAATTCCCAGGTGAACTGTGGAGAATATATTGGTTATAAGCATTTGTTACTGCTTTTAATAATTCCTTCTCTCTTATATTAAATTTTTTTGTTCTTGATATATTATATGCTAAAATTTCCCCCCGTAGGACTGCTTTAGCTGGCTCCCAGAACACCGCAGGTCTATTGATATATTCCCGATTAAATATTGCATATTCCCGGAATTTATCTATAAGCCAGTTCTTAAACTTAATATCTGTGGCTAGATAACGGGGAAACCGAAAGCCAGAGTTCCTAGGACACCTGGGACCTAATTGAAGATAAAGAGAGATTGGGGCATGATCAGAAATCATAATTGGTGATATCCCTGCTATAACATTGGATTTAGAAAGCCTATCATCTAAGAGAAAAAGATCTATTCGGGATAATGATTTGTGAGCCCTGGAATGACATGTATAGTCTCTGACATCTGGATTTTGAATTCTCCAAATATCAGAGACTTTTAGGTTATTTGTAATTTTGCTAAATAATTTTGTTTCCAGGTTGTCTCTTTTGGTTTTTATAATATTGGAATTCTGCCTCAATCTATCTAGCGGATGTTTTGGGGCCATATTAAAATCACCCCCTAAGATTAAATAGCCTTCTGCATATGACATGAGTCTGTTTTGAAGATTATCCCAAAAAGGTAGACTGAAAACATTTGGGGCATAAACGTTACAAAATGTGTACAGGGTTTTCCTTATTTTAATTTTTGCAATTATGTATCTCCCTTCATGATCTGTGTCTACCTGTACAACCTCATATAATAACTTTTTCCCCAAGAGAATCGCTACTCCACTTTTTCTCTGTGAAGAAGAAGAAAATAAAACTTCTTTTACCCAATCGGTCTTTAACTTAAGTACTTCTTCTGTTTTTAAATGAGTTTCTTGGAGAAAGGCTATGTCTACATTGTTTTTTCTCAAGTGGGATAGTATTGTCTTACGTTTAATAGGGGAGGTAAGGCCCCCGATATTCCAAGAAATTAGTTTAATTTTGTTATCGGTAGTCATTTAATAATAAAATAGTGGGGTTGAGCCATAGAGAAGGGGAAAAGGGAGGGAAAGAAGAAAAAAAAAAAAAAAAAACCAAGGGGGGGATGGGGAGGGGGAACAGACACAAACCATGGGCCTTCAGAGACCCGAACCAATCCTTGCCTAACATGTGTAAAGACTTATTTAGATTCTAACTAAATAGATAAGTACTAGCTAAGATCCCTATTTCAACCTGCAGGAAACTTCTGGGCTATAAATTTTTCTGCCTCCCTAGCTGAGTCAAAGAAATGAGTCTGATTTTCAATCATTATTTTCAGTCTGGCTGGGTATATAATAGTAGCCCGGTGACCCTGCCGTATTAATTGGGTACAAATTGGGGCCAATTCCCTCCTCTTAGATGATGTTTCTGCTGAAAAATCCTGAAAAAACATTATTTTAGCTTCCCCAAGAAATATAGGTTGATTTTTCTTATAATGTTGTAACAATAGAAGTTTATCTTGATAGTTCAATGCTTTGGCTATAATTGGCCTTGGTCTAGGGTTCTCTTTCTCAGGGGTTTGCCATCCTAACCTGTGGGCTCTCTCTAGAACTATTTGTGGGTGAGATTGTGGGATTTGTAACAATTGTGGTAATGTTATAGTTAATAATTTATTGAGGTCTTCGTATTGTTTTTCTTCTGGTACACCTATCACTCTAAAATTATTCCGCCTAGCACGGTTCTCAAGGTCTTCTAGCTTCGTTTGGGTTTTTATAAGATTAGAATTTATGGTATCTATTTTAGTAGTGTGAATTCCCATAGTGTCCTCTAGGTCAGAGATTCTTTGTTCTGCCTCACCTAATCTACTGGAAAATTGATGAATTTCAGCTGTTAAAGCTAATATATCTTGTTTGATTTCGTTCTTGAGGACATCGAATTTAGGTGTCAAAGCTTCGGATATACTTATAACTAGTGCTTGTAAATCTATCTGTTCGTTTATCTGTGAAGTATTAGTGTTAGTTAAATGAGTATCAGCCAAGGTCTCTAGTGTAGCTTTGTTCTTTTTATCCCTTTGTCTTGCTGCCATATTTAAAGGAGGAGTTTTGGCGTGTGTATTAATAAATTTATCCATGTATCAGTGAGTGTAAAATGTGGTTTAAGGGGTAAATTACTACCCTTAGTGTTAAAAAAAAAAGGGGGGGGGAGGAGTGCGTGAGTGTGTGGGAAAGTGAATATTTAATTAAACTTTGTGTGTTTTAAGGCCAAAGCCATGAGAAAATATTCTATCTATGCCAAAGAAAGAAAAAAGAAAAGGGAGAAAAAAGAAGAAAAAAAAAAATATATAGATCTATCCAACTATGGAGAATAATAGTTTTTCACCAGCCTCAAGAACTTTCTAGAGATCAATGTTTTACACGTATACTTCTAGCTAGAAAGGCCTTGTTCCAACCATTAGCAAGGTTGATAGGGTGTCAGTGATATATATTTTTGTTTACTAGTTGCTCAAAATAGTTTTTTACTCTAATATTGTAAAAAATAGACTTTAGTATATTTAATTTAAGCCCAAAGATATTATGCGGTCCCTATGGCAAGGTTAACCCTGTATCAATTTTTAACAAAACAGAAAAATAATTACCCTAAGTTATTTTTTCTTATCTAGGGTATTAGAACCCATCTTCTATACGAGATATTTCAGCCATTCACAAACTAAAAGAAGAAAGGTAAATAACAAAACAAGAACATCAAAAAAAAAAAATGATGAAGCAGATTTACATAATGAGACTAGCCTTATCAATTTCTCTGATAATTTCACCCAGATATAAGATATATCTTCCACTCCTTATTTTTTAAACAATCTATCCAATGCAGTTGTGTTGCATACAATTAACTTCAGCCTTATTGGCTTAGTTAGTTTGAGGACTTCTATTATATCTGGGGCGATAATCTTAGGTGTTTATAACTTCTTATCTGGTTTTTACCCTAGATCAAGTGTAAATATCAACAAAATGTATCCCACTATTGTGCTCGTACAGTAGGGCTATTAACCGGTAAGGTTATTTTTGACCCAATAACAGATTATACCTGCTCATTCATTAAGATTTTTAAATAAAAAAAGAAAAGAAAATTTAAATCTAAGAAAAAGGGCCCACAATAGAAATTGTACCTAAAAAATAGCTATTTGCTTTCTTGTAAGTAAGTATAATATTTTTATTACTTTGTAACAGTCCAAGTATATGTTTATTTATACCAAGTCTTCTGCCTCAATGTATCAGTTTGCCTTTAATATATTTTGAGGAAATAACAAAGTTATGCATATAAGGCCCAGCACATCTTTAGGCAGACAGTTCTTAGTCATGAGGAGGCTCAGCTAAGGGCAATTGGAAAAAGTACCTGACCGTGTCCGTGGGACTTTACTTGTTGCACCCGCTGTTGTAGCTGGAAAGGCACAATGCAGAGCTAGTACCCTCCCAAGCAGCTCCTGTGGGAGAGGGGGAACCAGCCTGCTAAGAATGACACAATGCGCCCAGCAATCTGGGCAGTTCAGCTTCGCGCCCGAAGCTTATTCATCAGAGGAGCCGTCCTGTAGCAGAGAGAGTTGGAGAAGAGGGGCCAATGCACCCTCACTTGGAAGCAGACCAGTCAGATGGAAAATCCAACTCGGGTATCCGTGAGAGACGCTGTCAGCGGAGAGACCAAGAAAACCTCTGCTAGACCGGAACCCCCTCACGCAGCATCGGTGGGAGGGGGAAAAACCAGCCTTCACGCAGGTGTGCCTCTGCGTCTCTCAGTCCCGGCTCATTGGTGCCCCAGGAGAAGAAAATGTAGCGCCCCGCTCTTCAACGGGAATCAGGTCTCCAGTGAGAGAGGCAAATCTCCAACAACAGGGCACTGTCTGTCTCCAGCTGGAATCTGTCCGGGCAGCCCTCCGGCAAGACTGCTCCCTTCCAATATCCAGTCGGTCTGCGTGTAACTCCCAGGTAAAAGGTAGACAGCGTCTTTGCCTGCAGTTCTTAGCTTTGAGAGAAATACCGCGGTCACTGGGCAGTGTACAATACTGTCTTCTACCCCCCTCTCAGGGTAGACATAGGAGGGGGGGAGTATTCTTGACCGCTCAGGTGTCTTTGCTTTCTCCTTATGACAAAACCGTTATATCAGGTAACTTAGAAACAGGGGAGAGTATATTAATGTCCAGACCCTCAGTCTATTTAGCAATTGTGGCTCAGTGCGATGTAAGGGCACTGTTGGAGTGCCGGCAGCGTGTTAGCGTGGTTTAGGCAAGCTGACCTAGGCCCAAGGTCTTCGGCACCAATTTACCCCTGCCAATAGCTCCCTGGAACATGGAGCAAGTGTTTGCGCGGCCATTACACTTAGACTCCTCCTACCAGCACCTCTAGAACATGCTATTTTAAGCAACTTTCTAATTTACGCTTTTTATCAATTTTTCTGTTTTATTGGTATCTTTATTTGAATGTTAGCTTATGAGCCGGCCCATTTCTGGTTCAGCACCTGGGTAGCACTTGCTGATTGGTGGCTACATTTAGACACCAATCAGAAAGTGCTACACAGTTGCTGAACCAAAAATAGGCCAGCTACTATGCTTACATTCCTGCTTTTTCAAATAAAGATACAAAGAGAATGAAGCAAAATTGATGATAGGAGTAAATTAGAAAGTTGCTTAAAATTGCATGCTCTATTTGAATCATGAAAGTTTAATTTTGACTAGATTATTCCTTTAAAATAATGTTGACTGTCCCTTTAAGCACAAAATAAAATCTATAAAAATGTTAATTAAATTATTTTAATATACTACATCATGTACAGGGTTAAAATAAAAACCAAAAGTTAACCCCTGAAGTCACAGCAGAAAGTAGGTATGTAAAAGTTGTGTTTTAACAAAATCTACAAATACAGGAACCGGAGAGCTAAATGAGCTGTACTGCTATGAATAGCAGCTCTGGGGTGCATTAAAGTTGATTGTGGTAAATTTAAAGAGATAGCACACCAATTTTAAAAAGTTTATGCAAAAGTGCACACAAGTGCCTGAAACTGTTGAGGTTATTTTGTGTATATTTTTCTCCAGGCTATGTGAAACTTGTACATAAATTAAAAGAGAGAAGCGCTAAACCTGGGAACGAACAATAGCATAATAGCTTGTTCTATGGCAAGTCACCACCCAAGAAGCAGCCTCCTTTTGCTCAACATGTGCCTTTCACAGAGAAGAAACAACGTGTACACGCTCATGCAAGTAGCGGTGGGCTATATTTACCTGTCAGCACCTTCATCTACTGTGCAAACCTCAGCTGCAAACAACTACTTCCAGTAGACGACCCATATGTAGGGATGGGTAAATGCTTTGCAACATTTTAAAAATGATTTTTAACACATTTGTTTGTTATTTTGAATTTTGAATGTTTGTACAACGTTCTAACATTTGTTTTTTTAATAGTATTTCTAATGCTTTCTTTAAATATAATTGAATTAGACAATATTAAAAATAGAAAAATTTAAATCAATATACTTATATCAATTATGTATCATTTCACTAAATTCCATACCACATCAAACTTAAAATCGAAGGTTAAATTCGAAATTTTGAATGTGTATATTCAATCTAATTCTGAACTTTAGAAAACAAAAGTAACATTCAAAAATAGGAAATAACGTTAGTTTAACAAATTTTAAAAGGTTTTGTCCTTATTGACATTTGTTTGTCCAAAGTGAATTCCACAGAACTATTAGTTTGACTAAACAAACTGTACTTTAGACAAATTTGCCAATCCCTACCCATATGAAGCAGTGGAAGCACAGTGCCAAAGATCTCACAAGGAGCAACATTCTGCAACCCAGGGGATTTAGAAATGAATGCACATTTCCCCTGGTGAGGCCTGTGGGTCACACAAGGAGCAGCACACTGCAGAACAGGGGACTGGCAGATAAATAAATCTGCATTTCACCTGTGAGCCTGTGACATTTCTACACTGGGAAGATTATCACTACCAGGCTGAAAATGTCTTGCCTACAACTCTTTCCTTCGTAGGCCCTCTGATTAGTTAGAGAACAACTCTCAATGACGAGGAGATAAGCAATTCAGAATTCAGGATAAGTGGGAGGGATTTATAGCTCTTGTATCTTGAGATGTTTTAGCCTCATCTTAGGGGACAGAAGGGTAATTCCCATCGGTGGACTCTCACCATCTGATAGAAGAAACATGTACAGTAATCATAACATCTACCTCTCCTCCTAAAGGCCTGAAGATGTAAATTCAATATTCAGCTGAGACCCCACAAATAGGAATAGCTGTTTGAAGACCTGAAGTCGCCCTAAAAGTAGGGACAGCCATTTAAATAACTTTATGTAAAGATTCATCTGACTGTTGGGATTAACACCAGTAAGTAAGAGAGGGCTGTGTCTTGTGGTGCCGGATGCACTTGCACCTTGTTACAGTATGAGTAATTTGCTAAATATGATCAACTTTTATATATGTATTTGTGAGTGTATATATAAATATATATATGTATGTATGTGTGTGATGTGACTGCTTAGTGTTCAGCTTGCTGAAAGTTTCTCAAGGACACACCTGTTCATGGACAAGAATAAAGCAGTAAAATCCTTTAGTTAAAATAGTTTAGTGAAAAAGTCCAGAAGCCATGTGCGCAGCTGTCCAAAAGTTAGAAACAGCATAGAGGAATAGGTAAAGTTCAGAGATACAAATAACTTTAGAAACAAACATATAAATTCAGCTCTTATGAACCAATCACACTCTTAGCCAACTCAAAGCATCCACCATTATCCATTTTTGGGTTGTATTAGCTGAAGAGGCCTGTCAGTATAGGTATATAAGGAGAAGAGAGAGAAGTAGGAAAAGAGAGAGGAGAGAAGAAAGGAAAGAGGTTACAAGCTCTTACTGGGCCTCAGAGGTAATTATATTATGCACTTATTTACTTTATAGCTATAAGGTTGTTTTTATGTCTGTTTACATTTGATGTAAGAAATTGTATGCAGTTATGTCAATGTGTTTTATGTAATGTATTTAATGTAACTCATATTAATGGTACCATATAAAGAAGCATAGAATATTATATCGTGTGATCTAAGATTTTGGGTGCTGTGACTAATAAAGTTGTTATATTAAGCTGTCTTTCTCACAAGCAAATTCTTTCATAAATAATAGTTATTATTATTATTAATATAAATATTATATTCCACAATTAATAATTAATCTTCAATAACCTGGAGCAGGAGTGACACAGCTGGTGCCGGATGTACTAACACCTGGAGCAGGAGTGACACAGCCAGTGCTGGATACACTAACACCTGGAGCAGGAGTGACACAACCAGTGCCGGATGCACTAACACCTGGAGCAGGAGTGACACAGCCAGTGCCGGATGCACTAACACCTGGAGCAGGAGTGACACAGCCAGTGCCGGATGCACTAACACCTGGAGCAGGAGTGACACAGCCGGCGCTGGATGCACTAACACCTGGAGCAGGAGTGACACAGCCGGCGCTGGATGCACTAACACCTGGAGCAGGAGTGACACAGCCAGTGCCAGGATGCACTAACACCTGGAGCAGGAGTGACACAGCCAGTGCCGGATGCACTAACACCTGGAGCAGGAGTGACACAGCCGGCGCTGAATGCACTAACACCTGGAGCAGGAGTGACACAGCCGGTGCTGGATGCACTAACACCTGGAGCAGAAGTGACACAGCCAGTGCCGGATGCACTTGCACCTTTAGCAGGAGTGACACAGCCAGGGTCGGATGCACTAGCACCTGGAGCAAGAGTGACACAGCTGGTGCCGGATGCACTAGCACCTGGAGCAGGAGTGACACAGCCGGGGTCGGATGCACTAGCACCTGGAGCAAGAGTGACACAGCCGGGGTCGGATGCACTAGCACCTGGAGCAGGAGTGACACAGCCAGTGCAGGATGCACTAACACCTGGAGCAGGAGTGACACAGCCGGCGCTGGATGCACTAACACCTGGAGCAGGAGTGACACAGCCGGCGCTGGATGCACTAACACCTGGAGCAGAAGTGACACAGCCAGTGCCGGATGCACTTGCACCTGGAGCAGGAGTGACACAGCCAGGGTCGGATGCACTAGCACCTGGAGCAAGAGTGACACAGCTGGTGCCGGATGCACTAGCACCTGGAGCAGGAGTGACACAGCCGGGGTCGGATGCACTAGCACCTGGAGCAAGAGTGACACAGCCGGGGTCGGATGCACTAGCACCTGGAGCAAGAGTGACACAGCCAGGGTCGGATGCACTAGCACCTGGAGCAGGAGTGACACAGCTGGGGTCGAATGCACTAGCACTTGGAGCAGGAGTGACACAGCCGGGGTCGGATGCACTAGCACCTGGAGCAAGAGTGACACAGCCAGGGTCGGATGCACTAGCACCAGGAGCAGGAGTGACACAGCCAGGGTTGGATGCACTAGCACCTGGAGCAGGAGTGACATAGCCGGTGCCAGATGCACTTGCACCTGGAGCAGGAGGACACAGTTGGTGCCGTATGCACTAGCACCTGGAGCAGAAGTGACACAGCTGGCGCCAGATGCACTAGCACCTGGAGCAAGAGGGACACAGGTGGTGCCGGATGCACTAGCATCTGGAGCAGGAGTGACACAGCCGGGGTTGAATGCACTAGCACCTGGAGCAGGAGTGACACAGGTGGTGCCGAATGCACTAGCACCTGGAGCAGGAGTGACACAGCTGGTTCCGGATGCACTAGCACCTGGAACAAGAGTGACACAGGTGGTGCTGGATGCACTAGCATCTGGAGCAGGAGTGACACAGCCGGGGTCGGATGCTTGAGCACCAGGAGCAGAAGTGACACAGCCAGTGCCGGATGCACTTGCACCTGGAGCAGGAGTGACACAGGTGGTGCCGGATGCACTTGCACCTGGAGCAGGAGTGACACAGCCGGGGCCGGATGCACTAGCACCTGAAGCAGGAGTTACATAGGTGGTACAAGTGGTGCTTGATGCACTGGCAGTAAGGGCAGGTTTAGCACAGGTTGCACTGGCAGTTAGTTCAGGTTTGGCACTGGATGCACTGGCAGTTAGGGCAGGTTTGGAACAGGTTGCATTGGCAGCTAGGGAAGGTTTGGCACTGGATACATTGGCGACTAGGGCAGTTCGATACAGGTTGCACTGGAAGTAAGGTCAGGTTTGGCACAGATTACACTGGCAGTTAGTTCAGGTTTGACACTGGCTACATTGGCATTACAGGTTTGGCACAGATTGCACTTGCAGTTAGTTTCGGTTTGGCACTGGATGCACTGGCAGTTAGTTCCGGTTTGGCACAGATTGCACTGGCAGTTAGTTCAGGTTTGGCACTGGATGCACTGGCAGTTAGGGCAGGGTTGACACAGGTTGCACTGGCAGTTAGGGCAGGTTTGGCACTGTATGCACTGGGAGTTAGGACAGGTTTTACACAGGTTGCACTGGCAGTTAGGGCAGGTTTGGCACAGGTTGCACTGGCAGTTAGGGCAGGTTTGGCACTGGATGCACTGGCAGTTAAGGCAGGTTTGGCACAGGACGGGTTGCACTAGTAGTTAGGTTTAGAACAGGTTGGACTGTCAGGTTTGGCACAGGTAGCACTTGTAGTTAGGGTAGGTTTGGCACAGGTTGCACTGGATGCACTGGCATTTATGGATGATTTGGCAAAGGTTGCACCTGCAGTTAGGGTAGGATTGGCACAGGTTTCACAGAATGGTTTGGCACAGGTTGCATTGGGATTTTGGTCAGGTTTAGCACAGGTTTAGCACTGGATACACTGTCAGTTAGGTCAGGTTTGGCACAAGTTGCACTTGCAGTTAGGGGAGGTTTGGCACAGGTTACACTAGCAGATAGAGCAGGTTTGGCACAGGTTACTACAGACTGTTGCTTTTATTATTTGTGTCACTGCAGACTGTTGCATTTGTTATTTGCACCACTACAAACTGTGGCTCTTGTTATTTGCTTCACTACAGACTGTTGGTTTTGTTATTTGCACCACTACAGACTGTTGGTTTTGTTATTTGCGTCACTACAGACTGTTGCTTTTGTTATTTGTTTCACTACAGACTGTTACTTTTGTTATTTGCACCACTACAGACTGTTGCTTTTATTATTTGCACTACTACAGACTGTTGCTTTTGTTATTTGCACCACTACAGACTGTTGCTTTTGTTATTTGCACTACTACAGACTGTTACTTTTGTTATTTGCACCACTACAGACTGTTGCTTTTGTTATTTGTTTCACTACAGACTGTTGCTTTTGTTATTTGCACCACTACAGACTGTTACTTTTGTTATTTGCTTCACTACAGACTGTTGGTTTTGTTATTTGTTTCACTACAGACTGTTGCTTTTGTTAATTGTACCACTACAGACTGTTGCTTTTGTTATTTGCACCACTACAGACTGTTGCTTTAGTTATTTGCGTCACTACAGACTGTTGCTTTTGTTATTTGCTTCACTACAGACTGTTGCTTTTGTTATTTGCTTCACTACAGACTGTTGGTTTTGTTATTTGTTTCACTACAGACTGTTGCTTTTGTTAATTGTACCACTACAGACTGTTGCTTTTGTTATTTGCACCACTACAGACTGTTGCTTTTGTTATTTGCGTCACTACAGACTGTTGCTTTTGTTATTTGCACCACTACAGACTGTTACTTTTGTTATTTGCACCACTACAGACTGTTGCTTTAGTTATTTCCGTCACTAAAGACTGTTGCTTTAGTTATTTTCGTCACTACAGACTGTTGCTTTAGTTATTTGCGTCACTACAGACTGTTGCTTTTGTTATTTGCACCTCTACAGACTGTTGCTTTAGTTATTTGCGTCACTACAGACTGTTGCTTTTGTTATTTGTGTCACTACAGACTGTTGCTTTTGTTATTTGCTTCACTACAGACTGTTGGTTTTGTTATTTGCACCACTACAGACTGTTGCTTTTGTTATTTGCACCACTACAGACTGTTGGTTTTGTTATTTGCACCACTACAGACTGTTGCTTTTGTTATTTGCTTCACTACAGACTGTTGGTTTTGTTATTTGTTTCACTACAGACTGTTACTTTTGTTATTTGCACCACTACAGACTGTTGCTTTTGTTATTGCACTACTACAGACTGTTGTTTTTATTATTTGCGTCACTACAGACTGTTGCTTTTGTTATTTGCACCACTACAGACTGTTGCTTTTGTTATTTGCACCACTACAGACTGTTGCTTTTATTATTTGCACCACTAAAGACTGTTGCTTTTACTATTTGCACCACTACAGACTGTTGCTTTTGTTATTTGCACCACTACAGACTGTTGTTTTTGTTATTTGCACCTCTACAGACTGTTGCTTTTGTTATTTGCACCACTACAGACTGTTGCTTTTGTGATTTGCACCACTACAGACTGTTGCTTTTGTGATTTGCACCACTACAGACTGTTGCTTTTGTGATTTGCACCACTACAGACTGTTGCTTCTGTTATTTGCGTCACTACAGACTGTTGCTTTAGTTATTTGCTTCACTACAGACTGTTGCTTTTGTTATTTGCGTCACTACAGACTGTTGCTTTTGTTATTTGCACCACTACAGACTGTTGCTTTAGTTATTTGCGTCACTACAGACTGTTGCTTTTGTTATTTGTGTCACTACAGACTGTTGCTTTTGTTATTTGCTTCACTACAGACTGTTGCTTTTGTTATTTGCTTCACTACAGACTGTTGGTTTTGTTATTTGTTTCACTACAGACTGTTGCTTTTGTTAATTGTACCACTACAGACTGTTGGTTTTGTTATTTGCACCACTACAGACTGTTGCTTTTGTTATTTGCACCACTACAGACTGTTGCTTTTGTTATTTGCGTCACTACAGACTGTTGCTTTTGTTATTTGCACCACTACAGACTGTTGCTTTTGTTATTTGCGTCACTACAGACTGTTGCTTTTGTTATTTGCACCACTACAGACTGTTGCTTTAGTTATTTCCGTCACTACAGACTGTTGCTTTAGTTATTTGCGTCACTACAGACTGTTGCTTTAGTTATTTGCGTCACTACAGACTGTTGCTTTTGTTATTTGCACCTCTACAGACTGTTGCTTTAGTTATTTGCGTCACTACAGACTGTTGCTTTTGTTATTTGTGTCACTACAGACTGTTGCTTTTGTTATTTGCTTCACTACAGACTGTTGGTTTTGTTATTTGTTTCACTACAGACTGTTGCTTTTGTTATTTGTGTCACTACAGACTGTTGCTTTTGTTATTTGCTTCACTACAGACTGTTGCTTTTGTTATTTGCTTCACTACAGACTGTTGGTTTTGTTATTTGTTTCACTACAGACTGTTGCTTTTGTTAATTGTACCACTACAGACTGTTGGTTTTGTTATTTGCACCACTACAGACTGTTGCTTTTGTTATTTGCTTCACTACAGACTGTTGGTTTTGTTATTTGTGTCACTACAGACTGTTGCTTTTGTTATTTGCTTCACTACAGACTGTTGCTTTTGTTATTTGCTTCACTACAGACTGTTGGTTTTGTTATTTGTTTAACTACAGACTGTTGCTTTTGTTAATTGTACCACTACAGACTGTTGGTTTTGTTATTTGCACCACTACAGACTGTTGCTTTTGTTATTTGCTTCACTACAGACTGTTGGTTTTGTTATTTGTTTCACTACAGACTGTTACTTTTGTTATTTGCACCACTACAGACTGTTGCTTTTGTTATTGCACTACTACAGACTGTTGTTTTTATTATTTGCGTCACTACAGACTGTTGCTTTTGTTATTTGCACCACTACAGACTGTTGCTTTTGTTATTTGCACCACTACAGACTGTTGCTTTTATTATTTGCACCACTACAGACTGTTGCTTTTACTATTTGCACCACTACAGACTGTTGCTTTTGTTATTTGCACCACTACAGACTGTTGCTTTTGTTATTTGCACCTCTACAGACTGTTGCTTTTGTTATTTGCACCACTACAGACTGTTGCTTTTGTTATTTGTGTCACTACAGACTGTTGCTTTTGTTATTTGCTTCACTACAGACTGTTGCTTTTGTTATTTGCTTCACTACAGACTGTTGGTTTTGTTATTTGTTTCACTACAGACTGTTGCTTTTGTTATTTGCTTCACTACAGACTGTTGGTTTTGTTATTTGCACCACTACAGACTGTTGCTTTTGTTATTTGCACCACTACAGACTGTTGGTTTTGTTATTTGCACCATTACAGACTGTTGCTTTTGTTATTTGCTTCACTACAGACTGTTGCTTTTGTTATTTGTTTCACTACAGACTGTTACTTTTGTTATTTGCACCACTACAGACTGTTGCTTTTGTTATTGCACTACTACAGACTGTTGTTTTTATTATTTGCGTCACTACAGACTGTTGCTTTTGTTATTTGCACCACTACAGACTGTTGCTTTTGTTATTTGCACCACTACAGACTGTTGCTTTTATTATTTGAACCACTACAGACTGTTGCTTTTACTATTTGCACCACTACAGACTGTTGCTTTTGTTATTTGCACCACTACAGACTGTTGCTTTTGTTATTTGTGTCACTACAGACTGTTGCTTTTGTTATTTGCACCACTACAGACTGTTGCTTTTGTGATTTGCACCACTACAGACTGTTGGTTTTGTTATTTGTTTCACTACAGACTGTTGCTTTTGTTAATTGTACCACTACAGACTGTTGGTTTTGTTATTTGCACCACTACAGACTGTTGCTTTTGTTATTTGCTTCACTACAGACTGTTGGTTTTGTTATTTGTTTCACTACAGACTGTTACTTTTGTTATTTGCACCACTACAGACTGTTGCTTTTGTTATTGCACTACTACAGACTGTTGTTTTTATTATTTGCGTCACTACAGACTGTTGCTTTTGTTATTTGCACCACTACAGACTGTTGCTTTTGTTATTTGCACCACTACAGACTGTTGCTTTTATTATTTGCACCACTACAGACTGTTGCTTTTACTATTTGCACCACTACAGACTGTTGCTTTTGTTATTTGCACCACTACAGACTGTTGCTTTTGTTATTTGCACCTCTACAGACTGTTGCTTTTGTTATTTGCACCACTACAGACTGTTGCTTTTGTTATTTGTGTCACTACAGACTGTTGCTTTTGTTATTTGCTTCACTACAGACTGTTGGTTTTGTTATTTGTTTCACTACAGACTGTTGCTTTTGTTATTTGCTTCACTACAGACTGTTGGTTTTGTTATTTGCACCACTACAGACTGTTGCTTTTGTTATTTGCACCACTACAGACTGTTGGTTTTGTTATTTGCACCACTACAGACTGTTGCTTTTGTTATTTGCTTCACTACAGACTGTTGCTTTTGTTATTTGTTTCACTACAGACTGTTACTTTTGTTATTTGCACCACTACAGACTGTTGCTTTTGTTATTGCACTACTACAGACTGTTGTTTTTATTATTTGCGTCACTACAGACTGTTGCTTTTGTTATTTGCACCACTACAGACTGTTGCTTTTGTTATTTGCACCACTACAGACTGTTGCTTTTATTATTTGAACCACTACAGACTGTTGCTTTTACTATTTGCACCACTACAGACTGTTGCTTTTGTTATTTGCACCACTACAGACTGTTGCTTTTGTTATTTGTGTCACTACAGACTGTTGCTTTTGTTATTTGCACCACTACAGACTGTTGCTTTTGTGATTTGCACCACTACAGACTGTTGCTTTTGTGATTTGCACCACTACAGACTGTTGCTTCTGTTATTTGCGTCACTACAGACTGTTGCTTTAGTTATTTGCTTCACTACAGACTGTTGCTTTTGTTATTTGCGTCACTACAGACTGTTGCTTTTGTTATTTGCACCACTACAGACTGTTGCTTTAGTTATTTGCGTCACTTCAGACTGTTGCTTTTGTTATTTGTGTCACTACAGACTGTTGCTTTTGTTATTTGCTTCACTACAGACTGTTGCTTTTGTTATTTGCTTCACTACAGACTGTTGGTTTTGTTATTTGTTTCACTACAGACTGTTGCTTTTGTTAATTGTACCACTACAGACTGTTGGTTTTGTTATTTGCACCACTACAGACTGTTGCTTTTGTTATTTGCACCACTACAGACTGTTGCTTTTGTTATTTGCGTCACTACAGACTGTTGCTTTTGTTATTTGCACCACTACAGACTGTTGCTTTTGTTATTTGCGTCACTACAGACTGTTGCTTTTGTTATTTGCACCACTACAGACTGTTGCTTTAGTTATTTCCGTCACTACAGACTGTTGCTTTAGTTATGTGCGTCACTACAGACTGTTGCTTTTGTTATTTGCGTCACTACAGACTGTTGCTTTTGTTATTTGCACCTCTACAGACTGTTGCTTTAGTTATTTGCGTCACTACAGACTGTTGCTTTTGTTATTTGTGTCACTACAGACTGTTGCTTTTGTTATTTGCTTCACTACAGACTGTTGCTTTTGTTATTTGCTTCACTACAGACTGTTGGTTTTGTTATTTGTTTCACTACAGACTGTTGCTTTTGTTAATTGTACCACTACAGACTGTTGGTTTTGTTATTTGCACCACTACAGACTGTTGCTTTTGTTATTTGCTTCACTACAGACTGTTGGTTTTGTTATTTGTTTCACTACAGACTGTTACTTTTGTTATTTGCACCACTACAGACTGTTGCTTTTGTTATTGCACTACTACAGACTGTTGTTTTTATTATTTGCGTCACTACAGACTGTTGCTTTTGTTATTTGCACCACTACAGACTGTTGCTTTTGTTATTTGCACCACTACAGACTGTTGTTTTTATTACTTGCACCACTACAGACTGTTGCTTTTACTATTTGCACCACTACAGACTGTTGCTTTTGTTATTTGCACCACTACAGACTGTTGCTTTTGTTATTTGCAGCTCTACAGACTGTTGCTTTTGTTATTTGCACCACTACAGACTGTTGCTTTTGTGATTTGCACCTCTACAGACTTTTGCTTTTGTGATTTGCACCACTACAGACTGTTGCTTTTGTGATTTGCACCACTACAGACTGTTGCTTTTGTTATTTGCGTCACTACAGACTGTTGCTTTAGTTATTTGCTTCACTACAGACTGTTGCTTTTGTTATTTGCGTCACTACAGTCTGTTGCTTTTGTTATTTGCACCACTACAGACTGTTGCTTTTGTTTTTTGCACCACTACAGACTGTTGCATTTGTTATTTGCACCACTACAGACTGTTCCTTTTGCTGTTTGCACCACTATAGACTGTTGCTTTTGTTATTTGCATGACTGTTACTTTTGCTATTTGCACCACAACAGACTGTTGCTTTTGTTATTTGCACCACTACAGACTGTTGCTTTTGCTGTTTGCACCACTACAGACTGTTGCTTTTGTTATTTGCCTCACTACAGACTATTGCTTTTGTTATTTGCTTTAATACAGACTGTTGCTTTTGTTATTTGCATCACTACAGACTGTTACTTTTGTTATTTGCACAACTATAGATGTTGCTTTTGTTATTTGCATGACTGTTACTTTTGCTATTTGCACCACAACAGACTGTTGCTTTTGTTATTTGCACCACTACAGACTGTTGCTTTTGCTGTTTGCACTACTACAGACTGTTGCTTTGGTTATTTGCACTACTACAGACTGTTGCTTTTGCTATTTGCACCACTACAGACTGTTGCTTTTGTTATTTGCACCACTACAGATTGTTGATTTTGTTATTTGCACTACTATAGACTGTTGCTTTTGCTATTTGCACCACTACAGACTGTTACTTTTGTTATTTGCTTCACTACAGACTATTGCTTTTGTTATTTACACTACAACAGACTGTTGCTTTTGCTGTTTGCACCACTACAGACTGTTGCTTTTGTTATTTGCACTACTACAGACTGTTACTTTTGTTATTTGCACTACTACAGACTGTTAATTTTGTTATTTGCACTACTACAGACTGTTGTTTTTGCTATTTGCACCACTACGGACTGTTGCTTTTGTTATTTGCACCACTACAGACTGTTACTTTTGCTATATGCACCACTACAGACTGTTACTTTTGTTATTTGCACAACTACAGACTGTTGCTTTTGTTATTTGCACCACTACAGACTGTTGCTTTTGTTATTTGCACTACTACAGACTGTTACTTTTGTTATTTGCACCACTACAGACTGTTGCTTTTGTTATTTGCACTACTACAGACTGTTGCTTTTGTTATTTCCACCACTACAGACTGTTACTTTTGTTATTTGCACCACTACAGACTGTAGTAGTGCAAATAACAAAAGTTACAGTCTGTAGTAGTGCAAATAACAAAAGTAACAGACTGTTACTTTTGTTATTTGCACTACTACAGACAGTTGCTTTTGTTATTTGCACTACTACAGACTGTTACTTTTGTTATTTGCACTACTATATACTGTTACTTTTGTTATTTGCACCACTACAGACTGTTGCTTTTGTTATTTTCACTACTACAGAATGTTGCTTTTGCTATTTGCACACTACAGACTGTTGCCTTTTGTTATTTGCACTACTACAGACTGTTGCTTTTGTTATTTGCGTCACTACATACTGTTGCTTTTGTTATTTGCACAACTACAGACTGTTGCTTTTGTTATTTGCACCACTACAGACTGTTGCTTTTATTATTTCCGTCACTACAGATTGTTACTTTTGTTATTTGCACCTCTACATACTGTTGCTTTTGTTATTTGCTTCACTACAGATTGTTGCTTTTGTTATTTGCTTCACTACAGACTGTTTCTTTTGTTATTTGCGCTACTACAGACTGTTGCTATTGCTGTTTGCACCGCTACAGACTGTTGCTTTTGTTATTTGCACTACTACAGACTGTTACTTTTGTTATTTGCACTACTACAGACTGTTGCTTTTGCTATTTGCACCACTACGGACTGTTGCTTTTATTATTTGCACTACTACAGACTGTTACTTTTACTATTTGCACCACTACAGACTGTTAATATTGCTATTTGCACCACTACAGACTGTTGCTTTTGTTATTTGCACCACTACAGACTGTTGCTTTTGTTATTTGCACCACTACAGACTGTTGCTTTTGTTATTTGCACTACTACAGACTGTTACTTTTGTTATTTGCGTCACTACAGATTGTTGCTTTTATTATTTCCGTCACTACAGATTGTTGCTTTTGTTATTTGCACCACTACAGACTGTTGCTTTTGTTATTTGCACCACTACAGACTGTTGCTTTTGTTATTTGCACCTCTACAGACTGTTGCTTTTGTTATTTGCGTGCGTCACTACAGACTGTTGCTTTTGTTATTTGCGTGCGTCACTACAGACTGTTGCTTTTGCTATTTGCGTCACTACAGACTGTTGCTTTTGTTATTTGCTTCACTACAGAGTGTTACTTTTGTTATTTGCTTCACTACAGACTGTTGCTTTTGTTATTTGCTTCACTACAGACTGTTGCTTTTGTTAATTGTACCACTACAGACTGTTGCTTTTTTATTTGCACCACTACAGACTGTTGCTTTTTTTATTTGCACCACTACAGACTGTTGCTTTTATTATTTCCGTCACTACAGACTGTTGCTTTTATTATTTCCGTCACTACAGACTGTTGCTTTTATTATTTCTGTCACTACAGACTGTTGATTTTATTATTTCCATCACTACAGATTGTTGCTTTTGTTATTTGCGTCACTACAGACTGTTGCTTTTGTTATTTGCACCACTACAGACTGTTGCTTTTGTTATTTGCACCACTACAGACTGTTGCTTTTGTTACTTCCACCACTACAGACTGTTGCTTTTGTTATTTGCACCACTACAGACTGTTGCTTTTGTTATTTGCACCTCTACAGACTGTTGCTTTAGTTATTTGTACCACTACAGACTTTTGCTTTTATTATTTGCGGCACTACAGACTGTTGCTTTTATTATTTGCACCACTACAGACTGTTGCTTTTATTATTTGCGTCACTACAGACTGTTGCTTTTATTATTTGCACCACAACAGACTGTTGCTTTTATTATTTGCGTCACTACAGAGTGTTGCTTTTGTTATTTGCACCACTACAGACTGTTGCTTTTGTTATTTGCACCACAACAGGCTGTTGCTTTTATTATTTGCGTCACTACAGACTGTTGCTTTTGTTATTTGCACCTCTACAGACTGTTGATTTTGTTATTTGCACCACTACAGACTGTTGCTTTTGCTATTTGCACCTCTACAGATTGTTGCTTTTGTTATTTGCGTCACTACAGACTGTTGCTTTTGTTATTTGCACTACTACAGACTGTTACTTTTACTATTTGCTCCACTACAGACTGTTACTTTTGTTATTTGCACCACTACAGACGGTTGCTTTTGTTATTTGCACCACTACAGACTGTTGCTTTTGTTATTTGCACCACTACAGACTGTTGCTTTTGTTATTTGCTTCACTACAGACTGTTGCTTTTGTTATTTGCACCACAACAGACTGTTGCTTTTGTTATTGCACCACTACAGACTGTTGCTTTTGTTATTTGCACCACTACAGACTGTTGTTTTTGTTATTGCACCACTACAGACTGTTGGTTTCGTTACTGCACCACTACAGACTGTTGCTTTTGTTATTGCACCACTACAGACTGTTGGTTTTGTTTTTTGCACTACTACAGACTGTTGCTTTTGTTATTTGCACCACTACAGACTGTTGCTTTTGTTATTTGCACCACTACAGACTGTTGCTTTTGTTATTTGCACCACTACAGACTGTTGCTTTTGTTATTTGCACCACTACAGACTGTTGCTTTTGCTATTTGCACCTCTACAGATTGTTGCTTTTGTTATTTGCGTCACTACAGACTGTTGCTTTTGTTATTTGCACCACTACAGACTGTTGCTTTTGTTATTTGAACCACTACAGACTGTTACTTTTGTTATTGCACCACTACAGACTGTTGGTTTTGTTATTTGCACCACTACAGACTGTTGCTTTTGTTATTTGCACCACTACAGACTGTTACTTTTGTTATTGCACCACTACAGACTGTTGGTTTTGTTATTTGCACCACTACAGACTGTTGCTTTTGTTATTTGCACCACTACAGACTGTTGCTTTTGTTATTTGCGTCACTACAGACTGTTGCTTTTGTTATTTGTTTCACTACAGACTGTTGCTTTTGTTATTTGCACCACTACAGACTGTTGCTTTTGTTATTGCACCACTACAGACTGTTGCTTTTGTTATTTGCACCACTACAGACTGTTGCTTTTGTTATTTGCACCACTACAGACTGTTACTTTTGTTATTTGCACCACTACAGACGGTTGCTTTTGTTATTTGCACCACTACAGACTGTTACTTTTGTTATTTGCACCTCTACAGACTGTTACTTTTGTTATTTGTGTCACTACAGACTGTTGCTTTTATTATTTGTGTCACTACAGACTGTTGCTTTTATTATTTGCTTCACTACAGACTGTTGCTTTTGTTATTTGCACCACTACAGACTGTTGCTTTTGTTATTTGCGTCACTACAGACTGTTGCTTTTATTATTTCCGTCACTACAGATTGTTGCTTTTGTTATTTGCACCACTACAGACTGTTGCTTTTATTATTTGCGTCACTACAGACTGTTGCTTTTGTTATTTGCACCACTACAGACTGTTGCTTTTGTTATTTGCACCACTACAGACTGTTGCTTTTATTATTTGCACCACTACAGACTGTTGCTTTTACTATTTGCACCACTACAGACTGTTGCTTTTGTTATTTGCACCACTACAGACTGTTGCTTTTGTTATTTGCACCTCTACAGACTGTTGCTTTTGTTATTTGCACCACTACAGACTGTTGCTTTTGTTATTTGCACCACTACAGACTGTTGCTTTTGTTATTTGCACCTCTACAGACTGTTGCTTTTGTTATTTGCACCACTACAGACTGTTGCTTTTGTTATTTGCACCACTACCGACTGTTGCTTTTATTATTTGCGTCACTACGGACTGTTGCTTTTGTTATTTGCATCACTACAGACTGTTGCTTTTGTTATTTGCACCTCTACAGACTGTTGCTTTTGTTATTTGCGTCACTACAGACTGTTGCTTTTATTATTTGCGTCTCTACAGACTGTTGCTTTTATTATTTGCACCACTACAGACTGTTGCTTTTGCTGTTTGCACTACTACAGACTGTTGCTTTTGTTATTTGCACTACTACAGACTGTTGCTTTTGCTATTTGCACCACTACAGACTGTTGCTTTTGTTATTTGCACCACTACAGATTGTTGATTTTGTTATTTGCACTACTATAGACTGTTGCTTTTGCTATTTGCACCACTACAGACTGTTACTTTTGTTATTTGCTTCACTACAGACTATTGCTTTTGTTATTTGCACTACAACAGACTGTTGCTTTTGCTGTTTGCACCACTACAGACTGTTGCTTTTGTTATTTGCACTACTACAGACTGTTACTTTTGTTATTTGCACTACTACAGACTGTTGTTTTTGCTGTTTGCACCACTACGGACTGTTGCTTTTGTTATTTGCACTACTACAGACTGTTACTTTTGCTATATGCACCACTACAGACTGTTACTTTTGCTATTTGCACCACTACAGACTGTTGCTTCTGTTATTTGCACCACTACAGACTGTTGCTTTTGTTATTTGCACTACTACAGACTGTTACTTTTGTTATTTGCACCACTACAGACTGTTGCTTTTGTTATTTGCACTACTACAGAATGTTGCTTTTGCTATTTCCACCACTACAGACTGTTACTTTTGTTATTTGCACCACTACAGACTGTAGTAGTGCAAATAACAAAAGTTACAGTCTGTAGTAGTGCAAATAACAAAAGTAACAGACTGTTACTTTTGTTATTTTCACTACTACAGACTGTTGCTTTTGTTATTTGCACTACTACAGACTGTTGCTTTTGTTATTTGCACTACTACAGACTGTTACTTTTGTTATTTGCACTACTATATACTGTTACTTTTGTTATTTGCACTACTACAGACTGTTGCTTTTGTTATTTGCACTACTACAGAATGTTGCTTTTGCTATTTGCACACTACAGACTGTTGCCTTTTGTTATTTGCACTACTACAGACTGTTGCTTTTGTTATTTGCGTCACTACATACTGTTGCTTTTGTTATTTGCACCACTACAGACTGTTGCTTTTGTTATTTGCACCACTACAGACTGTTGCTTTTATTATTTCCGTCACTACAAATTGTTACTTTTGTTATTTGCACCTCTACATACTGTTGCTTTTGTTATTTGCTTCACTACAGATTATTGCTTTTGTTATTTGCTTCACTACAGACTGTTGCTTTTGTTATTTGCGCTACTACAGACTGTTGCTTTTGCTGTTTGCACCACTACAGACTGTTGCTTTTGTTATTTGCACTACTACAGACTGTTACTTTTGTTATTTGCACTACTACAGACTGTTGCTTTTGCTATTTGCACCACTACGGACTGTTGCTTTTATTATTTGCAGTACTACAGACTGTTACTTTTACTATTTGCACCACTACAGACTGTTAATTTTGCTATTTGCACCACTACAGACTGTTGCTTTTGTTATTTGCACCACTACAGACTGTTGCTTTTGTTATTTGCACCACTACAGACTGTTGCTTTTGTTATTTGCACTACTACAGACTGTTACTTTTGTTATTTGCGTCACTACAGATTGTTGCTTTTATTATTTCCGTCACTACAGATTGTTGCTTTTGTTATTTGCACCACTACAGACTGTTGCTTTTGTTATTTGCACCACTACAGACTGTTGCTTTTGTTATTTGCACCTCTACAGACTGTTGCTTTTGTTATTTGCGTGCGTCACTACAGACTGTTGCTTTTGTTATTTGCGTGCGTCACTACAGACTGTTGCTTTTGCTATTTGCGTCACTACGGACTGTCGTTTTTGTTATTTGCTTCACTACAGAGTGTTACTTTTGTTATTTGCTTCACTACAGACTGTTGCTTTTTTTATTTGCTTCACTACAGACTGTTGCTTTTTTATTTGCACCACTACAGACTGTTGCTTTTTTTATTTGCGCCACTACAGACTGTTGCTTTTATTATTTCCGTCACTACAGACTGTTGCATTTATTATTTCCGTCACTACAGACTGTTGCTTTTATTATTTCCGTCACTACAGACTGTTGATTTTATTATTTCCGTCACTACAGATTGTTGCTTTTGTTATTTGCGTCACTACAGACTGTTGCTTTTGTTATTTGCACCACTACAGACTGTTGCTTTTGTTATTTGCACCACTACAGACTGTTGCTTTTGTTACTTCCACCACTACAGACTGTTGCTTTTGTTATTTGCACCACTACAGACTGTTGCTTTTCTTATTTGCACCTCTACAGACTGTTGCTTTTGTTATTTGCACCACTACAGACTTTTGCTTTTATTATTTGCGTCACTACAGACTGTTGCTTTTATTATTTGCACCACTACAGACTGTTGCTTTTATTATTTGCGTCACTACAGACTGTTGCTTTTATTATTTGCACCACAACAGACTGTTGCTTTTATTATTTGCGTCACTACAGAGTGTTGCTTTTGTTATTTGCACCACTACAGACTGTTGCTTTTGTTATTTGCACCACAACAGGCTGTTGCTTTTATTATTTGCGTCACTACAGACTGTTGCTTTTGTTATTTGCACCTCTACAGACTGTTGATTTTGTTATTTGCACCACTACAGACTGTTGCTTTTGCTATTTGCACCTCTACAGATTGTTGCTTTTGTTATTTGCGTCACTACAGACTGTTGCTTTTGTTATTTGCACTACTACAGACTGTTTCTTTTACTATTTGCTCCACTACAGACTGTTACTTTTGTTATTTGCACCACTACAGATGGTTGCTTTTGTTATTTGCACCACTACAGACTGTTGCTTTTGTTATTTGCGTCACTACAGACTGTTGCTTTTATTATTTCCGTCACTACAGATTGTTGCTTTTGTTATTTACGTACAACTTTAAACAAATTTTCATGCACAAAATTAATACAGACAAATATAAGAAAGATACTTTTGTTATTTGCACCACTACAGACTGTTGCTTTTGTTATTGCACCACTACAGACTGTTGCTTTTGTTATTTGCACCACTACAGACTGTTGCTTTTGTTATTTGCACCACTACAGACTGTTACTTTTGTTATTTGCACCACTACAGACGGTTGCTTTTGTTATTTGCACCACTACAGACTGTTGCTTTTGTTATTTGCACCACTACAGACTGTTGCTTTTGTTATTGCACCACTACAGACTGTTGCTTTTGTTATTTGCACCACTACAGACTGTTGCTTTTGTTATTTGCACCACTACAGACTGTTACTTTTGTTATTTGCACCACTACAGACGGTTGCTTTTGTTATTTGCACCACTACAGACTGTTACTTTTGTTATTTGCACCACTACAGACTGTTGCTTTTGTTATTTGCACCACTACAGACTGTTACTTTTGTTATTTGCACCACTACAGACGGTTGCTTTTGTTATTTGCACCACTACAGACTGTTACTTTTGTTATTTGCACCTCTACAGACTGTTTCTTTTACTATTTGCTCCACTACAGACTGTTACTTTTGTTATTTGCACCACTACAGATGGTTGCTTTTGTTATTTGCACCACTACAGACTGTTGCTTTTGTTATTTGCACCACTACAGACTGTTGCTTTTGTGATTTGCACCACTACAGACTGTTGTTTTTGTTATTTGCTTCACTACAGACTGTTGTTTTTTTTATTTGCACCACAACAGACTGTTGCTTTTGTTATTGCACCTCTACAGACTGTTGCTTTTGTTATTTGCACCACTACAGACTGTTGATTTTGTTATTGCACCACTACAGACTGTTGGTTTTGTTATTGCACCACTACAGACTGTTGCTTTTGTTATTGCACCACTACAGACTGTTGGTTTTGTTATTTGCACCACTATAGACTGTTGCTTTTGTTATTGCATCACTACAGACTGTTGCTTTTGTTATTTGCACCACTACAGACTGTTGCTTTTGTTATTTGCACCACTACAGACTGTTACTTTTGTTATTTGCACCACTACAGACGGTTGCTTTTGTTATTTGCACCACTACAGACTGTTACTTTTGTTATTTGCACCACTACAGACTGTTGCTTTTGTTATTGCACCACTACAGACTGTTGGTTTTGTTATTTGCACCACTACAGACGGTTGCTTTTGTTATTTGCACCACTAGAGACTGTTACTTTTGTTATTTGCACCTCTACAGACTGTTGCTTTTATTATTTGCTTCACTACAGACTGTTGCTTTTGTTATTTGCGTCACTACAGACTGTTGCTTTTATTATTTCCGTCACTACAGATTGTTGCTTTTGTTATTTACGTACAACTTTAAACAAATTTTCATGCACAAAATTAATACAGACAAATATAAGAAAGATACTCTTTAAAAAAAAAACAAAAAAAAACAATTAAGATTTCTGTATCTAGAATTTAACATTGCAACATTGTATAAAACTGAAGTTAAGACAGCTTATTGCAAAAAGTGGCTACTCTAGTATATAAGTTGAATGCAATTAGTAAACACAACAAGAGCTTGCAAATATATTTCAAAAGCCATTAAAGCTTCAGGTTTAAAAACGTGCAAATAAACCATTATAAACACTCTATGGGGATATGGGTAACTGACACCCATGGAAAAACTGGCAGATAGTGTACAAGAAACAGTCGCTGAGCTATTACTAAGTGGTTACGCAACATCAAATGTCACTAGTAAAATTTACTTTAGATAAGCAAATTCACCTAGACTAGCTGTCAATATAAAATGTTAACTATGATGTAACATTAACTTTTATCTATCAATGTATAATTTAACATTGCTAATTTTATTTATCCCTAAAGGGAAACCTGTTCTAAGCATATAGATCCAAAATATTTCTTTTCTACTAAGGGCCTGATATCTATCGCCACCTCTTGCACCCAATGTGACTTGTTCTATACCTTGGAATTTAAAATATTCCAATTTATTATGTTTAAAAAAATGCTTAGCAACTGGTGTTTTAGGGGCCTCTGCCTCTAGAGACAGTAGATGTTCTCTTATCCTGTCCTTGAGACACCTAGAGGTCAGACCCACATATTGAAATGTGCAAAACATACAGGTGATAAGATATACAACATATGTTGAATTACAGTTAATACGTTCTCTGATATTATAAGTATGCCCT
Source organism: Bombina bombina (assembly GCF_027579735.1). Lineage (NCBI taxonomy): Eukaryota > Metazoa > Chordata > Amphibia > Anura > Bombinatoridae > Bombina > Bombina bombina. Next base: position 46,519,580 of record NC_069501.1, read on the forward strand.
GTATTTGTAGAGGAAAAAGTATCCCCTACTAAGGCAAAATCACAGCATTTGCAAGGTCTACCCCCACATTTGTAAAAGCCAGGTTTCATGGACAACCAGCTGTCTGTCCTATTACCTTTAGTGTTTGCCTTAGAGCTAAACAACTTTGTTATTTTATCCCCTGTGGTATCTGATCTACATGAGATAAATTTACAATTACTAGAGATTGATTTCAAATCTTCATCCCTCTCTAGTAGCGGTATTCTTTTCCTGATAATATTGCAAATCTCGTTAAACTGTCTACTATATTTAGTGATAAAGTTTATGCCTTTCCGCTCTAGACTATTTCTATTTTTATTTTTAGCCCTATCTTTAAGTTAGACACCTCTTTCAAATCCTGATAATAACATAGACAATCGTTTTAATTCACACATGTCATAACCCCTGTCAGCAAGACGTGTAGTCAGATCATTGGCATGTTTCCAGTAGTCATTCAAATTAGTACAATTCCGTTTAAGCCTAATATACTGACCCTTAGGTATACCTTTCTTAAGATGGTTTGGATGTAAAGAGTCTGCTCTAAATATAGTATTGCCTGAAATTTCCTTTCTATATACTTCAGTAACTATACTTTGGTCAGTGTGACAAATTAGAACATCCAAATATAGTATATTTTTATCAGAGGCACTATAGGTGAATTTCAAGTTGCTATCATTCTCATTTAAGTAATCAATGAAATTACCCAAATCTCCACCCGTACCCCCCACACTATTACAATATCATCTATATATCTAGTATATAGTTTAATGACATTTTTAAAACTATTCCCATCACCAAAGATTTTCTTAATCTCAAAGTCAGCAAGAAATAAATTTGCGTACGAAGGGGCGAATTTCGCCCCCATCGCTTTCCCTCTAAGCTGTATAAAGAATTCCACATTGAAAATGATATAGTTAAGATTTAGTAGAAAGGTAATAGCCTATAAGATAAATTCAATTAGTTCATTATCATACCCTGAATATCTTTCCAACATCTTTTTAATAGAATTAATCCCTAGATCATGGGGGATGCATGAGTAAAGTGAAACTGCATCTATAGTGGAAAAAGTGTAACCTCTCCACTAAAAATTCTGTACAAGTCTAACGGCTAGATTACGAGTTTTGCGGTAAGAGCTGCTCGGTGCTAACTTGCAAGTTATTTCCACCGCTCACCTCCCTATAGCGCTGCTATTACAGGTTTTAATAAACCCGGCGTTAGCAGGCAATATGGCAGCGCTGACTAAAATTGAGCTCCATACCGCACTCCAATAGCAGCGTTGCTTTGAGCTGGTTTTACGTGCTTGTGCACGATTTCCCCATAGACATCAATGGGGACAGCCGGCTAAAAAAAAAGCCTAACACCTGCAATAAAGGAGCGTAAAGCTCCATAATGCAGCCCCATTGATTCCTATGGGGAAAGAAAAGTTATGTTTACACCTAACACCCTAACATAAACCCCGAGTCTAAACACCCCTAATCTGCCACCCCCGACATTGCCGACACCTATATTATACTTATTAACCCCTAATCTGCCACCCCCAATGTTGCCGCCACCTGCATTACAGTTATTAACCCCTAATCTGCCGCCCCAATGTCGCCGCCACCTACATTACAGTCGTTAACCCCTAATCTGCCGCCCCCAATGTCGCCGCCACCTACATTACAGTTATTAACCCCTAATCTGCCGTCCCCGACATCGTCGCCACCTACCTACACTTATTAACCCCTAATCTTCCGCCCCCAACGTCGCCGCCACTATACTAAAGTTATTAACCCCTAAACCTAACCCTAAGTCTAACCCTAACCCTAATGTAACCCTAACCCTAACACCCACTAACTTTAATGTAATTAAAATAAATCTAAATAAAACCTACTATTAATAACTAAATAATTCCTATTTAAGACTAAATACTTACCTGTAAAATAAAACCTAAGCTAGCTACAATATAACTAATAGTTACATTGGCCCCAAGTTATCAAGGTCTGTCGGACCTGATCCGACAGTGCGGATCAGGTCTGACAGACCTCGCTGAGCGTATTGCTCGCCGTATTCAGCATTGCACCAGCAGCTCACAAGAGCTGCTGGTGCAACGCCGCCCCCTGCAGACTCGCGGCCAATAGGCTGCCAGCAGGGGGGTGTCAATCAACCCGATCGTACTCGATCGGGTTGATTTCCGGTGATGTCTGTACGCCTGCTCAGAGCAGGCGGACAGGTTATGGAGCAGCGGTCTTTGTGACCGCTTGTCATGATCTGGTGTACATGCGCTCAGGACACAGACCCTCGGGACAGTGGTAGGGATTTGAGGACACCGACCCCTGACCCGGGGAAGAGTATCCTGGACGTGGATAGATGATATTCTGTGATTCATAGTTGCTAGAAGTTATTGTAGAATAAATGAAGAGTGCAACATTTGTATACAATATATTCTGACTTCACTGTGACTTATAGTTAGTTAATAGGAGTAACTGCAGGATTCAATGAGAGAAAAATATAGCAATGTGGAATGTTCAGGCTTCAGAGTAAACTGGTAATAGATTGACACTTAGATGCAAACTAAGGTTTGTTGCATGTTCACAGTACATAATATATAGAGCTGTATGTCAGAATTAAGCAGAGCAGCACAGGTGATAGACAAGTTGCAACTTTTATGCATTAATTACTGTTTGTGCATATATATGCAAACTAAGGTTTGTTGCAGGTTCACAGTACATAATATTATATATAGCTGTATGTCAGTAATAAGCAGAGCAGCACAGGTTTAGTGAAGTTGAAAGTTTAAGGCATCAATTACTGTTTGTGCATATATTGGAGAAACACATGAAAGCTTTTAACTGAACACATAGATGCAGAGTTCTGAATATGTTAACATATTTGTAGAAGGATATTTCAGCTATGACAACTTGTTGCAGAGAATAGTTATAAAGTTCTGAGTAAGATGCTGTTGTTATAATTAGAGTGATGATAACCAAAAGTATATTTGATTTATAATAAAGTTCAGAGTTTAAGTAGCAGTGTCCAGGTAACAAAAATGGAATTATTTGGATACTTGCGATTTGATGATTTTAAGCATAGGACATAGGAAAGGCTGTAGCTTGAATAACTTGGTTGAATTCATGCAGGAAACAGTCACAGACCTCTGTTCAGGATCACAACTTCAAAGTTAATGCAAAGCACATTAGGCCTGAGAAGACTTAAAAAGAGGCTGAGGAAATCAGGTGCATGAATGATTAATCAGGCAGGCAAGCTGAATGCAAATACTGCCCAAATTTACCTGTGAAATAAAACCTAACCTGAGTTACACTAAAACCTAATTTTACACTACAATTAAATAAATTACATTAATTTAATACAATTAACTAAATTACAAAAAAACCAAACACTAAATTACACAAAATAAAAAACAAATTATCAAATATTTTAACTAATTACACCTAATCTAATAGCACTATCAAAATAAAAAAGCCCCCCCCAAAAAAATAAAAAAAACCCTAGTCTAAACTAAACTATGAATAGAACTTAAAAGGGCCTTTTGCGGGGCATTGCCCCAAAGAAATCAGCTCTTTTACCTGTAAAAAAAAATACAAATACCCCCTCAACAGTAAAACACACCACCCACACAACCAAACCCCCCAAATAAAAACCTACCTAAAAAACCTAAGCTCCCCATTGCCCTGAAAAGGGCATTTGTATGGGCATTGCCCTTAAAAGGGCATTTAGCTCTTTTTCAGCCCAAACCCTAAGTTAAAAATAAAACCCACCCAATAAACCCTTAAAAAAACCTAACACTAACCCCTGAAGATCCACTTACAGTTTTTGAAGACCCGACATCCATCCTCAACGAAGCGGCAGAAGTCCTCAGCGAAGCCGGCAGAAGTCTTCATCCAAGCGGGCCGAAGTCTTCATCCAAGCCGGCAAAAGTCTTCATCCAGACGGCATCTTCTATCTTCATCCATCCGGCGCGGAGTGGCTCCATCTTCAAGACATCCGGTGCGGAGCATCCTCTTCTTCCAACGGCTCTTCTCGAATGAAGGTTCCTTTAAGTGACGTCATCCAAGATGGCGTCCCTTGAATTCCGATTGGCTGATAGAATTCTATCAGCAAATCGGAATTAAAGGTGAAAAAATCCTATTGGCTGATGCAATCAGCCAATAGGATTGAGCTCCCATTCTATTGGCTGTTCCAATGAGCCAATAGAATGCGAGTTCAATCCTATTGGCTGATTGGATCAGCCAATAGGATTGAAGCTCAATCCTATTGGCTGATTGCACGCTTGGATAAAGACTTCTCCCGGCTTCGTTGAGGACTTCTGCCGCTTCGTTGAGGATGGATGTCCTTCCAGTCTTCAAAAACTGTAAGTGGATCTTTGGGGGTTAGTGTTAGTTTTTTTTAAGGGTTTATTGGGTGGGTTTTATTTTTAGCTTAGGGTTTGGGCAGAAAAAGAGCTAAATGCCCATCCAAATGCCCTTTTCAGGGCAATGGGGAGCTTAGGTTTTTTAGGTAGGTTTTTATTTGGGGGGTTTGGTTGTGTGGGTGGTGGATTTTACTGTTGGGAGGGGGTGTTTGTATTTTTTTTTTACAGGTAAAAGAGCTGATTTATTTGGGGCAATGCCCCGCAAAAGGCAATTGGTAGTTTATTGTAGGCTAGGGTTTTTTTTATTTTGGGGGAACTTTTTTATCTTGATAGGGCTATTAGATTAGGTGTAATTGTTTTTTATTTTTGATACTGTGGTTTGTTTGTTTTTGTAACTTAGTGGTTTTTATTTTTTGTAACTCAATAATTTGAGTAGGGTTAGGTTTTTAAATATGTAATATAGTTAATTTAATTGGTAGTTTAATGTAATTTTAGTATAATAGTTAGGGTAGGTTAATTAATAGCTTAATATAGTTTAATGTAATTTTAGTATAATAGGGTAAGTTAATTAATAGTTTCATATATTTTATTTTAATTCTAAAGGTAAGTTTTAATTTATTATAAGATAGGGATGTTATAATTTTAATGTAAAGTTAGCGGGTTGTTAGGTTTAGGGGTTAATAGCTTAATTTAGTTTATAGCGATGTGGGGGGCTGGCGGTTTAGGGGTTAATAGGTTTAGTAAGTGGTAGTGATGTGGGAGGCCAGGGGTTTAGGGGTTAATACATTTATTTAGTGGCGGTGGGGTCCGGGAGCTGCGGGATAGGGGTTAATACTTTTATTTAGTTGCGGCGGTGTCAGAGACCAGCGGGATAGGGGTTAATACGTCCGGGAGCAGCGGGATAAGGGCTAAACATTTTAGTATAGTGGCGGTGTTTAATGACAGGATATAAATAAAGTTGGGAAAAAGCCAAATAGCAGCGAGATCGATTACTGTTAGTTAACAACAGTCCGCTGCTCATCGCCCCGTACTTGGTGCGCTGCTTTTTGGCGGCTTTTTTTATAAATATGGAGATCGTATTCAGGTCCGTGGCCGCGATGTTAGGTGATGTTAGGCGAGCGTATTGGTGCCGGTGAATGCAGCACAGTTGAGGCTTTGATAAATATCCCTCATAGGGTTAATTGTAATTTCAAATATTTGATGTATATCAAATGATCATAAGTGAAATGAAAATATTTGCAAAATGTTTGCAAAAATGTGTGCAAAGTGTGTTTGCAAATTTTATTTGCCGATATAAAATAGAAAATAATAAAATAGAAAATAATTTAAAAATGTGTTATTTGTGCTTGCATGAAACAAAATCTTCAACAAAGGATAACTATTTTTGTGCTTGCATGAAACAAAATCTTCAACAAAGAATAACTATGTTATCAAAAAATTGTTGCATTTTCAACAAAAGGTAACTATGATATCAAAAAATAGTTGAAAAAAATGTGTTATTTGTGGTTTTATAAAACAAAATCTTCAACAAAGGATAAGTGTAATGTTATTTTGTGCTTGCATGAAACAAAATATTTAACAAAGGATAACTATAAAAAATAATAGAATTTTTAGCAAAGGCTGACTATAAATATCAAACAATAGTTGAATTAAAATGTGTTGTATGTGCTTACATAAAACAAAATCTTCCATAAAGGATATCGAAATACCAAAAAACAGTTTAATAAATATTTATAACAATCTTATGATTGTATTGCTCATATAAATTCTCTTTAAAATGTACATAATATGACCGGTCATTTCTTTAGTTTGATTGTACTATATTCAATCAAAAAAATATATAAAATTATAAAAAATATAAAATTACAAAATATTGCAAATACAATCAGTCTCAAAGCGCTTGAAAAGTCTCCTTTTGAGAATTCTCCTTTTGCAAAATAGAACCACCTGTATCAGTTAAATCGTTGGAATGGTAACTGAATAACAATGGTTTTAATTAAAAAGTCCAACGCTTAGGATTTTATCCTTTTTCATAGAAAGTTTAAAAGTGTCCCTTTAGTGTTGTGGTACTTGTAACTATTTAAGCTTAATGCAAGTAGTAGGTGAGATGTTCTAAAATTCCTTTATAAGATTGTACTTGGAATTCACATTAAAAGTTCATATAAGACTTTGTATACAGCTGATAGCGGTATGCTAGCACACTGCTTGATGTTGCTCTTTAGTTAATTACTCCTGCCTGATAATATGAACAGAGCTTCAGCACAGGTGTCTGTGGAGTCTCGTGACATCTGCTTAGCCCACTCACCGCTTCTCCAATGTAGTCTGTTTGGTCCCTGTCACCTGATCCTTACACCAAGTCAGGAGGAATTTCAGGCGTATTGATCCGTAATCTGTGAAGAAAATCCTTACTTTCTTTCATGTAATTAGCAGTAGTCCATGAGCTAGTGACGTATGGGATATACATTCCTACCAGGAGGGGCAAAGTTTCCCAAACCTCAAAATGCCTATAAATACACCCCTCACCACACCCACAATTCAGTTTTACAAACTTTGCCTCCGATGGAGGTGGTGAAGTAAGTTTGTGCTAGATTCTACGTTGATATGCGCTCCGCAGCAAGTTGGAGCCCGGTTTTCCTCTCAGCGTGCAGTGAATGTCAGAGGGATGTGAGAAGAGTATTGCCTATTTGAATGCAGTGATCTCCTTCTACGGGGTCTATTTCATAGGTTCTCTGTTATCGGTCGTAGAGATTCATCTCTTACCTCCCTTTTCAGATCGACGATATACTCTTATATATACCATTACCTCTGCTGATTCTCGTTTCAGTACTGGTTTGGCTATCTGCTATATGTAGATGAGTGTCCTGGGGTAAGTAAGTCTTATTTTCTGTGACACTCCAAGCTATGGTTGGGCACTTTGTTTATAAAGTTCTAAATATATGTATTCAAACATTTATTTGCCTTGACTCAGAATGTTCAACTTTCCTTATTTTCAGACAGTCAGTTTCATATTTGGGATAATGCATTTTTGATTTAATCATTTTTTCTTACCTTCAAAAATTTGACTCTTTCCGGTGGGCTATTAGGCTCGCGGGGGCTGAAAATGCTTCATTTTATTGCGTCATTCTTGGCGCTGACTTTTTTGGCGCAAAAATTCTATTTCCGTTTCCGGCGTCATACGTGTCGCCGGAAGTTACGTCATTTTTTGATGTTATTTCGCGCCAAAAATGTCGGCGTTCCGGATGTGGCGTCATTTTGGCGCCAAAAGCATTTAGGCGCCAAATAATATGGGCGTCGCTTTAGTCTCCTCATTATTTATTTAAGTCTCATTTTTTATTGCTTCTGGTTGCTAGAAGCTTGTTCTTTGGCATTTTTTCCCATTCCTGAAACTGTCATTTAAGGAATTTGATCAATTTTGCTTTATATATATGTTGTTTTTTCTCTTACATATTGCAAGATGTCTCACGTTGCATCTGAGTCAGAAGATACTACAGGAAAATCGCTGTCAAGTGCTGAATCTACCAAAGCTAAGTGTATCTGCTGTAAACTTTTGGTAGCTATTTCTCCAGCTGTTGTTTGTATTGATTGTCATGACAAACTTGTTAAAGCAGATAATATTTCCTTTAGTAAAGTACCATTGCCTGTTGCAGTTCCTTCAACATCTAAGGTGCAGAATGTTCCTGATAATATAAGAGATTTTGTTTCTGAATCCATTAAGAAGGCTATGTCTGTTATTTCTCCTTCTAGTAAACGTAAAAAATCTTTTAAAACTTCTCTCCCTACAGATGAATTTTTAAATGAACATCATCATTCTGATTCTGATGACTCCTCTGGTTCAGAGGATTCTGTCTCTGAGGTTGATGCTGATAAATCATCATATTTATTTAAAATGGAATTTATTCGTTCTTTACTTAAAGAAGTACTAATTGCTTTAGAAATAGAGGATTCTGGTCCTCTTGATACTAATTCTAAACGTTTGGATAAGGTATTTAAAGCTCCTGTGGTTATTCCAGAAGTTTTTCCTGTTCCTAATGCTATTTCTGCAGTAATTTCCAAAGAATGGGATAAATTGGGTAATTCATTTACTCCTTCTAAACGTTTTAAGCATTTATATCCTGTGCCGTCTGACAGATTGGAATTTTGGGACAAAATCCCTAAAGTTGATGGGGCTATTTCTACCCTTGCTAAACGTACTACTATTCCTACGTCAGATGGTACTTCGTTTAAGGATCCTCTAGATAGGAAAATTGAGTCCTTTCTAAGAAAAGCTTATCTGTGTTCAGGTAATCTTCTTAGACCTGCTATATCTTTGGCTGATGTTGCTGCAGCTTCAACTTTTTGGTTGGAAACTTTAGCGCAACAAGTAACACATCGTGATTCTCATGATATTATTATTCTTCTTCAGCATGCTAATAATTTTATCTGTGATGCCATTTTTGATATTATCAGAGTTGATGTCAGATTTATGTCTCTAGCTATTTTAGCTAGAAGAGCTTTATGGCTTAAAACTTGGAATGCTGATATGGCTTCTAAATCAACTTTACTTTCTATTTCTTTCCAGGGTAACAAATTATTTGGTTCTCAGTTGGATTCCATCATTTCAACTGTTACTGGTGGGAAAGGAACTTTTTTACCACAGGATAAAAAATCTAAAGGTAAAAGTAGGGCTAATAATCGTTTTCGTTCCTTTCGTTTCAACAAAGAACAAAAGCCTGATCCTTCATCCTCAGGAGCAGTTTCAGTTTGGAAACCTTCTCCAGTCTGGAATAAATCCAAGCCAGCTAGAAAAGCAAAGCCTGCTTCTAAGTCCACATGAAGGTGCGGCCCTCATTCCAGCTCAGCTGGTAGGGGGCAGGTTACGTTTTTTTCAAGGAAATTTGGATCAATTCTGTTCACAATCTTTGGATTCAGAACATTGTTTCAGAAGGGTACAGAATTGGTTTCAAGATGAGACCTCCTGCAAAGAGATTTTTTCTTTCCCGTGTCCCAGTAAATCCAGTAAAAGCTCAAGCGTTTCTGAAATGTGTTTCAGATCTAGAGTTGACTGGAGTAATTATGCCAGTTCCAGTTCCGGAACAGGGGATGGGGTTTTATTCAAATCTCTTCATTGTACCAAAGAAGGAGAACTCCTTCAGACCAGTTCTGGATCTAAAAATATTGAATCGTTATGTACGGATACCAACGTTCAAAATGGTAACTGTAAGGACTATCTTGCCTTTTGTTCAGCAAGGGAATTATATGTCCACAATAGATTTACAGGATGCATATCTGCATATTCCGATTCATCCAGATCATTTTCAGTTCCTGAGATTCTCTTTTCTGGACAAGCATTACCAGTTTGTGGCTCTGCCGTTTGGCCTAGCTACAGCTCCAAGAATTTTTACAAAGGTTCTCGGTGCCCTTCTGTCTGTAATCAGAGAACAGGGTATTGTGGTATTTCCTTATTTGGACGATATCTTGGTACTTGCTCAGTCTTTACATTTAGCAGAATCTCATACGAATCGACTTGTGTTGTTTCTTCAAGATCATGGTTGGAGGATCAATTTACCAAAAAGTTCTTTGATTCCTCAGACAAGGGTAACCTTTCTGGGTTTCCAGATGGATTCAGTGTCCATGACTCTGTCTTTAACAGACAAGAGACGTCTAAAATTGATTGCAGCTTGTCGAAACCTTCAGTCACAATCATTCCCTTCGGTAGCCTTATGCATGGAAATTCTAGGTCTTATGACTGCTGCATCGGACGCGATCCCCTTTGCTCGTTTTCACATGCGACCTCTTCAGCTCTGTATGCTGAAGCAATGGTGCAAGGATTACACGAAGATATCTCAAACAATATCTTTAAAACCGATTGTTCGACACTCTCTAACATGGTGGACAGATCACCATCGTTTAATTCAGGGGGCTTCTTTTGTGCTTCCGACCTGGACTGTAATTTCAACAGATGCAAGTCTCACGGGTTGGGGAGCTGTGTGGGGATCTCTGACGGCACAAGGAGTTTGGGAATCTCAGGAGGTGAGATTACCGATCAATATTTTGGAACTCCGTGCAATTTTCAGAGCTCTTCAGTTTTGGCCTCTTCTGAAGAGAGAATCGTTCATTTGTTTTCAGACAGACAATGTCACAATTGTGGCATACATCAATCATCAAGGAGGGACTCACAGTCCTCTGGCTATGAAAGAAGTATCTCGAATTTTGGTTTGGGCGGAATCCAGCTCCTGTCTAATCTCTGCGGTTCATATCCCAGGTATAGACAATTGGGAAGCGGATTATCTCAGTCGCCAAACGTTGCATCCGGGCGAATGGTCTCTTCACCCAGAGGTATTTCTTCAGATTGTTCAAATGTGGGAACTTCCAGAAATAGATCTGATGGTGTCCCATCTAAACAAGAAACTTCCCAGGTATCTGTCCAGATCCCGGGATCCTCAGGCGGAGGCAGTGGATGCATTATCACTTCCTTGGAAGTATCATCCTGCCTATATCTTTCCGCCTCTAGTTCTTCTTCCAAGAGTAATCTCCAAGATTCTGAAGGAATGCTCGTTTGTTCTGCTGGTAGCTCCGGCATGGCCTCACAGGTTTTGGTATGCGGATCTTGTCCGGATGGCCTCTTGCCAACCGTGGACTCTTCCGTTAAGACCAGACCTTCTGTCACAAGGTCCCTTTTTCCATCAGGATCTGAAATCCTTAAATTTAAAGGTATGGAGATTGAACGCTTGATTCTTGGTCAAAGAGGTTTCTCTGACTCTGTCATTAATACTATGTTACAGGCTCGTAAATCTGTATCTCGAGAGATATATTATAGAGTCTGGAAGACTTATATTTCTTGGTGTCTTTCTCATCATTTTTCTTGGCATTCTTTTAGAATACCGAGAATTTTACAATTTCTTCGGGATGGTTTAGATAAGGGTTTGTCTGCAAGTTCTTTGAAAGGACAAATCTCTGCTCTTTCTGTTCTTTTTCACAGGAAGATTGCTATTCTTCCTGATATTCATTGTTTTGTACAAGCTTTGGTTCGTATAAAACCTGTCATTAAGTCAATTTCTCCTCCTTGGAGTTTGAATTTGGTTCTGGGAGCTCTTCAAGCTTCTCCGTTTGAACCTATGCATTCATTGGACATTAAATTACTTTCTTGGAAAGTTTTGTTCCTTTTGGCCATCTCTTCTGCCAGAAGAGTTTCTGAATTATCTGCTCTTTCTTGTGAGTCTCCTTTTCTGATTTTTCATCAGGATAAGGCGGTGTTGCGAACTTCTTTTGAATTTTTACCTAAGGTTGTGAATTCCAACAACATTAGTAGAGAAATTGTGGTTCCTTCATTATGTCCTAATCCTAAGAATTCTAAGGAGAAATCGTTGCATTCTTTGGATGTTGTTAGAGCTTTGAAATATTATGTTGAAGCTACTAAATCTTTCCGAAAGACTTCTAGTCTATTTGTTATCTTTTCCGGTTCTAGAAAAGGCCAGAAAGCTTCTGCCATTTCTTTGGCATCTTGGTTGAAATCTTTAATTCATCTTGCCTATGTTGAGTCAGGTAAAACTCCGCCTCAGAGAATTACAGCTCATTCTACTAGGTCAGTTTCTACTTCCTGGGCGTTTAGGAATGAAGCTTCGGTTGATCAGATTTGCAAAGCAGCAACTTGGTCCTCTTTGCATACTTTTACTAAATTCTACCATTTTGATGTATTTTCTTCTTCTGAAGCAGTTTTTGGTAGAAAAGTACTTCAGGCAGCGGTTTCAGTTTGAATCTTCTGCTTATGTTTTTCGTTAAACTTTATTTTGGGTGTGGATTATTTTCAGCAGGAATTGGCTGTCTTTATTTTATCCCTCCCTCTCTAGTGACTCTTGTGTGGAAAGATCCACATCTTGGGTAGTCATTATCCCATACGTCACTAGCTCATGGACTCTTGCTAATTACATGAAAGAAAACATAATTTATGTAAGAACTTACCTGATAAATTCATTTCTTTCATATTAGCAAGAGTCCATGAGGCCCGCCCTTTTTTTGTGGTGGTTATGATTTTGTATAAAGCACAATTATTCCAATTCCTTATTTTATATGCTTTCGCACTTTTTTATCACCCCACTTCTTGGCTATTCGTTAAACTGAATTGTGGGTGTGGTGAGGGGTGTATTTATAGGCATTTTGAGGTTTGGGAAACTTTGCCCCTCCTGGTAGGAATGTATATCCCATACGTCACTAGCTCATGGACTCTTGCTAATATGAAAGAAATGAATTTATCAGGTAAGTTCTTACATAAATTATGTTTTTTCTAACACTTTCTCCCCATTGATGTCTATGGGGAAAGCGTGCACGAGCACGTCAAAGCAGCACTTGTATTTTGTGCGGTATGGAGATCAGCGCAACCATATTGCATGCACAAGCCGGCTTTTCAAAACCTGTAATGGCAGCGCTATGGATGGTGAAATAACGCAACTTTTATTGCGTTCATTTCGCACCCTCTATAGCACAAAACTTGTAATCTAGGTGTTTATTAGTTATTGCGGTGGGGGATTGCGTTTGACAGGTAGATAGATATTGTGCATGCGTTAGGTGTTAATTAATATTTTCAGGCAGTTACGGTGCTCACATTTTTCTTGCTGCGCCTGCCTATGTATGGCGAGGTGAAAATGGAGTAAAATATCTCCATTTTCGATGCGTAAGTCCTTTTGCTGAATATGTGATACCGATTTACGACGCGGTTCTATGTTAGCTTATGGGAGTAAAAATTGCGAGCGACGGGTGAAATATACGCACCTCATTTATTTGCAGCGCTGTATATGTGATACCAAAACCACATAAAAACCGGCGTTGACGGCTTTTGCGGGCGACGCCGCATATGTAATCTTGCCCTAGTTTGGTGATGATGGGTTATTTTATTCCACGTTAGACAGAAAAAAACTACAGAAATAACATGTCTGTTAAAGTTCCTAAAGCACAGTTTATTATTATGAAAAAGAAATTCTCAATACTGAACGATATATGGAGAGATCCCCAGGTTGATTTTACACTATGTCTATGCCTAGGATTTATTTCTAATTACTAATAATTTGATTAAAATCCCAAATCCTAGAATTTACATTGTCAGATCATGCCCCTATAACAATGGTCTTTCAATTATGGACCATTTTTAAACAAAATAGATTTATTTTCCCCAGATTTCTTAAAAATTCTAGAGATTTTAAGACGTTCTTAGAACAGAAATGGAAGGATTATAGTATCAATAATGAGGCACACAAAAATAACTTCCAGTTATGGGCAAGATTACAAATGGAGCGCAAAATTGCGCTTACGTGAGCATGATATTTGCTCTCCACTCAAAATACTAGCGCACGCAATATGAGTTTTAAGTCTGTGACATTCCTTAGCAGTTAAATGTGTTTCTTGTAAACCAATAATATGTGCCTTTGACCTTTTAGGTGAACAGATCCCTCTGACATTCCATGAAAGAAATGTTAAACTAGTGTCCATATAGAAATAACCGTATTTCCCTAAATAAGTTTTGTCTACCCTGGAAGCAAGGAGGCATTGGATTTCCAAATATTAAGAAATATAATTTGGCAGCACTTCTGAAGATAGCTTTAGACTGGTTAATAGAAAGAGAGAATAACTCTATTAGAGAAACTGAAAAATAAAGAGCTAAACCTTACTCCCCAGCATACTTCTTGCAATAAGGAATTTAATTCAAAATTAAAAGATTTTTAGAGATGTAGCTTGGAAGCAAGCATGTAAAATCTCGAGATATTTGCTGATAACAGGGGAATCCTAATTTCTTTCCAATGGCATAGAGAGTCCACAAATTCATTCTAATTACTAGTGGAAATTCAACTCCTGGCAACCAGGTGGAGGCAAAGAACAGCCCAGCAGAGCTTTAAGTTTCCTCCCACTTCCCACAATCCCCAGTCATTCTTTGCCTGTGTACATCGTAGGTGGTGTGCGAAGATGGTGTCTGAAGAAAATCAAGTTTTTAAGCCTTTAATGGGTACTTTTCCCTGCAAGCAAGGATTGGGGCTATGCTGTGTCCATGTAATCCTCTTTAGTAGGAGTAATGGTGACTTTTAGCAGTTGGAAGACGGCGAGGTAGTCCTTGCTTACCTTCCAACATTTATGCCACCTCTATATAGAAAACCAGGTTTGGTTACTCTGTTTTCTTTTTCTTCAGGTCCCTGTCAGCGGTCGGATGAGGCTAACAGACCTGGAGCTGCTGTGACTTCTCCACAGCAGAAGACACCCCTGGAGAGTAAGTCCTTTCTTATATGTTTTCATGGAGAAATATCAGAGACAGGACTGGGATTCTCAGGGACCTAGTGGGACCTGTCCCCCTCAGGAAGGGTATGTATATTTAAATTATATATCCACTAGTGTGAGATATCTTACGGATGAGCAGCTTTCTTGACTATCCAGTGAATATGAGATTGATGCTTCTTTAGCCTTAAATGGGTCAGAGGTATTATGTAAGGACCAAGGCTTTTGTAAATTATTCTCTCAAAACTAACCTAAGGGGTAAATCCCTCTATCGTGCCATTTACCTGATTTTTCTCCTCTGTGAGGGGAGGCATGTATTCTGATAGGGGTTTTTAGAGTGTTGGAACCCCTAAGAATAGAGGAACTAATAGCTGAGAGTATAATTGGTACAAAGTGGATGCACCTCCATTTTCTCAGTACGGGAGGAGGTTACCACTTTATACATATTTTCCGACTCGTAGTGGGGTATTGTGTGTGTGAATTGCCCTAGAGTCAGTTTGTGGTTTTAGAGACTTAGCATTCGCAATGCGTGCCTTTAAGCTCTCTTTCATTGCACCGCACATTTCTGGCTGATGTACTTTCTGTCCTTTCTCGCTAGCCTGTGACGTACTTTCAAGCTAAGTAGTGGGCTAGTTTTTTTTTCAATAGAGGACCTCTACTAGATGTTTTGGGTATACTTGCCATGATTTAAATTATCATGGGGGATTTCACCTACTTGTTTGTTATGCACGGCAAGTTTTTTTGTTTTTTTCCCCGCACTTTGCCCCGGAGTAGGCTTGGCTAGTGAGTCACTGATTCGAATCACTGACTCGACTCTGCAGTGATCTGGGTGAATCGAATCATGAAAGTGATTCAGATTCAATTCATTGCCTGTGCTGTGTAAAAGCCACTTCCTTGTGAATGAAGGTGGAGCTTAGGACTCAGCTTTCAAATCAGGTCAGCTCATGACTTGTAATATGATCGGTGTGTTTCACTCAGCAAAGAGCTTGGATGAGTCTTTGCCTGAATCACACAACATTATATAACAGTGCACAGCTCTGCTGTTTCTAGACAGTGAGGAAAGTTTTTAACCTCTTAAGGACATATGACGGAATTTTTCCATCATAAAACAATTGAGCAAACTGAAAGCTGTGTCCTTAAAGGGTTAATAAAGTATAATGTGTATGGTTATTTTTCACCTGTTTTAATGTTAAATGGATATCTGTTTTTATTGGATTTTTACTGAAAATGATATTTGACTCACACACAGCACACACTGCAGTTTATACTAAGAGACCGAATTATCAAATGTCTTTCGGACCTGATCCGACAGTGCGAATCAGGTCCAACAGACATCGCTAAATGCGGAGAGCAATACACTCTCCGTATTCAGCATTGCACCAGCAGCTCACAAGAGCTGCTGGTGCAACGCCGCCCCCTGCAGACTCGCGGCCAATGGGCCGCCAGCAGGGGGGTGTCATTCAACCCGATTGTACTTGATCGGGTTGAATTGTGGCGATCTCTGTCCGCCTCATCAGAGCAGGCGGACAGGTTATGGAGCAGCGATCTTTAGACCGCTGCTCCATAACTTGTGTTTCTGGCGAGTCTGAAGACTCACCAGAAACACGGACCTTCAAGCTCCATACGGAACTTGATAAATGGGCCTCAAATACTGAGCTGCTCTGTGCTGTGTGTGACTCAGACTCAGTAAAAACTTGTGCTTTTACCTGGGACTTGCAGAGTTGTCTGTAACTAGGGTTTCCATCTTTCTTGGAAGAAAATACCGGCCATGCTAATTAACATACATTTGCATAAATAATTAAACAGCATAACTCAAAAACTAAAGCTGATAGGACTGATTTTTAAATGCTCATTTGTTTATAACTAGTACTCATCACACTCAGAAGAAGTTTAACTTTGACAGGGGCTTTCTTTCAATATTTAATCTTTATTTTCCACATTGACATGAACCTTAAAAATACTGGTTGTGCCGGTAAAATACCGGCTGGTTGGCAACCCTATCTGTAAAATACAGGCTGGTTGGCAACCCTATCTATAAAATACCGGCTGGGTGGCAACCCTATCTGTAAAATGCCGGCTGGTTGGCAACCCTATCTATAAAATACCGGCTGGGTGGCAACCCTATCTGTAAAATACCAGCTGGTTGGCAACCCTATCTATAAAATACCGGCTGGGTGGCAACCCTATCTGTAAAATACCGGCTGGTTAGCAACCCTATCTTTAAAATACCGGCTGGTTAGCAACCCTATCTGTAAAAAAACGGCTGGTTGGCAACCCTATCTGTAAAATACCGGCTGGTTAGCAACCCTATCTGTAAAATACCAGCTGGTTGGCAACCCTATCTGTAAAATACCGGCTGGTTAGCAACCCTATCTGTAAAATACCGGCTGGTTGGCAACCCTATCTGTAAAAAAACGGCTGGTTGGCAACCCTATCTGTAAAATACCGGCTGGGTGGCAACCCTATCTGTAAAATACCGGCTGGTTGGCAACCCTATCTGTAACTCATCTTGGGAGTCAGTGATTCAGTGATTCATTAGGACAGGAGGGAATCAGACTAAATGGAGGGAACTTTAAGTGCTGGCAAAAGAGGCAGGGAATTAAAAAGCACATTTGTCTATGATCTAATACATTCACACAGTTTAAATATCAAACATTTCATGTTAGATATATTTTCAAAAGTATTAAACAGATTAATACATTTACATACCCCCCAACTGTCCCGATTTTCGCGGGACAGTCCCGATTTTAGGGGTCTGTCCCGCTGTCCCGAGTTGCTAGCCATCTGTCCCGATTTGCCCCAGGCATTTAAAAAAAAAAATTAATTCTGTTGGGCCCATACTCAGAAGCAGCTGGCTTTGCTCTCACAGGGTTAGATACCTGTTAGATTCCCTGTGGAAAAGGAATGGTGAGTGGGTTAAGCAGGAGTAAGAAGGCTGTATACACTCTGACCACGGGTAATGGTGACCTCTCTAACCTACCTCTGGTAATGATGATGTCTATCCCCTGGTGATAATACTAGCATGCCTTCAGTTTTATACAATGAGCAGTGCTAATACCAGGGTAACGAACAGTGGCAGCCGCAGACTGCCAGCTAATGTGCTTGCCAACCCCAGGACCCCATACAATGAATTACTGATACCCATATATGATGTAGTGTGTGTGTCTATCTGTATCCATAACTGTGTGTGTGTATCTGTATGTATAAGTTTATGCTATGTACTGTGTGTGTGTATCTGTATGTATAAGTGTATGCTATGTAGTGTGTGTGTCTGCATGTATAAGTGTGTATCTGCATGTATAAGTGTATGCTATGTAGTGTGTGTCTTCATGTGTAAGTGTATGCTATGTAGTGTGTGTGTATCTGCATGTATAAGTGCATGCTATGTAGTGTGTGTGTGTCTGCATGTATAAGTGCATGCTATGTAGTGTATGCTATGTAGTATGTGCGTATCTGCATGTGTAAGTGCATGCTATGTAGTGTGTGTGTATCTGCATGTATAAGTGCATGCTATGTAGTGTGTGTGTGTGTATCTGCATGTATAAGTGTATGCTATGTAGTGTGTGCGTATCTGCATGTGTAAGTGTATGCTATGTAGTGTGTGTGTGTGTGTGTATCTGCATGTATAAGTGTATGCTATGTAGTGTGTGTGTGTGTATCTGCATGTATAAGTGTATGCTATGTAGTGTGTGTGTGTCTGCATGTATAAATGTAAGCTATGTAGTGTGTGTATGTGTATCTGCATATATAAGTGTATGCTATGTAGTGTGTGTGTGTGTGTATCTGCATGTATAAGTGTATGCTATGTAGTGTGTGTGTGTATCTGCATGTATAAGTGTATGCTATGTAGTGTGTGCGTATCTGCATGTGTAAGTGTATGCTATGTAGTGTGTGTGTGTGTGTATCTGCATGTATAAGTGTATGCTATGTAGTGTGTGTATCTGCATGTATAAGTGTATGCTATGTAGTGTGTGTATCTGCATGTGTAAGTGTTTGCTATGTAGTGTGCTACTGTGCATTTTTGCTGACTTTAAAGGCCAGAATTTAGAATATTAATGGGGAATGCAGAGAGCAGTTTTAAAGAATTTATTATTAAATGTCCAATTAGGATAAAAATATTTAGCAATGTCTTTGCAAAGGATAATTAAATACATAGCTCACATAGCCATACCAGTGGTTTGAGCTTGTGTTTGATTTGCTGTCTAAGTGTATTAAAATCTATGACTTTATTTAGAATTTTATTTATATCACTATGATTTTTAAGCCCCGCCCACCACATTTCAATTTTTTTTGCCGGGGGGGGGGGTCCCTCTTTTGAATTTTGAAATGTTGGGAGGTATGCATTTATCTTAAATGTATATTATAATCAGATAGTTTAATAGGGAAACAGCTGTGACTGAAATACATAAAAAAAATATAT
The DNA here is from genome assembly GCF_027579735.1 of Bombina bombina. NCBI lineage: Eukaryota > Metazoa > Chordata > Amphibia > Anura > Bombinatoridae > Bombina > Bombina bombina. The sequence continues at coordinate 46,538,602 of NC_069501.1, forward strand.
GCATAGTTTGAGCGTGTTTTGTCTCTCTTCACAACACTGATTACCTATTAAAGTGTGTGATTGGAATATCTGTTGCTGCACACAACTCCTCTATAAATATAAAGGCAGTGTAAGGACCAGCATAGGACTGTAGCAACCTAAGGGTTAAGGCTGTAGGGAGTGAGATAGGAGTAGAGGGCTGGGTAGTGAAGCTAGTGCAACATTGTTGCAAGTTTGGGGAGGAGCCCCTTCCTGACCTTTAAGAGGTGCAGCTTTCAGTTCCCTTTCCCTCTTCTTCTGGTATCCTGAAGCAGAGACGTTTCCACTCTTTCTTTAGACTTTCTAGGCCTCATCCTCCAAGTCATCATGCATCGTTCCAGGCGATCCATCCTGCCTCCAGTTCGCTTTCAAGAGCTGCAGTTTGAATCACCTGCAAGGAGAAAGCAGGTAAGTACCTTAGAAAATAGCAATGCAATAGGGGAGGTGATCCCACCCAGTCAAACATCTAGTGTGCTCACTACAGTTCAAGAATCACCAGAACACAAATTTATTCAGGGTAGTGATCAGCAATTAGGCCATACACAATTGCTTACATCGGGGCCCACTGCGATCGAATCAGTTACGCTTGGGCCTGATTTGAGGCCTGGTGCGTGCACCACTAATTCAGATACTGCGCTCATTGGTGGCTCAGGGCCTAGCGCACCCCATAGCAATATTGATCCTATTGGTTCAGAACTTGTGCCCCCTTGTAATATTGTTAATATCAGTGGTGGTTCAGGGCCTGCTCCCCCTACTAATTTTGCCCCTATCAGTGGTGGTTTAGGGCCTACGCCCCCTAATAATTTTGTTCCTATCATTAGTGGTTCAGGGCCTGTTTTATCCAGCCTAGCCTAGCGCACCCCATAGCAATATTGATCCTATTGGTTCAGAACTTGTGCCCCCTTGTAATATTGTTAATATCAGTGGTGGTTCAGGGCCTGCTCCCCCTACTACTTTTGCCCCTATCAGTGGTGGTTTAGGGCCTGCGCCCCCTAATAATTTTGTTCCTATCATTAGTGGTTCAGGGCCTGTTTTATCCACCGTTAATCAGCCCCCACATGGCACCCAAAATCTAAACATGGCGGATACCAACGTCATTGGTGGTTCAGGGCCTACTGGTCGAGCTTCCCCACGTCCTCTGCAACCTCTCCCAGGTCCTTCATACTTACCTGCAGCTTCGGTGGAGTCCTTGTTTGCCTCTGTCCCTCCGGCAGCAGCCTCTGCAGTCTCAGCCTTCCTGGTCTCCTTAGCTGCAGCGATGTCCTCTTCGGTGACGTCTTCCGCCATTCCGGTTGGTCCATGTGCTCCTCCGGAAGTTGACGTCATGCGTCCCTCCCCTTCCGTTTACATCACCGGAGGTCAGCCGCTGCACGGTCTCCACGCAGACAGGACCATCGCTCCTCAGCTCCATGAAGGTGAGCATCAAGAGAGGACTTTGGGCCTGGCGGGTTCTTCCCAGCTGGAGCACGCAAATAGGCAGTATTGTGGGCCAACGAGGGGTGGAGCGGGAAAAAAGGGTGCAGCGAGGCTCAAATAATGTACCTTGGGGAAATGGGTGTGGCGCAAGCAATAGAGGCGCAGCAAGAAAAACGCAGACTACTAGGAATCACAGTATTTTGAGAAAGCAAACAAACCAGCATAATGCTCAGGGACCTGGGGCTATCATTAATACGGCATAATATAATGCCGACGCTACCGCTAATACTTCAGCAGCACACGCTAACGCTAAGACTTCAGCAGCGCAGGCAGCTAGTATTAGGTTGACTGTGGCAACTAATAATGCCATCAAAAATGGTGTATGGAATGCTTCATCTAGGGATAATGCTGTTTTTAATGCTGACAATGCTATGAATCCATCACACCATATTAATGTTTGCCCTGATATTGGTATGAATGCAGGTATTAATCCATCACACTATATTACTGTTACCCCTGATATTGGTATGAATGCTGGTGTCAATGCTAACCAAAATATTTGCATGAGTAATGTTCTGCAGCCGCATGATGTCAGATCTGTAGTCAGGACTAATAGGGGGCATACACATCAGCTGTGACATGCTCAGGTTTCACAAACCAGCAATGTGACAGGGAACATTAACGCAAGCCACAAGATGGCCTCAAGTGCAACTCCTGCCATTCCCCAAGTTTGCAATGCTCGCGACTTGTTTTCTCTTTTGCAGGGGGTGATATAGCCACTGACTCCATCCACAGCTATGGCTACAGCTCAGGATACGTCTGCCCTGCCGGGCACTTCGGTACAGACATCTGTTCCACTGGCTCAGTCTGTGCAGGTCCAAGATGCTGATCCAGTTCCAACGGCTTCGGAGCAAGCAGGACGGGAAGCCTCATCTTCTGCCACTGGTGAGTCATGTAAAATTGCACATGACAGACAAAACACACTTGTCTTCACACACGATAGGTCCGACTCAGCTGACTCTTCTGTATCTGAATCTGACTCTGGTAGCAACACTTCTTTAGGATTACGGGGTAGGGGACAAAAAAGAATGTTTCATATGGTAAAGAAGATGTGGCGTGAGATGCAGGCGGGGGGTTTTAGGCAACCTACCACAGTCCCAACACCAACAACCCCAATAGTCACGCAAGCCATGGTACCCTCAGTAGCCATGCAGTCAGCCTCGGTAGCCATGCAGTTAGCCCCCCGCAGATAATCCTGTCCAGGGTGCTCCTTTATGCATTATCCCTGAATGCAAAGTAGCTTTACATGGGGATACGATCCCTGCATATATCCCATCATTACATGCTCACTAGAAGCCTAAAGTTATCAATAAAATACAACAAGGGAAATATGTAAATATTTTTGACTTATCTCCTGAAGCTTACAAACAAAAGGAGAAGAGCTCGGACGGCATTGGCCCTAAGAGATTTAAGCGTCCAGAAACATTTGAGGAATGGCTCATCTGTTTTAGGGTGTTCACTTCTTGCTATCTAGAAAGGTATCCAAACCAGAACCATGCCATATTAAAATACACAGATTCTATTCACTGGATACAGAGAAAATACAGTGAGGGGGCCTGGAGTGATTATGACTCAGAGTTCAGGCGCAAGATGGCTGGTAACCCGGGGCTGACATTTAATTACACAGACACCCATCTTTGGCAACGCCTGGGCCCTCAGTGTTCTCCCTCTACGTCCATCTCTGCATCCATTCAGCCCTTTCGGACCCAGAAGGGAAAACGCAGGGGTGGATCTTGCTGGGCATTCCAGGAGAATAAGTGTGATAAGGGAGGCTCCTGCGGTTTCAGGCATAATTGCAAATTCTGTGGTGGCTTGCAAAAAAGGGAGAATGCAAATATTAGGCCCCAAACCAGAGGCATCTCTGTCCAAAAGAGCTCCCTCCCCAGTGAAGGCACACGCGCTTGAAATATGGCTGCAGGACTACCCCGATCGCGAAGCTGCTCATTTATTACGGGAAGGATTTAACAATGGGTTTATGATCCCAGTCAATGTGGTTATAAGAGGTTCGGTTAAGCATCGGAACCTGTGCTCGGTATATGAGTACCCTCACATAGTGAAGCAAAACCTAGACAAATAACTACATCTCGGTCGCATGATAGGCCCCTTTCCTTCCCCACCATTTTGTGATATGGTTGTCTCACCATTAGGAGTAGTCCCAAAGAAAGAGCCAGGAAAATTTTGTTTGATACAGCACCTTTCCTATCCCAAAGGGAGCTCAGTGAACGATGCTATCGATCCAGAGCTTAGCTTGGTGCGCTATCAATCTTTCGACAGCGCGCTGGAGCTAGTTCAGGGAGTTGGGAGAGGTGCTTTATTATCGAAATTAGATATAGAATCTGCATTTAGGTTATTGCCCCTGCATCCTTCTTCCTTTCCATTTATGGGATGTAAGTTTGATGGTGGTTTCTATGTCGATCGCTGCCTGCCTATTGGCTGTGCCATTTCTTGTGCTTTATTCGAAGCGTTCAGTACATTTCTGCACTGGGCTGTGGCTCGTAGGATAGGCAGGGATTGCATAGCTCACTACCTAGACGACTTCTTGATGTAAGTTCCTTACCCTTAAACAATTACAGTCCCTCCTTGGCCTTTTGAACTTTGCCTGCAGGGTTATCCCCATGGGAAGGGTATTTAACTGCAGGTTGGAGAATAAATTATGTGAGAAACTCAGCCCGTCAGGCAAAATATACATTTATGGGGGGATGATTGCTGACCTAAAGGTATGGGAGTCTTTCTTGCAGCAATTTATTGGAATTCGCTTGTGGCACTCTGACCCGATCTCTAGTCGGCTCCTACACCTGATGCGGCAGGGTCCAGAGGCTACGGGGCGTACTTCCAGGGGTGGTGGAGCATGGGCCTGTGGCCCGATGATTGGAAGGCTCGAGGGTTTACCCGCAATTTCACACTCCTGGAATTATTCCCAATAGTCCTGGCCATTGAGCTCTGGGGAAATCAGTTTGCCAACAGGTGTGTTGTCTTCTGGACGGATAACCTAAGGGTCATGCATGCGATTAATAGACAGTCTGCCACGTCGGACGCAGTGGTGTTACGCTGTCTGGAACTTAACATTCAGTTTCAGGCCCAGCATGTCTCTGGGGTGACAATGTAATTGCTGACGCTCTTTCCAGGTTTGATTGGGCGACGTTTAGGCGCTCTGCCCCTTGCGCTGCTAGACTAGGCTTACTTTGTCCCAGTTTCCTTTGGCAGCTTCTGAATCCTGGAAATCCCTGCTCCCATTAGTCCGGGTGTCACTAGCCCCATCTACTTGGTGCTCTTACGTCAGATCACGGAGGGAATGGGAGTCTTTTTGCCACGAACAGAAGGTGGAGGCGGCAGCAGCTTCGCAAGTCACTTTGTGTAATTTGCTGGTGAGTTTGTGGTCTGAAGGGGAACGCCTCTGTGCCATTCAGTCTCGACTAGCTGCTCTCACCTTTTTCTACTCGCATTATCTGATCCCTCCAATTCCTTTTTTGTTCGCCAAGTGGTTAAAGGCTGGGGCCGTTCCCAGCCACAGCAGAAAGATATCCGCGAACCCATTACGCTTGGAGAAGTTGGTCTCGGTCTTGGAGGAAGTGTGTTCCTCTTCATACAAGCTCCTTCTATTTCGGTCTAATTTTGTCTTGGCGTACGCTGCTGCTCTTCGCATAGGTGAGCTGGTTTCTAAATCTAAGCGGTGCACCAGCAAGGGCATTCAACTCCACCACATTAAAGTCTCCCCTGACTCAATTTTGATTTTTCTTCCCCGTTCAAAAACAGACCAGCAAGGTAAGGGGATATGGTTAACCATACCCAGAATGCCTGGTAGTTGCTGCCCAGTGAAATTAGTAAACCAATATTTAGCTATCCGCCCTTCAGTCCAAGGCACCTTACTCATACACGAAAATGGATCCTCATTTTCCTTTTTCCAGTTCCGTAGAATCCTGGCTCGCGCCGCTACTTTGGCGGGTTTTGATGCTTCAAAAATAGCTCCTCACTCCTTTCAGATAGGTGCAGCGACTAATGCAGCGATATCGGGGCATTCCATAGACTCCATTAAGCGCTTAGGCAGGTGGCGCTCATATAAATACAGGTCTTATGTTCAGTCACTTGTTTAAATGTTCCTTTTGTCCAGTTACAGTTATTAACTTTCTTTGTTTTTTCAGGAGTTTGTCCCTCCCCGGTGGTCAGAGCCTTGGGTTTTCCCCTGCCAAAGCATCAGTTAGATGGTTGGGTGAAAGGGGTATGTGCTGGCCTAAACTCCCCTCCCTTTTGTCCGAGGCCCTGGTTCGTTGGGGGAAACCTCATATTATCATCCTGCACTTAGGGGGTAATGATTTTGGTGCCCTTCCAGTTCTGCAGTTCATTAAGATCATGCAGGCAGACATAGCTTGGATAAGAACCCGTATTCCCAATGTTGTTCTGGGATGGTCGAATATTATTCCAAGACTGGAATGGACACACATGTCCTACCATAGTGCAGCTTACAGGGTTAGGAAGAAGATTAACTCAACTGTTGGCAGGACCGTCACAGAGCAGGGAGGTTTTCTGGTCAGACACGAGGCCTTATCGGCCGACAAGTCTGAATATTATAGAAAGGATAAGGTGCATTTAGAGAACATAGACTTAGATATATTTATCAGTAATATTTGAAGGTCACTTGTACCCTTCCTGTAAGTCAGGTCGTGGTTATTAGTGGTGGTGGCAAGTATACCATCTGAGATAGCGTCCCTGTTGCGTTGGAGAGGGTGAACAGAGGGAGTGATGGCCAATCTAAAAGCAGGAGGGGCGGAAAGCCTCAGGTGCACATGAGGTGTCCCTCCTTCCCATTGTGGGTGGGTCCATCAGCTTACAACCCTCAGTAGCATCTCCCCCTTCCTGACCTTTAAGAAGTGCAGCTTTCAGTTCCCTTTCCCTCTTGTCCTGGTATCCTGAAGCAGAGACGTTTCCCCTCCCTCCCTCCCTAGTTATGGTGGCCCGCAATCGAGATTCTGATAGATGGCTATGGCATAGTTATGATTAGTCAATCTAAGCTCAGTAAGACCATAGCAGTAATCTATGATTCTCCCTATTTCTGTTTACTCGGTTCGAGCGGCCGGGTAGCAGTTACCCTCATAGGGGAAGAATCTTTGCACCCTGACTGTGGGAGGTAGCGACCCTGTTGCGTGGGAGAGGGTAAACAGGGGGAGTGATGGCCAATCTAAAAGCGGGAGGGGCGGATAGACTCAGGTGCACATGAGGTGCCCCTCCTTCCCCTTGTGGGTCGGTCCATCAGCTCGCAACCCTCAGTAGCATCTCCCAGGGCAGAGGGGACCCTCCCCTCTGCTGCAGTTTCTGTTTAGGGCCACTGACCTCCAGTAGCGCTGGGTTAGTCAGCTCTTGCTTGCCGCCAGCCTAGCCTCGTCGAGTCCTAAGTTTTATGTTATGGTATATATCAAGGGTTAATACCAGATGAAAGATGCCCTGAATACGGGATCAGCAACACATGAACCCAGTTAATTCCCCGCAAACATGAGACCAAGCTCATGGGTACATGCCCATGGGTAAAACAGAATGTGTTTTATTGAGGGCTATATGCCCAGTATTTATGCAAGTCTCCCACCTGGTTGACACTCCCTAGGAGACCAGATGGGGGGTTGGAAGAAGATAGTACATTAGATAGAGGGAAGACGCCCTTTTACAGGATACAATAGAATTGCATTACTTAACCAAATAAACAATTAAACAGAAGAAAACAAGGGAGTCCTTCTTGACACCTGGCAGTCTGATTAAACAATGTGAACGCTTATCACTTAAACTTAATTACAGTAAACAATAGCTGATGTCAGGAAACCTGTTTTCAGAAAATAGTTTCTCAAAGCTGAACAAAGTTAACCCTTTCAGTACTGACAGAGGGGTCTGTCACACGGCTCCCTCCTGGTGGGACACTCCGGCAGACCCGGCTTGACCCTTTGGCAGGTCAACTTGGGGATGACCGGACTAGGAGGTGGTAGGAATGTCAGTTTGCCGGGACAATCCATCTGCATTCCCGTTTTGCTTACCGGACTGGTAGCTGATGGTGAAGTTATAGGGTTGGAGGGCTAAACTCCACCGCAGCAATCTACCACTGTCTCCTGAGACCCGGTTAAGCCAGACTAAGGGATTGTGGTCCGTTATGAGAGAGAATTCCTGTCCGTATAAATAAGGGTTCAACTTCTTCTGTGCCCAGACCAGGGCTAAACATTCCTTCTCTACTGCCGCATAACTTACTTCTCGAGGTAACAACTTTCTGCTTAAGTATGCGACAGGGTGCTCTCCTCCATCCTCCCCAACTTGGCTGAGCACAGCCCCCAGTCCATACATGGAAGCATCTGTATGAATGAGAAAACGTTTGCTAGGGACTGGGGCAGCCAAGACAGGGGCATTCACAAGAGCCTGCTTCAGTGCCTGAAACGCAGCTTCACAAGCTGGAGACCACAGGACCTGTTTAGGAAGGTTCTTTTTAGTCAGGTCAGTCAGGGGCTTGGCAATAGTACTGTAGTCCAGGACAAAACGTTTGTAATAACCGGCCGTCCCCAGGAAGGCTAGCACTTGGGTCTTAGTGATAGGTGTGGGCCAGTTAGCCACAGCCTCTACCTTGGCTGGATCCGGTCTCTGGCTCCCACACCCCACTCGGTGACCCAAGTACTGTACTTCAGCCATACCTAGATGGCACTTGTCTGGTTTCAAGGTCAGGCCAGTGGCCCGAATTTTGTCCAGAACAACCCTTACATGGGTTAGGTGTTCCTCCCAGGACTGTAGACCGCAATGTCATCCAGGTAGGCACAAGCAAATTCCTGGAAGCCATCGAGGAGTCTATCCACCATACGCTGGAAGGTAGCCGGAGCATTCTTCATCCCAAAGGGCATGACCTTAAACTGGTATAGGCCAAATGGGGTGACGAATGCCGACTTGGGGATAGCATCCTCGGCCAGGGGAATCTGCCAATAGCCCTTACACAGATCTATGGTGGTCAGATAGCGTCCCCTAGCAATACGGTCAAGTAATTCGTCTACCCGGGGCATCGGCTAGGCGTCAGTGGTGGTGCTTTCGTTGAGCCGCCTGTAGTCCACACAGAACCCGGTGGTCCCATCTTTCTTACCAGGACTACAGGCGAAGCCCAAGGGCTATCGGAGTGCTCGATGACTCCCAGCTGAGCCATCTCCTGTATCTCCTTCCGCATTCCTTCTCGGACTGCTTCGGGGATACGGTAGGGGGGCTGTCGCAGGGGATTCTGTCCAGGGGTCTCTATCTTATATACAGCTAGGGTAGTGTACCCGGGCTCTTGGGAGAACGTCGCCTGCTTCTCCCACAGAAGCTGTCTTGCCTGTACCTTCTCTGTAGGGCTTAACCAGTCCCCTAGCTGCACAAGACTAGTGAGGTCAGTCTGGGGGTTCTTCTCTAGTAAGTCGGGCAGGGGTAAATTCTCTGGGTCATCTACAGCAGGGGCACACACTGCAGCGACATCCTCTGGCCTCTCCTGATACTCCTTCAGCATGTTCACATGGAAGGATCGCTGGATCCTTTCATCTGCACAGCTGGCTATAATATAGGTAGTATCACACACCTGAGCTAACACCTTATACGGGCCCTGCCAAGATGCTTGCATCTTGTTGGTCCTCACAGGCTTGAGCACCAAAACTTTCTGTCCAACCTGGAAGACCTGCTGCCGGGCACCCGATCGTACCACCTCTTCTGTCTCCCCTGGGCCACCTGGAGATTCTCCCTTACCATCAGGGACAGTTTCTCCATGCGGTCCCGGAGTTCCAGGACATATGGTACTATGGGGATCCGCGGACCCTTCTCCCATAGAGTAACTCAAAGGAAGAGAACCCAGTAGATTCCTGGGGCACCTCTCTGTACGCAAATAGCAGATGAGGCATGAATCGCTCCCAGTCTCTGCAAGGGTCAGTAAAGGTCCTCAGCATCTGCTTGAGGGTGCCATTAAAGCGCTCGCAGAGACCGTTAGTCTGTGGGTGATAAGGCGAACTGAGCAGCGGTTTAATGCCGCACACCTTCCACAGCTGCTGGGTGAGCACAGCGGTAAACTAGGTCCCCTGATCGGAGAGAATCTCCTTAGGGAACCCGACCCTAGTAAAAACCTTAACCAGGGCATCAGCTACTGTCTCTGCCTCTATATTAGACAGTGCTACTGCCACTGGGTAACGAGTGGCATAGTCCACCACGGTGAGAATATACTTCTTACCTGATGGACTAGTTCTGGCCAGTGGACCCACAATGTCAACGGCTATGCGGGAAAAGGGTTCCCCAATGATAGGCATAGACATAAGCCTAGCTTTTGGGTGATCCCCCCACTTACCCACCCGTTGACAGGTGTCACAAGTACTACAATATACCCGCACATCTCGGTTAAAATTGGGCCAGAAGAAATTTTGGGTGATCCTATGAGCTGTGTGGCGGGACCCTAGATGTCCAGCTAATGGTACATCATGCCCAATCCGCAGAATCTCTTTCCGGTATTTTTCAGGCACCACCAGCTGCCGATTCTGTGGAGGGGCAGTACTTTTCTGGGCAGGTTTAGGGATTCTATATAGCCTATTCCCCACCCACTCATAACATTCCCAATCTACCCCCTCTTCTCCAGCATCTGCCCTAGCCCTGTACTTCTGAAGGGTCGGATCTTCCCGGGTTTCCCTCCCGTACGTCTCTGGGGTATCCCAGCCTAAGGGGGCCTGATCTAGGGTACACGTCGGGGGAGAGAGTCTTACCTGGGTCTCAGCAGCAGGTGGGTCGGTCTCGGCGGCACGGGTCTGGGCACGGGTAGTCACAGGGTTAACATCAGCGGGACCCATCAGAGCGTAGGCAGAAACAAGGGGGGCCAAGTCATTTCCAAGGAGAACATCAGCTGGTAAATCCTTCATGACCCCCACATTCACATGTCTAGTGCCCACTCCCCAATCCAAATGTACCCGGGCAACAGGTAGGCGGAACACAGCACCCCCTGCTACCCTCACAGCCACAGTGTCTCTGGTGTGCTGGTTCTCGGACACCAATTTCTTTTGGAGCAAGGTCATGGTAGCACCAGTATCCCGTAGACCACTGACCTCCTTCCCATTCACTTTAACCAGTTGCCGGTGCTGTTACCGGTTATCCCGGTGGGCAGCTTGCACGAGGTCTGCTTCATGTAGGATGCCCCAGCATTCTTCCTCCTCTACGCAGTGAGCAGCAGGCTGAGGGTTACGTGGGTTTCCGCCGGTGGGTCTCCTCCAGGACTGTGCTTGGTTTGCTGTGTTTAGGGGACACTCTGGTCTTTTGTGCCCTAGTTGCTTACATCCAAAGCACCGAGGCTGGAGGCGGTGTGGTAGAGCGGTGCGCCGGGGGTTGGAAACTAGTAGCTGCTGGGGTGACTGTGGGTCAGTACTCCACTCTGGCAGGGGGCTTAGTGGTAGCAGAGTCCAGTTTGCAGGCATCCGTATACTCATCTGCCAGGTGAGCAGCTTCATGCAGGGTGGAGGGTTTACGGTCCCGAACCCACTCTCTAACTCCTGCTGATAACTTGTCAAAGCAATGTTCCAACAGGAATAGCTGCAGCACCTCTTCCCCAGATACGGCTTGGCACCCTGCCATCCAGTGAGCTGCTGTGCGGTGCACCTTACATATCCACTCAACGTAGGAATCTCCAGCTAGTTTAAAAGTGTCTCTGAACCGCCTCCTGTATGCCTCTGGTGTAATCGCATAACTGGAGAGCAGCGCCTCTTTTACAGCATTATAATCCCCGGCTTCCTCATCCGGAATGGCCCCAAAAGCCTCGCTGGCCCGGCCGGATAATTTTCCGGATAATATCGTGACCCAGTCCTCTGCGGGTACCTTGTGTAGGGCACATTGCCTCTCAAAATCCGCAAGGTACCCATCAATCTCTCCTTCTGTTTCCAGGAAGTTTTTAAAAGCTGCAAAATGTACTTTTCTTTTTTCCACTGGGGTTGCGGTGACTGGGGCTGCTGCAGCGCTGCTTTGACGAAGTAGGTTGGCCTCCACAGCTGCTATGACCCGGTCGATAATTTCGGCAGATGGGTTGGGGCCATAATGTGCCAGTCTTATTTTAACCGCCCGGTCAAAGCTTGCTTCTTCGGGGGTTCTGTCTGATATGCTGGGCTCATTGGTTCCTTCGGGCCCTGGTACTCCGTCCATCTCGGTCAGTATTGTAATAATCTCCCTCTTCCTGAGGTTACTGGCTTGTCGGCCCCTTTGTTCTAGCAGGTATTTAAGGGTGTCTCTTTTCAGCCTTTCATGCGGTATTCCCATTAGGTCCGGATATGTACTTGCTCTTCTGGGCGATGAGGACCATCCCGTCGCTTGCCACCAATTGTTATGGTATAACCCGGATATCAAGGGTTAATACCGATGAAAGATGCCCTGAATACGGGATCAGCAACACATGAACCCAGTTAATTCCCCCCAAACATGAGACCAAGCTCCATCTTGAGGGTAAAACAGAATGTGTTTTATTGAGGGCTATATGCCCAGTATTTATGCAAGTCTCCCACCTGGTTGACACTCCCTAGGATGGGGGGTTGGAAGAAGATAGTACATTAGATAGAGGGAAGATGCCCTTTTACAGGATACAATAGAATTGCATTACTTAACCAAATAAACAATTAAACACAAGAAAACAAGGGAGTCCTTCCTGACACCTGGCAGTCTGATTAAACAATGTGAACGCTTATCACTTAAACTTAATTACAGTAAACAATAGCTGATGTCAGGAAACCTGTTTTCAGAAAATAGTTTCTCAAAACTGAACAAAGTTAACCCTTCCAGTACTGACAGAGGGGTCTGTCACATTTTATATTTACTGTTTTAATAAACAATTTTTAACCTGTGACGGTTGAATTGAATTTACCCATATATAAGTGTTGTGTCTTTATTTAATAGTTATGTACAGTTAAGTTATTATAAGTTATGGTTAATTTATGTTAGTGATTCCCTCTCTGCTGGTAATGAACTGTAAGCCTTTAATCCCTTAAGAGCTGCTGACACATTCAGTACTGAGTGTGTCAGACTTACTAGTGGCTGTGCCTGGTTTGCCGGAAATGAACCGTGATTTGATTCAGTGATTCAAATCATTTGACTGATCTGATCCAAATGATTTGCATCACTGAAAAGAATCACTTTGTCCAAGTCTACCCCGGAGCCATTTGATAGCGGGGTTTTTAGCAGAAGAAGCTGTTTGAGACTCAGGAGATCAGTCTCCATTGGCGCTATAATTCTCTGACAAACTTTTGCGCCTTGTGTGTCTGTATATGCTACGTTCAATACATCTAGTAGCGGAGGAGTTTAAAATACCTTTCTCTGTGGCCTGGACTTGGCATGCATTGTCAATATGTTAACAGCCTCTTTTCTACTTGTTTAGGTTGTTTTCTTATGACCACGTTAGGTGCTTCAGGAGTATGACATAGTTATATACTCGTAGCCTTACGCTAACTATACAATGTGTATATAGGAGGCAATTCCTAAGATGTATTATGTATATACACATTTTTTCTTTTATACCGTTACGTTTTATTTTGTACGGTTTTCATTTCAATTTCAGGGATACCTGGTCTTTGTTGCCACCTAGTTGTGGTTAATTGTAAGGTGCTGTCCTTTTTATATACAATAATTTAGATTGTAAATTTGGGCACTTGTATGTAACCTCTCTTTCTGAGGTGATTACTGTTTAAGTTTGTGACTTCACACAGGGTCATACTTTACATATTTTACAATATATAGTATATAATTATTGGTGTTCTTTAGACACTAAAGATTTTATATACACGATTGGGAACGCTGCTTCTTAGCAGTCCACAGATTATATAGGTCCTGATGAAGGCCCAACTGAGGGCCGAAACGTCGACAATGTCTAACTGACTCTATGAATAAAGAAATTATTCTTGTTTCTACACAAATCCTGAGAGTGCCCTTTTACTACATGGGACTTTATATATATATATATATATATATATATATATATATATATATATATATATATATATATATATAAACATTTATATGTATATGTTGTTTAGAACACTAATATATTTCCTTTATGTTAGCCTATCTATAAATATGAAATTTTCCATATGTCAGTCATATAGTGTCTTCGACATGTATGTTGCCCTATTTTAAATTTAAGGGCTTGCTTACTTCTCATTCTGAAGGATATATTGCTAATGTATGTGCAACATTTACACTAATCTATTTATTTAAGCTGCAGCTGCTTATACCTTTAATGTGTGCTTGCAAGCTGTTTGCAACTATATTTAGGTATAGGAAGACAATATTGGCAATTGTCCTTGCCTTCTTATTCTTCTGCAGTTTGCTTACATCCTAATAGGTTTAATTGTCAACCTTTGTTGTTGAATGGACATTTTAGTTCATTCTTTATTTATTATTTTCCCTATTGAGGATAACTTGTCTTCCATCTATAGGGTTGTTGGTTTGTTCCCAACTGCTGGGGCTAGATGTCTGTGACATTTTTTTGTCCGATTTAAAAAAAAAAAAATCTTAGGGCTCTAAGATGATTTTTATTTTATATTTAATTCTGTCCCTTTGTAATTTCAGGAGGGTGAGGTGGTTCAGCTGGATGATTAGTCAGACTCATTACCACTTTGAATATAGGTCATTGGTTTTGATCCCTGAAGGGCCAACCCAGATTTTAAACAACTATCATCCTCTTCTTTTAGACCCTCATAGAGGTCTATCCATCCTGGGAATAAACATATGTGATCCAAGAAGACTTCTACTGAGAGCAATTTCAGCTTGTAGGGTTCGCCCCCCATCCGATTTCGGATCATGTAGAAGACCTGCCTGTGGCTCAACACAAGACAGCTCCAATAGCACAGTGGTTAAGTAAACTCTTTAGTAACTGAGAGTTACTGGTTTGATTCCCCATACTGGTAGTAGAAAAATATGTTGTCTAAAGGAAGATTCAAATCCCCCCCCCCCCCCCGATGTCCCTGTAGGTTGGAATGTTTCCCAGATCTAAAAAGGGCAGATTTCCTTCTTTCAACAGGTTTGGATCTCCCTTCTCTTGGAGTGATTGTACCAGTTCCTCTGGCGGAACAGACCAGGGATTCGATTTTCACCCTATTCATGGTTCAGGATTAGTACAAGACTTCCATAGTCTTGAAGGATGTGTGTATTAGGGTCCTATGTACTAAGATCCTTTCCAATTTTAGAGTTTTTGCCTTCTGGACAAATTCTTCCAATTTGTAGCCTCCACCCCTCAAATCTTTGGTGCTAGGGGCTCTTCTAGGATTGCGGTAGCGCCTTCCTGGATGATATCTTGGTTCGGGGCACTGTCTTAAGCAAGATATCTCTTGTTGATTCTTCACTCTCTCGGGTGGGATGTGAATCTGGATAAGAGATCCTTGGTACCAGATACCAGGGGAGGCCTTTTGGGAACGATCATAGATTTGATCTCCATGAAGATGTTCTTTTGATGGTCAGGAAATTCGGTCTGTCTCTTCAGTCTTCTGTCTACCTTCGGTGGCTCTGTGTATGGAAGTCAAATGGTGGTTTCCATGGACACTATTTATTTTGCTTGCTTCCATCTGAAGACCTCTTCAGTTATACTTGCTCACACAATGGATTGGAGACTGACCTCTTTCAGAGGATAGTTCTTGACATTCTGACAAGAGATTCCCGGTCCTGGTGGTTCCCTCGTGACCATTTTTCTCATGGTGCATACTTTTTGAGTCCATTTTGAGAGATTGTGAGCCCTGCTACCAACCTCTCTGACTGGGGAATAGTTTGGGGTCCCTCAATAGCATATGGCTGCAGGGAGAATGCCATCAGACTAGGAGACCCAGAGACCTGTGATCAATTCTGGGTACAGGTCTGTCAAATGAATGTTCTCTAAAGACATTTAAGAGGATTCTCTGAGCAGACAGACTTTTCGCCCAGGGGTAAACTTATGGATCTAAGTGGGCTCTCCATCCAGATGTCTTCTCGATGATTGTTCTCATGTGGGGAGGTTCAGAGTTAGATCTGATGGCGTTTCACCTAAACGCCAAGCATTCTAATTCGGATCCAGATCAGAGATCCGCAGGCGGCTCTGGTCTATGCTCTAGCAGTTCCATGAGACTTTGGTTTCTTTTCCGAATTCCTCTGCTGGCCCTCCTTCCTCGGGCATAGCTTGTGTCATTCTGGACCAAGCAGACAAGGTGGTCTAGTGGTTTGCTTTGTAGCTTTGCAAATCAAAGTTTGTTGGTTTGAATACAGCTGCTAGCGCTGGATAGTCTTTCTAATACATAGCTAGAAAATGGAAGGTTGAGGAATCAAATATACAACGGGTTCTGTTTAAACCCTTTCCTCCGTGGACATTGCCTCCAAGGAAGGACCTTTCTTCTTGGGGTCCTTTCATTCATCCAATCCTAGTTTCTCTGAAGCTGACTGTTTGGAGATTGAACGCCTAGTCTTGTTGAGATTTTTTTCGGGTAGGTAATTGATACTATGATCAGGCTCGTAGCCGGTAACTCGCAAGATTTAAAATAAAGTATGGAGAAAATACCTTTTCTGGTATGAACCTAGGGGTTTTCCCTTGGAGAAAGTTCCTGGCATTTTGTCCCTTCTTGAGGAGATCCTGAGGAAGGGTTTATCAGTTGGTAATCTGTAAGGTCAAATCTCTGTCCTTTCGATTCTTTTACATAAAGTCTGGCTGACCTACCAGATGTTCATTCTTTTGTCAGGCCTTGGTAAGAATCAGGCCTGTGTTTCAGTCTGTTGCTCCTCTTTGGAGCCTTAATCTTTTTTAGCGTTCTGCTACAGACTCCATTTGAGCCTATGCACTTGTTTCTTCTTCTCGTTGGGTCTCAGAGCTTTTGGCTCTGCAGTGCGACCCACCTTACCTTATTTCTCATGCGAATAAGGCGGTCATTCGTACCTAATTGGGTTTTTTTCCTAAGCTGGTGTCAGACCGCAATATCAATCAGGACATTGTTGTTCTTTCGTTCTCTTCTAATCTTCTTCTCAGAAGGAACGTCTTTTGAATAACATGGAGGTTGTGGGTGCTTTGAAGTTTATTATGCAAACAACTAGAGACGCCCCTTAATTTTATTTAAGATGTTTTTCTTTTATAAACCTCAACAACCTCTAAACCTTTTGGGACCTCTTCTCTTTACATGATTCCTCGCTGAATGACTGGGGATTGTGGGAAGCTTTGCTGGTGTGTTATTTGCCTCCACCTGGTGGCCAGGAGTTGAATTCCCACTAGTAATTAGAATGGATTTGTGGACTCTCCATGCCAGGAAAGAAAATAATTTATCAGGTAAGCATGAATTTTGCTGGAAACACGAACCCTCTTTTTCAGGACGTCATATAAAAAATATTGTTTTTTCATTCTTGATTCAGATTATTCAGGAATGTAAGCTTAGAATCTGGCCCATTTTTGGTTCAGCACCCTGGGTAGTGTTTGTTTATTGGTGGCTACATTTAGCCACCAATCAGCAAGCACTACCCAGGTGTTGAACCAAAAATGTGCAGGCTCCTCACCTTACATTTCTGCTTTTCAAATAAAGATACCAAGCGAACAAAGATATTTAATAATAGGAGTAAACTAGAAAGTTGCTCTTATAAACTTTTAGAGTAACTGCACTTAAAACCTGGATATCTAAAAACATGTATAGGTATGTATATAGGGGTAGATGCATTCAAATATTAATATAGGGGGCGTGTCCGGGCTATGGCCCAAGATGGCTGCTATACTGGGAGCTCTGTCCAAATGATTTACAATCCGCCTTGTAAACGACATTATGTGCACTAATCCAGACTACAACTGAACCTATTAAAGTAGCTAACTCTCTGCTGGATTGGAAGATATCTATATCGAAAGGACAGAGGCCTCCCAGACTGGACTGCTGGGAGATCTCTTGGCGGCCTGTAAGGAAAGAGAACTCAGCACCCCCCGGGTGAGCAGAGTAAACACCGTGCCTCTGCATTTATTTGTTATTTTATTGCCATGGAGGAGCTATTTTATGCTGTCAAGGCTCTGATGGAGGACTATGAGATGAGAATATGTGTGAGAATAGACAGAATTATACTATCTGAGAATGCACCAGCTTTCGTAAATAGTGCTGCCACGTGGGGAGATGCGTCATGGAGGGCACTGCGGTCCCCTGGGTTGTGGAGCTTAAGTTCAGAGGTCTGTTCGGCTGCAGGAGACAGCAGCTGCATGGTACAGAATTTATCTGATCCCCTCCACCCTTGTGGGACTTTACAGAAGCGGGATTTTGAGTCACCGGAGGTTACCTCGGGCACTATTACAGACACCTATTGGCGACCTAGGGAACACAAGAAGGCAGGAGATTCGTCACCGGATGATCACCCTTGGCGTTCCAGTTCTGGATATTCCCCTGCTGACCCTTCTTAGAGCGGAATGGGCCCTTCCGGTGCCGGGTCTCTAGAGATCACAGCACTGCATCTCAGGAGGTACATAGCCTGGTTTGGCATCCCTCTCAATACCTCCGTTACATGGATGTCCCGGGACATGGCTTTACTACGCCACATCTGTTTTGGTCAGCGGCCCTGCAACAAGCCATGAACTGCTGGGATACTTCTCGCAATAGAACTGGGGTAGGCTGAATCCCTTCAACTTTTTGGCAGCTGAGGACTGCTAAATGTATGTGAGACGGTCCTTGTCTGCTATGTACTTGCTTGAGCACCTAACACTCTGTAGGCTCAGAGGGTTGCAAACCTTTTTATTTTATGACGACCATGAGTCTGATGCACCGATAAGGAGTCTATAGGTGGTTAATATAAGTGTGAATGGGAGCCGTCACTTATCTAGATACTGCAGCAATGATGGACTATATATGTTATTCACCCTAATGCATAGGGTGACATAGAGGAAGGATTGCGTGTAATCAACTCCTAGTTAATACCCACTTCTATGTTGGCAGTGAGATTGGGGTTCCTAATCGTGCTTTATCTATATATGGGTTTAAAAGAGGAAGTCCACTATGTTGTCTGCCTAAGTTTCTCCTTATTGCCCCTATTAACTGTGGAGACTATAGAAGACCTGGTGAAATTGATTCTTGCTCCATGTTACTCTCAATATTAATTCTCTGTACAAAGGGTGTTATTATACTTAGTCACAATTGGAGTTTTATAGCTGATGCAACGCTTATATTATTGATATCTTGCTGAGGCGACCTTTAGGGTTCACATATAAAATATATTTTTTTATGTTTAGATGTCACATTGTGTATGTGCCATTAACTAAGCTAAATATGTGTGCCTTGTTATATTACAGCTTTTAAATGTATCTCTTTAGCCTTAACACAACCTTAGTTCATGTGTAACTTTTTGGCTAACCTAGTGATTAGTAAGGGAGGCCTCCTTGGGGCTGTAGGCTTTAATTGTCATTTTACTGAGCTTATGAATGAGTAGCTTGCTTTAGCTAGATTTGATATGCTTGTACCTTCGTTAGGCTTGGGGCTGCGGGCCAACATGAAGCTTATGCTCTACTGTATTGAAGTCCCCACAGGATTTAACTAAATACATTATTTTGCTGGGTCTCTCTACCCCATAGATATTTTTAGTTCTCTAGCAACTTGGGTGCGCTGTCTGCGGCCGAGATAGTGCAGTTAGGGCACACTTTCCCCTAGCATGCTCTGGAGTATCTAGAGATTTAATGAATTGATATCTGGGGTTTTGTTATATATTAGGCTCTTTAATCAAAATAGCTACATATGGAGCCTACAGATTACAACAAGATTATAACAAGACATTACTTTTAGTCTTTTGGGGAGACTTTTCTGCTTGAACTCATATTACCCATTATACATATGTATTCCAGGGTCTAGTACCGGCTCACTTTGTTTGTTTTAATATTTGCGTTAAGAGTTAGACTTGTGGCTAAGTTCTAAATATAAATATGCTCCTCTGTCCAATGGCTCTTTTGAATTTTGGGGAGCATTTGGCTCTCTGCTTGAGTTGTTATAACTGTTGCATATATTAAGCAAAGGTGCAGGCTCGAAGGTGGCTTGCGTTGTCCAAAATCCCTCAGATTAGAGAATTACACATTTTTGGGGTCCGTAAACGGCCTCGGTTGTTAAGGAGGGTAAAAAAGAGGGGTGTCCGTAGGTTTGCTTCTCAAACATTTGAAGAGTAGGTTATGCTGTATGGTGACTGGTTAATATGTTGTGATCACCTACTGTTCTCTCTTTATGTCGATGTAGTCATATCAATGTATAGGTAATATCATTTTTGTAACCTGTAAGCTTGGTATGCTACATGAGCAAACTGTATGTCTTTGTATTTTCTTATACCCCAATAAAAACTATTAAACTATTACTTTTACCACAGCTAGACTGACTGCCCAATGTGGTAAGAACTGGCCAGCTAATTTCATTTAAATTAGCTTTGTTTGTATGTGTTGAGTTCACTTGTTATGTACTAACCTCCTGCATATGACTGTGTTCTTAGCTGTCTTTTATATAGTAGATCTACTATACAGAATAGCTGTGACTAGTGTGAAGTGTGTGATGTAATATGACAGGCTGCAGGATGTCAGGATTGACCTTTTCAATGCCACATCCCTCATGTTTCCCTGGACAGTAACTCCTAAAATGAATAAGACATGCAGCAGTGTGTGCATTCATTGTACTTACTTTACTGCACTTATATTTATTTATATACAGAACTTTACAAGTCATACTGCTGTAAAGACAGCAATTATCAGGTTTATCCATGCTTACACTGCTTCATATGTTAATCATACCACTGTGTCCACACTGTTAGAATGACTGACCAATAAAACATGACAATGTTGTGTGTCATAAGACCTAATAACTGGCTAGTGTATTGGACATTAATAAACATGTACATTAAGAGTCTGTAGTGTTAAATAAAAAAATGTAATGCTAAATGAAGGTGTTATAGTCATTTTTAATAAAATCGAAATTTTTTGTGCCCATATGGCCCAGCCCTAGTATATATCCAGAAGATTCAAAGAGCAAGTGCATAAGTCCCATACAATAGAGTGTTCTCTCAAAGTTCATATACGGAGCCAGATTGCATACATTAGTCCCATATAAAATGTAGTATATGAAGATATGTATAGGTAGTCAGTCAGCAAGTTAATTTCCACAGCTTGGAATAAATACACTAAATGCCTGCGTGCTTCAAAAAGGAGATAACATATGGTACCAATATAACCATATCTCAGTTTTCTTGCAACCTTAAACAGACAGGCAGAGAAAGTCAAACACCCACGGTCGTCACCTGCCACTTCACAGACCCCCGCTCATGTAGATTACTTTACCGCTCTGCCCTCAGGTCCCAGCTCTCCTCCGCAAAGGGTAACTTGTTCCGAAGTCTGAAAATCCAGTACATCTCTTGTCTGGACAGTACTTGATATCTGCCCCCCTCTCTTCTGTGTCTGAGGGGGGGGGCAGATATGGGGGCAATATTAGTACCCCTCTGGTTGACCATTTTGTTAAAAAGCATAATAAAAGCTGTGAATCGCTAAAATGAATGGTCATTGAAAAGGTACAGACACAGAAGAGGGGGGGGGGGGCGGGACAGATATCAAGTACTGTCCAGACCAGAGATGTACTGGATTTTCAGACTTCGAACCAAGTTACCCTTTGGTCTGAACTCTGAATATGATTTTATTAACTATTGGTGCTGATTGCCAATTGTCCTCCCCTCTCTTCTGGTGTGTATGCACCCATGTATATATAGGTGTATCTCTTGTTTTTACTATTTGGCCCCTGTTCTATACATACATGTAAAGCACAGATAATGCACAATTTGTGTTGCATTTGTTTACATCATACTTTATTTTAGGCTTATTGTACATTTCAGGTTTATGTACATTATATATGCATATGTTTTTGATGATCTCTTATTTCCCTTTTACACATCCTATTTAATACATCATATGAATGATTGTCTCGCTTATGTATCTCTTTTTGGCTTTAGATATTTCTCCACCTGTTTTTAGTCAGTAATTGAGATATATCTACATTGTTTTTAATAACTGTGGAAAAGGTATTTGTCCTAACTATGCGTCTTCATGCATCTAAATATTATGATCTTGGTTATTTGAACTGAGAATAGATATGGTACCTGGACTTACTTAATGTTGATACTTATAAGGTTACATAATATCTTCATGAAATCAAATGATTTCTCATGTTTTCCATGTTTCTCTATGTTATATGTTTAATTGACACTTTGTTGTGCAATCTCATGTTACCAATGTTAACAAGATGATTAATATGTATGATCTGTATTGTATAACATATGTTCAAATACGGTGTCTATTAGCAAAGTTTTGTATTTGCCCCTGTTCCTTTAAATTTTCAAATTATTTTTGTACCAATCAGGACCCAGTAAAGGATTATTAAGATGCAATGTGTATTAGTGTTTTTATGGACTATGAGTACGGCTTCTTCCGAAACACGTTAGTCTCACTTTTCAGAGGCATGTCCCTCCAAGTTTTTATGGTTTATACTTAAATAAATGTTATATTTTATTCATCTACTTATTGCTGGCAATCCTTTATTTATATTTCATATTCCTTTAACATAGAGATACATATAAACATTTATAAATATGTATGTTTTATATATATATATATATATATATATATATATATCTGTGTGTGTGTGTACATGTATTTAAATATTTGTTTTACGGTATATGTACTGTACATATTTACATATTTTATATATATATATATATATATATATATATATATATATATATATATATATATATATATCTTCTGTATATACCTATACCTGTATATCTATTCCTATAGATTTATATGAATGGATATCAATTTTACATGAACAGTATCAGATATATAGAAATATATATTTAATGATAAAAAGTAAATTTTCTATGTAAAGAACACACTAATGTAAAATATGAGTTTTGTGCATCAGGTCTCGTGATTTAGATTTTAACGCGGTCGGGTTAGCTCACGTAAAAACGTAGTAATCTTAAGGTGCATTTTTAAAATATTACATAAAAAATATTAAAAAATAAAAAAATATTAAACATACTGTCAAAATATACATCTATAAGATATATTCTATGGATTATTTAGAATATTTTAGAGTATATTTAATAATTTTATATATATATATTTTATATGTAATATTTCAATAATGCGCCTTAAAATTACTACATTTTCACATAAGCTAACACGGCCGCATTAAAATCTAAATCACGAGCCCTTTTATGCAGAGATTTTTTTCCTTTCCTGTGGCCAATCAGAGGTTGCTCTTAGATTACATTTTACTAATTTACCTATACACATATGATCTTATGATAACTGCAGTATGCTCTCCTGCCCTGATGAGGGGGGAGGACTCACTCATAAACAGACCATATCAGGATGACTGCAGCATGCAATATAGGATCTTCTGCCCTTTGGAGGGAGGGGAAAAGCAACAGCAAGAAAAATGTACATTGCAATATTTTTACAAACATTAATTAAAGATTTTATAGGGAATTTAAAGTTTGTATTTAATTTTTCACGAAGTTTTAATATCAGGTCATTTATTTTAGCCAGGTGTGAACTGAGCAGTCTGGCAGATTGGACCTGGACCGAGAGCCTGGCACGAAGTGGGGCTGTCAGCGATATCACCTGGGGCACAGCCCCCTTGCATAATCCTGTGTCCCCCTTTTTGACCCCCAGTCATCCTGACACTGCTCCTGGTGCACTGCCCAAGCTCACAGTCACAGCTGGTTAAATGGGCAGCGCAGGGCTGACAGCTGCACATGCAATAAGTTAGCAGTTTAAGATAAGTCAAGTGGTGGCCCTGACCCTGTAATAGGGACCCTGTGCCTGGATTGGGGTATATTGCTCTGGGGGCCCTGGGATTTAGGGTCTGACCCTGGAGAATAGGTGCCCTTGGGGGTTCTGGAGGTTAGAAGCCCTGGTGAAGGTGGTGTAGTGAGGTGACAGGGTGAGGGAGGGGCATAGGGGGAGGTGCAGAGTATTAGGGACCTGCCTGGTTGGTCTCATCCTGCCCCTGATTTTAGCTTATTTTATCATCTCATAAAGTAAAACAAAAACAATCCTCTTAGAGTGCTCCACACATGACCAGTTCTGGTAGTGAATTAACAAGAATACATCTGTCATAACATGAATCACTAAGTATTTATTTAAAAAATATTACACTTTGTTTTTTATACAAACACATAATGCAGCCACATTTCATATTGCGTTAAGGTGAATACATAATGCTTATGTACATTTTAGTTTTCAGCTAAATGTGCATGTCTTGATAAGTGTTACATTTAAAAAGAAGTCCCCTCTTCAGCAGTGGTTCAGATGATCATTCTGTGACATCACATCCTGCTTCAGCAGTGGTTCAGATCATCATTCTGTGACATCACATCCTGCTTCAGCTGTGGTTCAGATGATCATTCTGTGACATCACATCCTGCTTCAGCTGTGGTTCAGATGATCATTCTGTGACATCACATCCTGCAGTAAATTCTGGCCATGAAATATCATCCCATTTCAGACTGGCATCACTTAAAGCTTGCAAGAGCTGCTTCTCAAGCTAGCGCTGTGGTATGCTGGGTAGTATAAGTTGCTATCGAAGCTGTACTGTACATAATGAAGTAATGGCAGACATGGAGCTGTGAGCTCCTATAGTATTTCTCTTTTACACATAGAGCCTCCAAGTCCTTTGTTAAGTCTCTAATTTTTCTGTGGAATACATTGGTCTCTTTACTTGACCATGTGTATTATAAATGTCTCATTTAAAAAAATAAACTATGTACAAGTGCATAAATATATAAATATAGCTATAATAAAAAAATACATCTCTTTCTAAGTTCCCTTCTTTTAGCTGGGTGGTTAGGGTCCCATAAGACTGCAGCACAAAACAGTATCGAGTAGCACCATCAACATTTTCAGAAAACCTAAATGTTCACTAGATTTGTTTCCTTCTATTCCATTTGACGTGAAAGTCCATGGAGGAACTGATATTACGATGTCGCATTTCTATACGTGATGAGCCTTTGTGTAAAGTCATAAATTAGGATCACAAACTTCAAACAACACTTTACCAACAGGTGATGACTTCCCATCATGCCTGGTTCATGATGAGTTCATTATCCACTGCAATGTCTGATTGGTTCATTAACAGACCACAAACAGAAGACATTGGAAGTTGTTGCTTTTATCTACTTTTCCAATTCTACTAATAATATTTGGGATGACCTTTATGTAAATAGATGTTAAGCCATCTGACTACTGTTATCTATTTGTTTCAGTTTGGAACAATACCCAAGCTCTAAAACTGACTTCAATGGCCCAATCATAAATTAAAGATATCTTTACAGTTTGATACTAGTTTTTATGACTCCAATAATATTTCTGAAATGGTTTGGAGATACTCCATACCACTGTGCTGCTCAGCATTTCCATCCCCTGCAGAGTCCTTTAGTTTGTTTATAAGGCACTACGTGGTCCGATTGTCGAGACTGTTCTGTGGACACTGCCGAGTGTCTGCATTCTCTTGTATGTCGTTTATCTGTATTGTAGCATGAAGGGAACCATCGCTGGACCGTCTGCAGACCGGGTTGTCTATATCCTCCATGGGAGGCAAAAATTCTATACAACCTGAACCAACAACAAGAAAAGAAATCAATTAACATACAAGTCAGATATATAATGCTATTCTCATACAAATTTCATAAACAATTTATTGTTAGTGCGAAGTCCCAGATAAATTGGTACTATATAAAACCAACATAAAAATAATTTCAAAAATTAAACAAAATGCTTTATATTTTTTTTACGTTTGGGTAAAATAATTATTGGTGGGAATTCTGGGTAAAGACATTTAAAGTTTCAAACAGGATTGGTTACTTTTACCAAGATTCAACCTCTGACTTATCTGTATAGGTGAATGTGCTATACAATGTCAAATGTTGCTCACTTATTTACAGTGTAAGCTTTTTCCACTCATCTATTTGCTATCACCTTTTTTTTGAGACTATGTTAATTTTATTAAATTGGATGATATTGAACTTCACAAGTATATTAATTACTAGGGACACCAATTAGAAGCATATCTGGTTGAATAAGTTTTAAGACAGAGTATGTATGCGATTTCGCTGGAATATTAGTTGTTCTTACTCCCAAATTGGGCAAATATGCAAAAAAAATATCAGTTGCAGACTCTTTAATTAAATGTTTGGGGAGGTTTAAGCAGATCTTTATGGAAACAAAATATAGCAAAATCAAAAGATGTTAGATAATTAATGCAGTATTCATGATAACTGCCTGATGGGTTTGAATGCAGGTTTTGTCATTTAACCAATAATTCCAAACACTAGGAAGTCAAAATTCCGATACAATTGAACGCTGGCAGCAATTTTGTAACACTTTACACAGTCAACCTGTAGAGGGAGCTTAAGAGTGCAGTAGCCTCAGCCACTGTATTGTAAAAACTATGGTAAAGTACGCTGGTGCTGTATAGCTAGAAGCATTATTTAATTAATATGAATAACTAAACACAAACTGAGAGTGCATCTAACTTTGTAGGAGACATCTAAACAGTGTGTGTAGTAGTAGTACGTAAAGACAGAGTTGTGGTTGTTATTTATAATTTACTTGTATAGCACTGCTAAATTCAGTAGCACTGTTACCTGCTGTCACTCAGCACTACCTGCTGCAGCCCCCTCTACAGGTTGCATTGTATATTAATGCTACACAGACTGTTGCAGGCACATAGTACTCACTACTGAGTCTACCTCACCCTGCTCTCAAAGAAAGAGTCCAGGTTTCAATCAGGTAAATTGATTATTGAAGTTAACTTGAATTCCAATCATAAATAAATATTGTGGTGCATTAGTTTATCTTTGTTTATAATTTGAAGTTTAAAAATGATTAAGATAGGGGTTTGTTTGTGTGTTTATAAAAATTTGAATTGGATCTGCACGAAAACTTAAAGGAACAGGGAATTCAAAGAAAAGCTTTCATGATTCAAATAGAGCATACAATTATATCCAATTGATTTCTTTTATAAAATCTGACTCTCCATCCCTGGTTGAAAAGAAGCTCCTTCCGATGAAAATATATGGAGGTAGGCTCAAGAGAGTGCAAATATGGCAGCAACATTAACATCAGTGTAACAATACTTTGCATATAGTGCTGACGATATCTGCACGGTCCTATCTCAGTATGCTCTCATGCAAAGCAGCTACGTTTCAACAAGCACACCATGAGGTAAATACAAGTCAATTGCAAAGGGTTTTTTGTTGTGTTTTTTAAGTTTTATATTCTCAATCATGAAAAATTTTAATTGCGCAAAGACAGGTTTTCTGATTATTGGAATTGGCATGAACTAAATGCTTGTTTGATTGAAATGTTTGTCTGTTGGGTGTTTTCCCTGCATGTGTCAAACAGGCATACTTATGTAGGTGCCAGAGACATGAATCATGCCTTTGAGGACACAGTTATAACACATTCCTTTTACTCAGTCCATATTGGAAACAGCCAGAAAGCAATTTGTTTAAAAAAATGAAACCGAGCAAAACCAGGAATAATCTGGATAAAGCCTAAAGACATCAAGAGTATGTTTGATTTATGAAGGAGCAGAGCTGAATAAAGAATAAAGCAAATTAATAGTAATTTTATAGTTAATTGCTGTTCCTCTATACTACAGTGTCCTATTGTAGATATTCCGTTTGCAACAATACATAAGGTCTAATGATTCCGAGAACAGTATACCCTGAATTGTGCAAAGTTCCCAGTCGGCTAAGAGCAGGGTCACCTGCCTAGCTTGTTATATAAATGCACATTATACTGAAATCTATATGCTGATAAATTGGCTAAGTACAACCAATAGGAACATGTACCTAGGCATCTATATAGCCTCTTATTGGATCAAAAGATAGAATTGGCTAGTTAGGCTGGTTACCTTGACATGTGCTCTCTTCCTTGGGCGCATGAACGACGCATGCTTGGCTTTCTTCTGTCATGCAAGGCTGGTCCTGGACCTGATGCGGCAGAGTCATATCATGCTCATCGTCTTTGCAAAGCTTGTTTAATAAACTGACATCATCATCCTGTGTTGGGCACAGCCTGGGGAGTAAAGCAAGCATTACTTAAGAGGCTGCTGATTGCCTGTGTTCATTCCAAATAAATTAGTCTCTCATTCACAAACCTAAAGTTAGGCTGCAACTGACAAAATAACCCATTAATGATTCTATATATGCTTCTATCTCTCTGCCGACTTTTAGGGATAGACCGATATATCAGAGCGGCCGATTATTATAGCTCATATTTGGAATTTCTGAAATAATCGGTATCGGTCAGAAACCTACCGATATTACTGATATAGAAGAAATCAAAAGAAATTTAGCTCTGTGTACTTCAGGGAAACTATGTAGTTTTAAGTGACACAAATCATCACACAAATCATCTATAGCACATACTGTATAAGCTGGACATAGCATAGCATCTAATAATAAATAGTACTGAGTCTGAGTACAAGCCCAGGTGGTTCTGGGAGCTCAGTTACCAACTACCATACCTCCGATGGTAGCCTGTAGATGGACTTGCATAAACAAACATATATGATTTCTGAAATGGAAAATGTGATCTTTAAGTGGTACTTAAAGCTACAGTTTCCCTGAAGTACACAGAGCTAAATAACTTTTGATTTGCTCATAGGGGTCAGCAATACATAAAACCAATCTGCTTGCTAATTGCTGTCCCAAATAGAACATTATTTGTTGCATTCTGATAAATTTTACACATTTGCAAAACATTTAAAGCTGCTATATTTGACAATTTTTTTAATTTACATTTTATATTTTCCCTCTAATGGGCATATAAAAAAACATTTAAAAAAATGATAGTTCAGGTACATCAATTAAATGTGCACAACAACAACCCTTGAGTAGAAAGCTATGCAGTATAGGAGACTAGTATCATTATTCTCTAGCAGTGGATAACAATGCTCTGACCATTAGGTGGCGCTGTTACACATGTATAAAACTGCCCATAAGTGACATAATACATAAACTTATAGTCCACTCCTCAGTACTAGGGAAGGTTATTGCAATCCAGTAAATATATGAGCATATTAAAAAACAAATCAAATAAATAAATCTAGCACTGATATTCCAGAATGTCCTTTCTTTTCCTGTCAAGTGGCAGTATATATATTTTTTTACTTTACTTTTAACCCTTATCTTTAAAGTGTACCAAGTGAGCATGTTTTTAGTAAAGTGACAGCAATATATGATAAAAACAGAAGCCATTTAACAGGGGAACATGCTGAAATGTTATGCTTTCTGCACTATAAGGTTTTTCTACTTAACTGTGAGTATTAAAGAAATTGTGTATTGTCTAGCTTTGCAGTAGTGACTTAAATTTGTTTTATATCAGTGTGCAGTTTAAAAGGGATTTATGCCTTTTTTCTATGTTTTGGGAAGCCATTTAATAAGTTAATTTTCAAGCACTTTATTTTTCCCAGTTGTTTACTTTTAATGTTTAAAATTTTAATAAGCATGTTCAGTTTATACCAGATTTGTGTAGAAATTGTGTTGATTTCTCAAAACTTTAAAATGTACAGAATATCGGCCCCTGTTATCGGCCTGAAAGGCAGTCAATAATCGGTATCGGCCCTGAAAAAACGATATTGGTCTATCCCTACCGCCTTTATATTCCATATAGAAGTGACTCACCTGGCAGCGTTTTGATATTCTGTAATCTCCTTCTGGCCATTTACACTGTTCTCCAATAAAGTATTAGCTTCATCCTGTAGAAATATAGCAAGAGTGAGTTTTATACAGATTCTGCGCTAATTCTAAATTACGAAAACATTTGTAACCCCTTAACAAAACTAGATTGGATTACGGCAGAGTTGATTGCGCATCATATGAGTAAACAGATTTACGAAAGTATAAATAAACATCTTCTTTATATTTTCTTATATCTTGTGATTAATGCATTTTAGCAAAATGTCTTTAAAGTGACATGAAACCCAAAATGTTTATTTCATGATTTAGATTCATAGAGAATACAATTTTAAACAACTTTTCATTTAACTTATATTATCTAATTTGCTTCCTTCTCTTGGTATCCTTTGTTGAAGAAACAGCAATGCATGTGGGTGAGCCAATAACATGAGGCATATATGTGCAGCCACCAATCAACAGCTTCTGGTACCTATGTATGCTTTTCAAAAAAGAATACCAAAAGAATGAAACAAATTAGATAAAAGAAGTAATTTGAAAAGTTGTTTAATACTGCATGCTCTATCTGAATCATGAAAGAAAAAAAATGAGGTTTCGTGTCCTTTTAAATTGTTTTTCTCAATGACATCTCTAAAAAGTATCTATTAATCCATGTTTTTCGGACCCCCAAAAAGGTTATTTCATAGTTATTTTCTTCTCATTTCTACTTATAAAAAATCTAAACTGACAGTTCTCTAAGAGATAGAACATGATTTGTTACCTGATGCACATTCTCTGAGTAGTAATCCTGCTGTTTTTCTACTTGATAATTCTGTTTTGTGCAGGAACCATTAAGCACGGAACCATTTGAGTATTGGAGGGCACTGATGGCAGACGCACCTCGCAGAGGCACCATTGTGTACTGGCAAGAGGACGTGAGAATCCTTGCACCAGGGAAGGTGATATCTGTGGCTTGTTCTGCAGAAAGAGAGGAGTGTCAACCAATGTTTAATTGGATACTTTAAAGCAATAAATCAAATGTTTTAGGACTTGTTATTTTTGCAATTAAGTCTCCTTAGCAAGACGTAGGCATTTCCTGCTCATTAACTGCAATGTGTGTTGCTATTCAAAGTGTGTGTGAGTATCTAATATTTAAAAGTAATTAATCTGGAATAGCGCACATGCTGAAAGCTATTTGAGGGTTCTACTTTCCCAAAGCTAATTTCTACACACTATTCCTGTTGAGTAGCACAGATGCCAAAACCAATCTAGATTGATGGAGTTGTTGGTTTATTTATTTGCTATACACTTTTCATATAAGCTTAAACATATTAGATTTAACACATATATACACTGGGTTTACGCACATAGATGTAGGGTGCACAAACACACACCCTTAACCCTTTGAGCACTTTCCCACCTGGGTGCTAAGACTTTTTAATGTTTTTTTTTAATTTTTGGAACAATTTTTTTTAACTTTTTTTTTTTATTTTTTTCCGACCCCCAAGACTTACACTGTTGTTAGGCGATTACCTTTCCAATGGTGGGTCTTGGGGGGTCTGTAGCTGCTTAGATGCCTGAGATACAGGCTTCTAAGCAGCATGCCCACTGCTCCTAGTATAAAGTTGCGCAGTGACGTCATCACGTTACTGCGCGTGACGTCACCACGCAATACGGGAAGCCCCGGCGATGCCTGTCACTCTACAGGCACGATCGCCGGAGTAGGAGCGGGTGGGAGCCCCCAGATCTCCCTCAAGGTGGGAGAGTGCTAGTGACGGCTCAGAGCCGTCATTAGCACTCAAAGGGTTAACCATTTGAACTTGCCATCCCAGTTTCTAAACTACTTTAACCCTATACTCGATATTTTGCATTAGAATATTCCTATAAAGTAATATACATCATAGTGACAAGTAAACAGCAGGCAATAAACAACTTATATTATACTTGCACATATTTTCAGCATTTCTCGGAGTTGCCTCTTAGCTACTTACTCTGCTTAGCACGAGCTCGCCAGAGGCAGACCGGAATGAACGCTACGATTATAAGCACAATAGATCCCAGCACCAATCCTACGATCAGGTATGGCAGATCACTGGAGCGAGCTAATGTGGCGCCAGTACCCAGAGCTCCACTGCTGGGAGGGGCCTGAGGAGAAGGTACCATAGACAAAGGTGGACGACCAAAAGGTGAAGAAGATTTCCGAGCTAAAAAAGAGAACAGAGGAACATTAGGCTATAGAAATTCAGTAGAGAGAGCTCTCTGCATATTAATAATCCTACCCTTGGCATGACCTGGAGGTATGTAAAGGTACATTAAAGTATTTTTTTAATTAAGTGTTAGAAATCATTTATTAAATTACAAAACCTCTGCATGTATAAAACATTTTAAAGTGTCACTTTGTTAGAAAATGATGCATTGTTTTCCAGGCCTAGGACACACCCTCTGAAAAGTCTCATATATTGTAGCCAATTAGAAAGAGATAAGCAAGTTCCTGCAAATATTAACAAATCCTTGTGCAGCATGTGGAATTTTCAGGCTCCTGCATTCCAGCCTTTCTGGGGGGAGTACAAACACTACAGTTTTCACAGATAAATTACATGAAAAGCTGCTAAATAAATAGTTAAAAGTGCACTGCGATGTAATTAAGGGCCTTAATCCATAAACAACGTTTAATTATACATAATATAATGTATTTTTATTATTTACTTTTCATGTAATTTAACTTTGAAAATGTCATTTAACCCAAAAACGCTGGATTTCATTTTTCGGGATCTCTACAACATGTGTCGCAGTAATTGCTTGATCAGTGCAGGAAACCATTTATATCTGTCTCTCAAGTAGCTTTTTAAGAGGTCTGTCCCTTGACTACAAACAGTGCAAATTTTGCTAACTGTTGATATTTACACTGATTATATACAGAACATTTTCATTTTCACCCTTTAACTTAATTAAACTAACCAGTTATCATCACCAAATTGTCTGGCTCTGAAGAAGAAGAAGAGTCACCATATTCACTGTGAGCATTACAGCTCCTCACATCTGTATAAATTGCAAATATCGAAATACAAACTTTAAACTGGACTTTTTAAAGCATCCGCTGACTCTGTTCTCTGCACTCTGTCCTGGCCGTTATAATCCGTACAGCGTAGTGAAATCTCACCTTTAGTCTCGCAGATCATCACGTTGCTAAACTCGCTCTCCCCTCCCTCATTGAAGCATTGCATTTTAATGTCATACGAGGTCTCTGGCTGCAGGTGACTGATCGAGTGCCAGTAACGATCGCCTGGAAGTTACATTGAGATTAAAAAGTTACTATAGGTGGATTTCTGCAATTCTGAGCCAACAGTTATTTAAAGTTTCCTCCTATGTCACAACAAAACACTAGGTTAAGCTTTACCTTCCACCACATCCTTCTTGTAGTCGCTGTCATTGTCGCTGTCCGTGGGCCGATAGTAGATGTAGAAGCCATGGATGGGAGTGTTGTTGTTGCTGTCAGGAGTGTACTACAGAGAGAGAAATATATTCTGATTTAGAGATGTCCTAAAACTTCATATCTGGTCATATTATGAGTCTGTTGCACTCCTGGGACATGTCTCATTTAGGCTAATTGAGATTATTAAAGCATAATAAATCTGTGCGCCAGGGGCCAGTGCCTCTGGCTCCTTAAAAGTTGCGTCTGGCTACTGAGAATGTCAGTGTTGATTTTTAATGGTGCATTAAAACTTAATTTCCCTGCAGACTAAACAATATGCTAGGAAATGTAGTTCTGATTCACCGAGTATTTAGCTAAAGCTAAAAACTCCTGCACTGCATGAAAAGGTGACTAGCCGAGGGAAATAAAAGGAGGAAAGTCTTGCATTGTTTTTTTTTATGTGGGTGTGTGCATGTTTGTACACCTATGTATATAAAATACTGATGCAGCTACCCAAAATATTCAGGCCCCTAGGTTTTTGGGCTGGCTTCTAGATTTTGGGCAACTTTGGCAAGACCTATGTACACACTACCGCAGGGATGCCCCCTAGGAGTGAGTTCAGTTCCCAGCCCATTAATATTGCGTACAGTGTACAGAAGTATCTTACCATCCATTTAAGCATTATTGTAGTCTCATTAACAGCCTCAGTGAAAGTGATATAAGGTCCAGTGACCGGCCTCTCGTACACACGGTTACTGTAGCCAGATACAACGTATGGTTTGGAAGCTGCACTGGGCTGACTCTCCCCCAGAATATTCAATGCTCGTACTCGGAATCTGTAGGAGGTGCCTAGCGGAATCATATAACAGCACCATTAGCATAAATATAACTATATAGATATTTCTTGTAGATAAATCATAACAGCCTATTAACAGAAATGTTTCTCTTTAAAAAGGCATTAAAAATTCCTCTAAAAAAGCATTATATATAAATACTTAAATAGATAACAGAAAATGTGTATACAAAAGAAATGCTTTAAGTCATTTAGGTGGTATAATTCAAGAGGTTTTGCAAAATTATGAGCAATTCAGGAATATACCCCAAAGTCTGGTCAAATGAATGCCCCTTTTCTCTTTTACTGTGGTCAATGAGGGAGAGAGGTAAATGAGCTTATTCTCTGATCTAACCAATCACTACATAAAATGTTGCAAGGTCAGGCCAAGTTCCGTCTAATTTTATGATGGAGGTAGTCCGGCCCCTCAAGCTAGGAACAGTTAAATGAGTGACAAGGTCATCCATAAAAGCTGGAGTAGCTCATCAGACTTTTATTGCCCGCTTAATTTCTGCCCCTAAGTGCCCTCAGCAGAAGAAATAGATAAGGTAAAACCTAGGTTGCAATATGACGATGACCATTACTTTATACAAACTAAAACATTTTCACTTACAGTATATCTTCAGTTCTTAAAAGGGACACTCAAGTCAAAATTAACTCTCATGACTCAGAAAGAGCACACAAATTTAAGAATTTTTTAAATTTATTTAAAATTATCAAATGTTGCACAATCTTTTTATATGCACACTATCTGAGGCACCAGCTCCTACTGAGCATGTGCACAAGCTCTCGGGGTATACGTATACTAGTCTGTGATTGGCTGCTGTCTGTTATGCATAATATATGTATATTATGCACTTGTTAATTATGCAATTCTACTGTATTTAGTGAACCTTTAAACACCATCCTTAGACTATTCTTTGCTTTAAATACACCAGCATTTATTTACTGTTAAATATCCCTTTAAAGCCACGTTGTATGCAGACATTTAGAATGCACTGCCCCTTTAAATGTTATAAGAGGTACATTTTCTGGTTACCTTTCTCAAGGTCAGTTATTTCCACAGAGAGACGGGAGGGTGGAATGTCTCTACTGGCCAGGACCCAGTCTCCTGGCTGCTTCAGTTTCTTGTACTCCACGCGGAAGGACTGGATCGGGAAGCCACCGTTACCTCTCGGGATCCAAGTCACGTACACAGACGTCTCAGAGGCCACCGAGATGGTCGGCCGATCAGGAGCTTCTGGGGCTGTAACACATAAGGTAAGATATTATGGGATGTACTAACAAAAGTAGTCCGTAATGCGGAAAGCAATATCACTGAAACCATAACTTCTTTATAGAAGGTCAAGTGAATCTCGTTGAAAGAATGTTAAACACATAACTAGATCCCTATAAAATGTTTATGTATTGTATTTTGTTTTTGCTTTAAGTCTGATAACTTGTGAAAATTGTGGGGGGGTTTTCTACTCCCAGCAGAGAGGCTGGAGTGCACAAGTAATGAGACATTAAACCCAAGTCCCATTCTTTCATGGTTCATATTAAGTGTACAATTTTAAACAACTTTCCAATTTACTTCTCTTTTCTAATTTTCTTCATTCATTTGGTATCCTTTGTTGAAAATCAGGGACGTAAGCTCAGGAGAACCATATGGCAGCAGCTTTGCAAGAATGTTATGGCTATTTCCTTCCTGTAGTGCTCCAGACTACTACATAGGTATCTCATCAACAAAAAATAACATGAGAACAAAGCACATTTGATAATGGAAGTAAACAGGAATATTTTGTTACATTGTATGCTCTGTCTGAATCACAAGAAACCTTTTGGGTTCCATATGTGCAATTACCGACCTTGCTACCTTGCTACATGATTTATAATACAATTTTATACAACTTTCAAGTTTACTTCTTTTATAATATTTGCTTTATTCTCTTGGTACCATTTGTTGACTGAGCAGCATTGCCTACTGGTTGCTAACTGAGCACATGGGTGAGCCAATGACAACTGGTATATATATATATATGCAGCCACCAATCAGCACTAAGCACCCAGGTGCTTTGCAGCTCCTGAGCTTACCTACTCATGAATGTCTAATTATTACTTTAATGTCCCTTTAAATGAGATCTGTAGCTTGGCAGATAGCGCAGGTCCCCTTATAGCACTGGCTTTAAATTTGAATAGACGACAGAACAGATTGTGAAATGTTTGAATCACGTATTAAGGGTCATTGCTATAGGTCTGTATTTTTTTTTTACTTTTCAAAATACCCATCATCCCTTGTTAAAATAATAAAGCAGTACTTACGCGAAAGGCGATTGTTGTCAGACAGGTTGCTGCTTTGAGTGCTAGTGCCGGGATCATCCTTCTGAATTTGCAGTTCTTTGCTGGCTATGATGTCTGGCTTAGGACGGCGCCCTAGAATATGAAAATAAATCACAATTCCAAATTACCACCATTAATAAAATACACTATATACAGATTTTACCACATTCCTCTACCATAAATATTATTCTTTAGATCACATGCGTTAAACACATAGTTAAAGCACCACTTGTGAGCTTCAGGGAACTGCTGTAACTGAGTGTAACCGAAACTGACCCAATCAGCAGTCGCACAGAAAATGCCCCCTTGATATAATAGTTAAATGATTCAAATGTTACATTTCCCTCTTTTGAATGTAATATTTGTTTTAGGATAAAAGCATAAAAAAATAATAAAATGAAAGATTTGAATGTTGGTTGAGCTTGATCTGTGATTGCTGTAAGACAGGAGGGGTGGGTGAGACCCTAATAAAAAGCATCACATCCGTTATTCATGTAATTAGTGTGATATGTAATCTCATATAAATGTCTGTAATAAAGAAGTAAAAAATAGCACTAAATCTCTGAAAATACTCAGACTGAGCCACAAGACATCAGCGTGTTTCTACACGAAGCACAAAACATTGCTCCTAAAAACATCAACCATAGGAAATAAAAAAACTGTCTCTCTGTAATCAGAAATAAATGTTACTATTTACCGGTCCTAAATGTCACCATGGCGGTTTGTCCTTCACCAGCGCAGTTGTAACCTGCCATCTCCACCTCATATAAGCTCCCTGGGTCCAGTTTTGTCAGGGTCAGACGATGCTGTGATCCCGGGACGCGTGAAACTGTCCACTCATCTGACACATTTGCTACTTGCTGTATAAGGGAATACGGATTAAATAATGAGAATTGATGATGTATTAAGCAAAACCGAATATAAACACAAACTAAAATGACTATATATATATATATATATATATATATATATATATACATACATACATACATAAACACATACACTTACAAATATACAAACACATACACTTACAAATATACAAACACATACACTTACAAATATACAAACACATACACTTATACAAATATACAAATACATACACTTACAAATATACAAATACATACACTTACAAATATACAAACACATACACTTACAAATATACAAACACATACACTTACAAATATACAAATACATACACTTACAAATATACAAACACATACACTTACAAATATACAAACACATACACTTACAAATATACAAACACATACACTTATACAAATATACAAATACATACACTTACAAATATACAAACACATACACTTACAAATATACAAACACATACACTTATACAAATATACAAATACATACACTTACAAATATACAAATACATACACTTACAAATATACAAACACATACACTTATACAAATATACAAATACATACACTTACAAATATACAAACACATACACTTACAAATATACAAACACATACACTTACAAATATACAAACGCATACAAATATACATACACTTACAAATATACAAACACATACACTTACAAATATACAAACACATACACTTACAAATATACAAACACATACACTTACAAATATACAAACACATACACTTACAAATATACAAACACATACATACACTTACAAATATACAAACACATACACTTACAAATATACAAATACATACACTTACAAATATACAAACACATACACTTACAAATATACAAACACATACACTTACAAATATACAAACACATACACTTACAAATATACAAACACATACAAATATACATACACTTACAAATATACAAACACATACACTTACAAATATACAAACACATACACTTACAAATATACAAACAAATACAAACACTTACAAATATACAAACACAAACACAAATATACAAACACATACATTTACAAATATACAAACACATACACTTACAAATATACAAACACATACACTTACAAATATACAAACACATACACTTACAAATATACAAACACATACACTTACAAATATACAAACACATACACTTACAAATATACAAACACATACAAATATACATACACTTACAAATATACAAACACATACACTTACAAATATACAAACACATACACTTACAAATATACAAACACATACACTTACAAATATACAAACACAAACACTTACAAATATACAAACACAAACACTTACAAATATACAAACACATACACTTACAAATATACAAACACATACACTTACAAATATACAAACACATACAAATATACATACACTTACAAATATACAAACACATACAAATATACATACACTTACAAATATACAAACACATACAAATATACATACACTTACAAATATACAAACACTTACAAATATACAAACACAAACACTTACAAATATACAAACACAAACACTTACAAATATACAAACACATACACTTACAAATATACAAACACATACACTTACAAATATACAAACACATACACTTACAAATATACAAACACATACACTCATAGGGGTCTATTTATAAAGCAGCGGATGCTGCTTCCGACCCTCTCAACTTCAGTTCCGACTGAAGGGGAAGTAAAGAAGCAGCGGTCCTAAGACCACTGCTCCTTAACTCGTCCTCCACCTCTGAGGTGGCAGACAGCAATCAGCCCGATCGAATACGATTGGGTTGATTGACACCCCCTGCTAGCGGCCGATTGGCTGCGAATCTGCAGGGGGCGGCATTGCACCAGCAGTTCACAAGAACTGCTGGTGCAATGATT
This sequence comes from Bombina bombina, assembly GCF_027579735.1. NCBI lineage: Eukaryota > Metazoa > Chordata > Amphibia > Anura > Bombinatoridae > Bombina > Bombina bombina. Next base: position 46,577,099 of record NC_069501.1, read on the forward strand.
AATGCAGAGAGCGTATGCTGACGGCATTTATCGATGTGCGGCGGACATGATCCGCTATATCAGATCATATCCATCCGTACATTAATAAATGGACCCCATAGAAAATATACGCAACATATCTACATTTCTATAAAGCAAATCTATTAGAAGTGAATAGATAAAAGCATTTATATATATATTATTTTTATTATATATATATGTTTTGTTGATCACATCCTTTGTTTAATAACAGTAACGTTTCAGGGTAAACCCCCTTCCTCAGACCATTCTTGTATTGGACTTTTATAGATATTTTTTTTTTTTAATTTTAGAAAATGCTCCTCAAGATGCTTAAAAGGTGCAAAAACAAATAAGCTCTACTATGTTTAGCAAATAACTGTGTTTAATTCCAGCTTCAGAGCTGCGCTGCACTACTGGGCGCTTAACATATCTGGTGGGCCAATTTGAGTGGGGCGGCTACCAATCAGCAGCAAGTTCCCAGTAGTGCACTGCTGCTCCTGAGCATACCTAGATATGCCTTTGAACAAAGTAAATTAAATAATAGATGTAAATTAAAACTCCTCTTGCAATAGTCTATAGCCGATTCATGAAAGTTACATTTTGACTTTTTAAATATTAAACAAACTCTTCTGTTAACAACCATTAGAAGTGCCCATAAAGTACTCTACACTTCTTTCTGTAGACGTCTCTCTCTCTCTATTGCTCTCTCTCACTCATATTCTATTTCTCTCTGTTCTTTTCACGACGACTTCTCTTTTTTCTAATTCTCTAGACAAATGCTGTAAATAAAGATGTTACACCCTGACGAATAGACCCTCTGCCAGAGTCAGCCATTCTCATTCACACAGCTAGGCAAATTACAGTTACTATACAATATTTGTCAGGTGTTTTAGAGACTGACTAAAGCTGTAACGTTGGCGACATATTTATAAAAATGTATTTTTAAATAAATTAGCCGTTGGCAGCGCTGCCCATACCTTGCGGTGTTTCACGGTGTAATACAGGAGCGGCACCTTTCCGTTGTGCCTGGGCTTCCACATTAGCTCGTAGTAATCAGTCTTGGAGGTGCGTGGGAAGCTCAGTATGATAGGAGCCTCGGGAGGTTGGATGTTTCCCTTGTCCGGGGGGCACTGGGCCGGCAGTCCTGGCGTAGGGGGCTTCGGCTTAAACTGGGCTTTTAGCAGCAGAGCTTTATCAGCAGCCATGAGAATGTCTGTGGGGGGCTGAGTATGAAAATCCTGTGCTGGACTTAGGAACGTACCTGCAATAGCAACAAAATCCTTTATGCACTGGATGTAATATATGCTGTTTATTAGTGTGTCACAATTAGAGAAGAAGTTCTTAGATTTTTCTACAGTCGTGTAATAAATTAACATACTTGCTAAGTGTAAAAATGTTTTGAATACATAAACACCTTGTTTGCTGCAATTGTTTTCAAAAGCCAAAATGCACCCACCACTTGCCCTATTTAGAGGAGTCAATCCAGACTTATTAACTAGAGGAGACAAACTAGCTACAGCCATTATGTAAGCAAAATTTGCAATGTTTTGCATCTTGTAATCTTATCATCTCTGCTGAGCCCATTAGAGACAGATATGTAGCAGGGTTAGGCTACTGAACTTTGAAGTGTACACTTCCATTTTTAAAAATGTGAAAAACATCAATTTAAAGATAGAAATGGCCTCACTGTATTTTAAAGAAATACTTTATTTATATGTGTGTTTGCGTGTGACTATGTGCATCTGTATATGTGAGTATTCTTATATGTGAGTGAGTATGTATATGTACATGTGACGGTGCTTGTATGTGAGTGTGTATTCATACATGCATTTGTATATGTGGGTATGCTTGTATGTGAGTGAGTGTGCATGAATATGTGTATTTGTATGTGTGTGTATGTGAGTGAGTGAGCATGTATATGTGCATATGTGAATGAGTGTGTATGTATATGTGCATATGTATATGTGAATGAGTGTGTATGTATGCATATGTATATGTGGGTATGCTTGTATGTGAGTGAGTGTGCATGTATATGTGTGTATGTGAGTGAATGTGTATGTATATGTGCATATGTATATGTGAGTATGTGTGTATGTGAGTGAGTGAGCATGTATATGTGTGTATGTGAGTGAGTGTGCATGTATATGTACATATGTATATGTGAGTGAGTGTGTATGTAAGTGTGCATTTCTATATGCGAGTATGTGAGTGTGCATGTATATGTGCGTGAGTGTGCATGTATATGTGTATTTGTATATGTGTGTATGTAAGTGAGTGTGCATGTATACGTGTATTTGTGTGTGTGTGTGTGTATGTGAGTATTTATGTAAGTGTGCATTTCTATATGCGAGTATGTGAGTGTGCATGTATATGTGCATATGTATATGTGAGTGAGTGTGTATGTAAGTGAGTGTGCATGTATATGTGTATTTGTATATGTGTATATTTGAGTGAGTATGCATGTATATGTGCATTTGTATATGTGTGTATGTGAGTGAGTGTGCATGTATATGTATATGTGAGTGAGTGTGCATGCATATGTATATGTGAGTAAGTGTGCATGCATATGTATATGTGAGTGAGTGTGCATGCATATGTATATGTGAGTAAGTGTGCATGCATATGTATATGTGAGTGAATGTGCATGCATATGTATATGTGAGTGAGTGTGCATGCATATGTATATGTGAGTAAGTGTGCATGCATATGTATATGTGAGTGAGTGTGCATGCATATGTATATGTGAGTAAGTGTGCATGCATATGTATATGTGAGTGAATGTGCATGCATATGTATATGTGAGTGAGTGTGCATGCATATGTATATGTGAGTAAGTGTGCATGCATATGTATATGTGAGTGAGTGTGCATGCATATGTATATGTGAGTGAGTGTGCATGCATATGTATATGTGAGTAAGTGTGCATGCATATGTATATGTGAGTGAATGTGCATGCATATGTATATGTGAGTGAGTGTGCATGCATATGTATATGTGAGTAAGTGTGCATGCATATGTATATGTGAGTGAGTGTGCATGCATATGTATATGTGAGTAAGTGTGCATGCATATGTATATGTGAGTGAATGTGCATGCATATGTATATGTGAGTGAGTGTGCATGCATATGTATATGTGAGTAAGTGTGCATGCATATGTATATGTGAGTGAGTGTGCATGCATATGTATATGTGAGTGAGTGTGCATGCATATGCATATGTGAGTAAGTGTGCATGCATATGTATATGTGAGTGAATGTGCATGCATATGTATATGTGAGTGAGTGTGCATGCATATGTGCATATGCTACCCATCACAAGACTCTCACCTTGTCTAGTAGTTATCAGAAGAGCCATGGCCTGTGCGCTCCCCACTTCATTCTCGGCCATGCACTGGTACACACCGTCATCCTCAGGCCCAACATTAGAAACCTTCAGCACCTTTCTGGAAAGCCTGTGTCTCACCCCTGACAGTACGGGCACCGCATTCCTTAGCCACACCACAGAGGGCTGGGGGTTACCCTTCACCTCACACGTGAACCGAGCACTCAGACCCCATGACAAAAACTGCTGGGACAGCTCCATACTGACCTCTGGTGGCTCTGAAGAAACAGGAAAACCATCTGTTACACAAAAACCCCATGGTACAAGCGGGGCCTGTTTTATTGTAGTTAGATGCACGTGTCATAAGCTTGTGCACAAAATCCCTGGTGTCAGTTCAAGCGATCACAGCGAAAACATCCTCAAAATCTCTTAAAACATCACAAAGCTCTTCTGTAAAATGTGTTATACAGGGTACATTGTTCCAGTATTAGACTACCAGTCCGACTTATCCATAGCAGAGGTTAAACGCATCATTATCTGCACGTTCTAGTACAATAGGGAAGTCCTTTTACTTAATGTATTGTATTATTGCTCATGTTGGCCATTAAAGGGATATAAAAACCTAAAACAACATTTTGTGATACAAATATAAAAAAAGTTTTTGATTTAATTCTATTATCCAATTTTCTTCGTTCCCACGATATTCTGCGTTGCAGAGATACCTAGGTAAGTGTCTGGAGCACTATATAGCAGGAAATAGTGCTACCATATAGTGCTCTTGCAAATATATAACATTCTTGCAAAACTCCTGCCATATAAAACTCCATACACGTGCACATTCCTGAGTTTACATCCCTGCTTTTCAACAAAAGATACCAAGAGAACGAAGACAGTTTGATAATAGAAGAAAATTGTTTAAAATTGCTACTCTATCTGAATCATGAAAGGAAAAAAAAATGTGTTTCATGTTCCTTTAATGCAATACAAAGTTAGAGTAGCAATGAGAAAAATAAAAGTTACGTTATGAAAACTCTAATAATTAAATTGCTACATTCACTTAAACGTACCAAACACCTGGACGTTATAGTAGATAAATGCAGAGTCCCCTTCTCCAATCCCATTGCTGGCATTGCAGGTATAAGTCCCAGAATCCTCTTCATTTGTGGCATCTATAAGGAGATTGCTGAGCAAGAAGCGAGTTTTGTTATGGCCAACAATGTCTGCTCCATCTTTGGCCCAAGTGATTTTTGGAGGCGGCATGCCGCTGGCAACACACTCAAGGATGAGACTCTGGCCCTTGGTCACAATGATGGTCTGCGCTGTGGGAGGGTATATAATGCGGGCAGCCTCTGCGGTAGAGCCTGAAAAACGACAATTGAAAACACAAAGATATCAGATTACGGCCCCTTATGTCACGTTTCTATGGGTGTGGTTGGTTGTCTTTTAGGCAGTGAGCATAGTTGGTGAGTTTTTGTTACAAATATAATTTTTATTCATTTTAAAATAATTATTCAGGTTTTATATTTTTTGTGAAACTATTTCATACAAGCTCTTGTGTATACCCCTTTCAAGATAAACCCTCATCACTTACGTCGAACGCGTAGTCTGTCACTGGAAACCGAGGTCTTTACTTCCTGGGTAACAGGGTTATACGCTGCACATTTATATGTCCCTTCATCCTCTTGAGTGGCATTCACTATCTGAAGGTTACCCGAGGGCATGATCAGGTAATTATCTGCAGACACAGAGAAAAGAGAAACCATAAACATCTGCTGATCTGTCCAGCTAATCTGACCATTGTCCATCCCAGTAGAAGTCCTTAGTCATTCCTACTGCATGATACATCTGCATTTATGTACCTTAGACTAATTATTTACAGGAATATAAAACGCAAATGTTTTATTTTTGTGATTCAGATAGAGCACATGATTTTAATTGACTTTCCAATGTACTTCTATTGTTCTCTTGAAATCCTTTGTTGAAAATATCTAGGTAGGCTCAGAAGCTGCTGAGTGGTGGCTGCACGTAAATGATTTTATTGGCCCTATGTGTTAACTAGCTCCCAGCAATGCACTGCTGCTTCTTTAACAAAAGATGTCAAGATAATGAAGCAAATTAGAAAATAAAAGTAAATTGGAAAGTTGTTTAATATTGTATGTTCTGAATGGTGAAAGAAAAAAAAATGGGTTTCATGTCCCTTTAACACATCATCCCTCACCTGGAAGGCATGAACCTTCCCCCTTAAAATTAGCAATCTATAAGGTAGTCTAACATACTAATTGTATGGTACCGCACCAGTTTTTAACCCCCTCCCCTTCTAAAAACATTCCTCTAATCACACTTTGCCTTATTCTCCGGGTTTACAGAGTCAGTGACCTGTTGAGCTGTTTTTCGAACAAACAAAGGATGTCAGATTCTCAGGTGCAGCCCTACAAGGTCATCTTTCCCTTCATCTGAGTGACGGTAAATCACACACTGATTTATAATAAAAATGTAATCCTTTGTTTTGTTTTCTACGCCAACCTTCAGAAGACATCAAGTCTGTGTGCCAAAGTCTTTTTTTTAGGGGGGGTTGCAGGGTGCGGCTTCATTTATAACTGGCGTTTGTTAAACACTTGTCAGGTATTTCACACCTAGAACGATCTGTATGATATTTGTGCTTTACATTGTACAATCCGCTGGATTTGCGGCAAAGCTTAGTCACCTAACTCTTCCAATCACGTCCACCCATCTGCTGTTTAATTTTTATTTTTTTATCATCATCTTGTTTTGGTCAGGTTTCAAAATGAATCATATAACTGATGCCAACCTCACAGACAAAGCTAGTGCAAGGGGTATTGTCTAGGCATGGGCAAAACCTCTGGCTTATTAGTGTCACAGTGCAACACTCAAAGCTCTGAATTTGCACAGAATTACATTTTTGTTAATGCCTAATATTGTCCATTCTGTCAAAAAACATGTAGCATGTTTTAAATATATTACATAATAGAAAATAAATTGTCATTACTTCGCAAAAAAATTAAAACCTTGATTGTTCGATAGATAGACAAAAATATTAAAACCTTGATTGTTCGATGGATAGATAGATATACAGATAGATAGACAAATAGATAGACAGACAGACAGATATATAGATAGATAGATATACAGATAGATATACAGATAGACATACAGATAGACATACAGATAGATAGACATACAGATAGATAGACATACAGATAGATAGACATACAGATAGATAGACATACAGATAGATAGACATACAGATAGATAGACATACAGATAGGCAGACGGACAGATATAGAGACAGATGATAGATAGATAGATAGATAAATATACAGATATACAAGATAGATAGATAGATATACAGATATTTAGATAGAGATAGATAGATAGATAGATAGATAGATAGATAGATACAAAACCAGACAGACAAACAGTTCTGGCCTTCATAAAGCCAGAATCACTAATAAAAAATTTCTGAAAGCCATAGGAAGTAAAGTAGTCTTTAAAAAACAGGTAGTGTATAAAAAAAACACACACCCCGTTTTCTCTCTGCCTTACTGCATCACAACTCTGGCGCCCTAAGTCTGAAAATATTCCTTAGAATCTACAAAGCCCATCACATTTATCTAGCATAGAAGTTGAGTGTCTTTAGTAATAGACTGGCTAAAGTGTGATGAAGTATGAGATTGTTGAAGGGAATTTGATGGAAGGGTTAGTGCTGAGAGAGATCTCTTCAGCCCTGAACAAAAAGAAGATAGAAATCTGATAGAAGCCTTGGGCGCCTGTCTCTGCTCGCTCACCCGGGAGACAAGCTCATCTTTATTATTATCTTATTTTGACTTTTTTAAATCAGCGAGGATTGTCAGCCCAGGATGTATACAGCTCCAGGCACGTATACATGAGGAGAAGGTGTGCTCGTGCTGCCTGCAAGGGACCAGGGGGATCTGTACAAGTTAACTGTCTGTGCAGGGCACTCGGCCAGCACTTCTGTATACCCTGTGCCAGGGAGTGAAAGCAGTGGTACCGAGTAAAACACTAATATACTCTATTAGTAGAAATGAACAATTAATAATTAAAGGGACATTAAAGGGATAGGAAAGTCAAAATTAAACTTGCATGCTTCAGATAGAGCTTGTCATTTTAAGACACTTTTAAATGAACTTCTATTTTCAAATGTGCTTCGTTCTCTTTTATCCCTTGTTGAAAAAGAATTCACACATATCCTACACTAGTGAGAGCAAGCTGCTGATTGGTCCCTGCACACATTTGTCTTTGTGATTGGCTAACTAGATGTGTTCAGCTAGCTGCCAGTGTTGCAATGGTGTGACTTCAGAAAAGGATAACAAGAGAATAAAGCAAATTTGATAATGGAAGTAAATTGGAAAGTTGTTTAAAAGTGTATGTTCTATCTAAATCATAAAAGAAAATGTTGGGGTTTCCAGTTCCTTTAAAATCTAAGAGATTACAATATATTTCATTATATATAGTAAAACAGCATTGCAAAATAATTCCATTGTTTATTTTCCCCCTTATCCTATAATTTAGCTCTGAAAATTATAGGTTTTCCAATTGCTGCGAGAATTGGAAGTGCTTAATTTAGTAACACATTAAGATAAGTTTTCTTTTTGTTTTGTTGTTTGTTTGTTTTTTAAAGTGGAAGGCAACAACATGGAAACTAAACATTACACTAAATATTGAAGAAACAAAACAACTAATGTAATAAAAACCAAAACATCTGCTTATTATTATGAGGCTAATCTGTGTTTTGAATACATCACTTATTTAGACTTTAGGGTCCCATATAGTTTGCAGTTAGGGGTTAGAGTGATTGCGCCCTATGAGTTCAGCAAGACTAGTCTGAAGTCTCATGTCTCATGCAGGGACAGAAAGAACTGTAATGCTGAGAATAGACACACGAATAATACATCTGCGCAGAACTCACATGCTGATTTATATTAAAAAAACTGAAACAGAACACTACTTCTAAGTAAAAGTAACGCTGCTTGTTTTTATAAATTATATTAGGCTGAAATGACATAAAACAAATACAGGGCGCACGCTCAGCTGCCTTGGCAAGTCTGACCCAGGAAGCCTGAGATTTTGGCCAATAAAACCCAATGAAATCTTAGTCCAGGCACTCACAGTAGATAAAGGCTACTTTGAAGACTGTTTTCTCTTATTTGGACTTTTTTTTACTGTGCTTTTGGCCTCATGCAAAACTTTACGCAATAAACCGATTGCGCTTGACCCTTCTGAGAGACCCCTCCACGTATCTACTACACTCAGGGGGAGAATATCTGCACAAACTAGTTAAAGGGACAGTACAGTCAAAATTAAACTTAAATGGACTGGCTAGAGCATGACATTTTAAACAACGTTCCAATAAACTTCTGTTATTTGTGCTTAGTTCTCTTGGCATCCTTTATTAAAGGGACATAAAACACAAAATAAAATGATTTCATGATTCAGATAGACATTGCAATTTTAAACTTTCTAATCTACTTTGATTATCAAATTTGTTCATTCTCTTGGTATCATTTGTTGAAAAGCAGGAAAGCAAGTTCAGGAGTGTGCACGTGTCTAGTGTACTAAAATGTAGCAGCTTTGCAAGAATCTTATCCATTTGCATAAACACTAGAGGGCAGCACTATTTCCTGCCATGTAGTGTTTCAGACATCTACTTAGGTATAGCTTCAACAAAGAAAACCAAGAGAACAAAGCAAATTTGATAATAAAAGTAAATTGGAAACTTGTTTTTAAAACGTGTATGCTCTATCTGAATCACAAAATAACGTTTTGGGTTTCATATCCCTAAAAGGGACATGAAACACAAAAATTTTCATTCATGATTCAGATAGAGAATACAATTTTAAACAACTTTCCAATTTATTTCTATTATTTAATTTGCTGCCTTCTGTTGTTATCCTTTGCTGAAAGATTTATCTAGATGAGCTCAGGAGCAGCAACGAACCTAGGTTCTAGCTGCTGATTGGTTGCTGCATATATATATATATATATATACACACTGATTTTCATTGGCTCACCCATGTGTTCAGTTAGAAATCAGTAGTGCATTGCTGCTCCTTTAACAAATTATACCAAGAGACTGAAACAAATTAGATAATAGAAGTAAATTAGAAAGTTGTATAAAATTATATTCTCTATCCGAATCATGAAAGCAATTTTTTGGGTTTCATGCCCCTTTAAGAGAGTAATCTTTGGTGAGTTTCAGGAGCGTGCACGTGACAGAAGTAAACTAGAAAGCTGTTTAAAAGCTTATGCTCTGAATCATGAAAGTTTAACTTGGACTTTACTGTCCCTTTATGGTAGCACAAAAAGCAGAAATAGAGGCCAGCACCTTCATATTCCTTCTTTGGAAAGTGTGCCCATCACAATGGAGTATCTGAATCCTCCAGAATTCACAGTCCAAAGTAAAGAGATGTGACAGCAGCACAATTTCAACAGGTTAAAGGTTTATTGGAGAACCAAAGACCTCACAAAATGTGACTTTTCAAACCTACATGGTCTTTAATCATGCATGACTAAGGACCATGTAAGTCCAAGACATTACTTTTTTTTTTAAGTCTTTGGTTCTCCAATAAACCTTTCACCTTTATGGTAGCTCACCCATCTGATGGTCTTAGATGTTCAAGGGGTTTAAAGATAAAATGATCTATTTTCTTAAATCATTTTGTTTAAATGTCCTTCTCACACGTGTTTAAAGGCACATAAGGACTAAATAAATGCTAGATAGACAATTATCCTGAGTATGTAGATGTATTTTATAAAATTATATTGTTTAAATATTAAAAAATGTAACATTTTAGTGTCATAAAGAAATGAGCACCATCACATTGTAACCAGTGTTTATAAATGTGTCAATACAGTGTGCCGCCAATGGCTCTGTGTAATACAGTATTATTAAGTCTTGAGTCTGCACTTCCACTTATAACAGGAATTAAAAGCTCACAATACTCACAGTTCAATCACAGGAAAAAGCAGTATAATAAATAATGAAAGCATATTATAAAGTAGATTTTTATGTAGTATTTTAACTCCTGATACAGCATTTTATATTTACTGTACAATGTTACCTATAGCCCTGTGGGAGGTTGGCATTTAAAAGTGACAGGGACATGGTAATGTGGTCATTTACAGGTCAGACTAACGGAGGACCAAAGCATTATTCTAATACACGTGCATACAAACTTCCTTCAGATTATGAGACTGCCACGCTACCTACTGCGCTAACAAGGTCCAGGTCACACAAACTTCCCAACACTTCATGTTGCAACAAACATTTTAACTGTTCTTAACAGTCACATAATTTTCTGCTGTACAATAAAACATGAGCCCTTTACGGCAAGCAGTCTGATTGTATGTACAGCTAACGTGAGCGCTTTACAGCAAGCAGTCTGATTGTATGTATAGCCAAGAAGTCTGATTGTATGTATAGCTAACGTGAGCCCTTAACAGCAAGCAGTCCGATTGTGTGTACAGCTAACGTGAGCCCTTTACAGCAAGCAGTCTGATTGTATGTACAGCTAACGTGAGCCCTTTACAGCAAGCAGTCCGATTGTACGTACAGATAATGTGAGAGCTTTACAGCAAGCAGTCTGATTGTATGTATAGCCAAGTAGTCTGATTGTATGTATAGCTAACGTGAGCCCTTAACAGCAAGCAGTCCGATTGTGTGTACAGCTAACGTGAGCCCTTTACAGCAAGCAGTCTGATTGTATGTACAGCTAACGTGAGACCTTTACAGCAAGCAGTCCGATTGTACGTACAGATAATGTGAGAGCTTTACAGCAAGCAGTCTGATTGTGTGTACAGCTAACGTGAGCCCTTTACAGCAAGCAGTCTGATTGTATGTACAGCTAACGTGAGCCCTTTACAGCAAGCAGTCTGATTGTATGTACAGCTAACGTGAGCCCTTTACAGCAAGCAGTCTGATTGTATGTACAGCTAACGTGAGCCCTTTACAGCAAGCAGTCTGATTGTATGTACAGCTAACGTGAGCCCTCTACAGCAAGCAGTCTGATTGTATGTACAGCTAACGTGAGCCCTTTACAGCAAGCAGTCTGATTGTATGTATTGTATGTACAGCTAACGTGAGCCCTTTACAGCAAGCAGTCTGATTGTATGTACAGATAATGTGAGAGCTTTACAGCAAGCAGTCCGATTGTATGTATTGTATGTACAGCTAATGTGAGCTCTTAACAGCAAGCAGTCTGATTGTATTACAGCTAAAGTGAGCGCTTTACAGCAAGCAGTCTGATTGTATGTACAGATAATGTGAGAGCTTTACAGCAAGCAGTCCGATTGTATGTATTGAATGTACAGCTAACGTGAGCTCTTAACAGCAAGCAGTCTGATTGTATGTACAGCTAACGTGAGCGCTTTACAGCAAGCAGTCTGATTGTATGTACAGATAATGTGAGAGCTTTACAGCAAGCAGTCCGATTGTATGTATTGTATGTACAGATAACGTGAGCCCTTAAGAGCAAGCAGTCTGATTGTATGTACAGCTAACGTGAGCGCTTTACAGCAAGCAGTCTGATTGTATGTATAGCCAAGCAGTCTGATTGTATGTATAGCTAACGTGAGCCCTTAACAGCAAGCAGTCCGACTGTATGTACAGCTAACGTGAGCCCTTTACACCAAGCAGTCTGATTGCATCTACAGCTAACGTGAGCCCTTTACAACAAACAGTCTGATTGTATGTATAGCCAAGAAGTCTGATTGTATGTATAGCTAACGTGAGCCCTTTACAGCAAGCAGTCTGATTAGCTAACGTGAGCCCTTTACAGCAAGCGGTCTGATTGTATGTACAGCTAACGTGAGCCCTTTACAGCAAGCAGTCCGATTGTACGTACAGATAATGTGAGAGCTTTACAGCAAGCAGTCTGATTGTGTGTACAGCTAACGTGAGCCCTTTACAGCAAGCAGTCTGATTGTATGTACAGCTAACGTGAGCCCTTTACAGCAAGCAGTCTGATTGTATGTACAGCCAACGTGAGCCCTTTACAGCAAGCAGTCTGATTGTATGTACAGCTAACGTGAGCCCTTTACAGCAAGCAGTCTGATTGTATGTACAGCTAACGTGAGCCCTTTACAGCAAGCAGTCTGATTGTATGTACAGCTAACGTGAGCCCTTTACAGCAAGCAGTCTGATTGTATGTACAGCTAACGTGAGCCCTTTACAGCAAGCAGTCTGATTGTATGTACAGCTAACGTGAGCCCTTTACAGCAAGCAGTCTGATTGTATGTATAGCCAAGAAGTCTGATTGTATGTACAGCTAACGTGAGCCCTTTACAGCAAGCAGTCTGATTGTACGTACAGATAATGTGAGAGCTTTACAGCAAGCAGTCTGATTGTGTGTACAGCTAACGTGAGCCCTTTACAGCAAGCAGTCTGATTGTATGTACAGCTAACGTGAGCCCTTTACAGCAAGCAGTCTGATTGTATGTACAGCCAACGTGAGCCCTTTACAGCAAGCAGTCTGATTGTATGTACAGCTAACGTGAGCCCTTTACAGCAAGCAGTCTGATTGTATGTACAGCTAACGTGAGCCCTTTACAGCAAGCAGTCTGATTGTATGTACAGCTAACGTGAGCCCTTTACAGCAAGCAGTCTGATTGTATGTACAGCTAACGTGAGCCCTTTACAGCAAGCAGTCTGATTGTATGTACAGCTAACGTGAGCCCTTTACAGCAAGCAGTCTGATTGTATGTATTGTATGTACAGCTAACGTGAGCCCTTTACAGCAAGCAGTCTGATTGTATGTACAGATAATGTGAGAGCTTTACAGCAAGCAGTCTGATTGTATGTACAGATAATGTGAGAGCTTTACAGCAAGCAGTCCGATTGTATGTATTGTATGTACAGCTAATGTGAGCTCTTAACAGCAAGCAGTCTGATTGTATTACAGCTAAAGTGAGCGCTTTACAGCAAGCAGTCTGATTGTATGTACAGATAATGTGAGAGCTTTACAGCAAGCAGTCCGATTGTATGTATTGAATGTACAGCTAACGTGAGCTCTTAACAGCAAGCAGTCTGATTGTATGTACAGCTAACGTGAGCGCTTTACAGCAAGCAGTCTGATTGTATGTACAGATAATGTGAGAGCTTTACAGCAAGCAGTCCGATTGTATGTATAGCCAAGCAGTCTGATTGTATGTATAGCTAACGTGAGCCCTTAACAGCAAGCAGTCCGACTGTATGTACAGCTAACGTGAGCCCTTTACACCAAGCAGTCTGATTGCATCTACAGCTAACGTGAGCCCTTTACAACAAACAGTCTGATTGTATGTATAGCCAAGCAGTCTGATTGTATGTATAGCTAACGTGAGCCCTTTACAGCAAGCAGTCTGATTGTATGTACAGCTAACGTGAGCCCTTTACAGCAAGCAGTCTGATTGTATGTACAGCTAACGTGAGCCCTTTACAGCAAGCAGTCTGATTGTATGTATTGTATGTACAGCTAACGTGAGCCCTTTACAGCAAGCAGTCTGATTGTATGTACAGATAATGTGAGAGCTTTACAGCAAGCAGTCTGATTGTATGTACAGATAATGTGAGAGCTTTACAGCAAGCAGTCCGATTGTATGTATTGTATGTACAGCTAATGTGAGCTCTTAACAGCAAGCAGTCTGATTGTATTACAGCTAAAGTGAGCGCTTTACAGCAAGCAGTCTGATTGTATGTACAGATAATGTGAGAGCTTTACAGCAAGCAGTCCGATTGTATGTATAGCCAAGCAGTCTGATTGTATGTATAGCTAACGTGAGCCCTTAACAGCAAGCAGTCCGACTGTATGTACAGCTAACGTGAGCCCTTAAGAGCAAGCAGTCTGATTGTATGTACAGCTAACGTGAGCGCTTTACAGCAAGCAGTCTGATTGTATGTATAGCTAACGTGAGCCCTTAACAGCAAGCAGTCCGACTGTATGTACAGCTAACGTGAGCCCTTTACACCAAGCAGTCTGATTGCATCTACAGCTAACGTGAGCCCTTTACAACAAACAGTCTGATTGTATGTATAGCCAAGCAGTCTGATTGTATGTATAGCTAACGTGAGCCCTTTACAGCAAGCAGTCTGATTAGCTAACGTGAGCCCTTTACAGCAAGCGGTCTGATTGTATGTACAGATAATGTGAGAGCTTTACAGCAAGCAGTCCGATTGTATGTATTGTATGTACAGATAACGTGAGCCCTTAAGAGCAAGCAGTCTGATGGTATGTACAGCTAACGTGAGCGCTTTACAGCAAGCAGTCTGATTGTATGTATAGCCAAGCAGTCTGATTGTATGTATAGCTAACGTGAGCCCTTAACAGCAAGCAGTCCGACTGTATGTACAGCTAACGTGAGCCCTTTACACCAAGCAGTCTGATTGCATCTACAGCTAACGTGAGCCCTTTACAACAAACAGTCTGATTGTATGTATAGCCAAGCAGTCTGATTGTATGTATAGCTAACGTGAGCCCTTTACAGCAAGCAGTCTGATTAGCTAACGTGAGCCCTTTACAGCAAGCAGTCTGATTGTATGTATAGCTAACGTGCAGTCTGATTGTATGTATAGCTAACGTGTCTTCCATTTTCTGTAACCCCACGCACTGCAGAGCTTCTAATCGCTTCCTTGCTAATGCAGTAGAAAAAAAACCAAAAAGTATCATCCCAGCTGCAACTGTAAGTACGTGTGTGTTTGCGAGCGCGCTGTGTGTATGTATATATATATATATATATATACACACGTGTGTATGTGTGTATGTCATATATATATTTATATATATATATATATATATATATATATATATATATATATATATATATATATATATGTATGTATGTATGTGTGTCTATATATATATATATATATATATATATAAATATATATATATATATGTGTGCGGATGTATTGTTCACTGGTGCGGTGAGTCGGTGATGCTTGGTCTCACCTCTGGAGGTTTCAAGCCATTCCTGTTTCACGCTGTAGCGGACCTGGGCTTTAGGGTGGCTTTCTGGCAAATTGCAGGCGATCACTGCCGTGTTTCCTTCATCCACTTCAATCACATGCTGCGTATCAAACTTAAAATCCTGAAGATCTGAAGGGCAGAGAGAGAAAAATATGATCAATTCATCATAAGATAAAATACAGCCTTTTAAGAGAGACATGTTTATTATAACTGCAGATAACAGTTCTAAGGGACAGTACACTGTAAAATTGGTTTCACCTTACTGTGTTTCCAGTGACTTGTTTAAAATGTCCTGGAAATATATCCTACTGTTTATTCCATTTGAAACTACAACCCAATTAAATGGGCTCGGCTTGCATACACACACAAAATCAACTTTATCTTATCTCTCACTGTATACACAACAAGGCCAATGCTTAAAGAAATCAGAAAATTAACATTTTAGTATCCTTCTCTCTCACCCATCACCACTGGGAGAGTGATTTCTTTGCATAGCTTTAAAAAAAATGTGTGTACTGCAATTTTCAGTATAGCGGGGATAACTGGCAAAGACTGTTATTTCAAATGCAAAATAAAGATAAATTATGTATATATTTTTTTAACAATACACTTTAGCAGTTAAATGGATTGAGGAAATCACAGTACCCCGTCTCTTTAACATATGGGATAATAGATAAACAGAACTGATTTCCAGTAGAATATTTAATGGTAAATACTGGAAATTAAAGAGAGACAGTCTACTCCAGAATGTTTATTGTTTAAAAAGATAGATAATCCCTTTATTACCCATTCCCCAGTTTTGCATAACCAAGAGAACAAAGCAAATTTGATAATAAAAGTAATTTGGAAAGTTGTTTAAAATAACATGCCCTATTTGAATAATGAAAATTTAATTTTGACTAGACTGTCCCTTTAAAGAATTGCTGAAATATACATGCATTAAATGAACCAGAGTTTTTTTTGTGTAACATACAATATGCAAACTTTATAGAATATTCTTTACCTACTCTAGCAGTCTATGGGTTAAATAAATACATCTCTTGCACTAAATCCCAGCAACAATGAATTGGTTAATGCAACGGGGAGGGTTTAGTAGGGTCTCATCAAACATCAATGGAAAAAGCAGGCTGGGATAGATCTGGTTTCTTGACTTGACACCTGGCAAGGTTTGCATGCTGGCACATTTGAGAAATCCATTAGGAGCTGTTTTTACAACAAGCTCCCAGAGTACATTCCTCAAGCTTTCTACCTATCAGCCAGCTCACATCAATCAAACACTTGTGTTCAAAATCCGGCACAGCCATTTGCCTCCCCACGGAGGCCCAGTCTCCTGCAATCTCAGACACTTATTCTTTCTGTCATTACTGGCTGCAGAACTGATTTCATAGTCTCTCCTTCCAGTCACAGCCTTCCCATGAATTGGCAGTTGCTTTTTCTTGTCTAGATGGAAAGTAGGCAAAAAAAATGAAGACCAAGGCCGTAGAGAAGGATCAGCCAA
The DNA here is from genome assembly GCF_027579735.1 of Bombina bombina. Taxonomy (NCBI): domain Eukaryota; kingdom Metazoa; phylum Chordata; class Amphibia; order Anura; family Bombinatoridae; genus Bombina; species Bombina bombina. Next base: position 46,593,900 of record NC_069501.1, read on the forward strand.
CGAATAATTCCTGGCTTGTATCCCTAGTGGAATCTCAATTCCCTTCATGACCTGAGAGAAACGTTAACATTTTGTTCTGTTTCTAATTAAAAAAAAAGTCAAAAAGCTCTTTCTTTACAGAGAAAAACATACAGATGATCTATAGCAGCTCATTGCTACACGTTCACCTTAAACAATACAAATCATCTTCTCTTTTTAAGAGCTTCATGTTATGGTCGCTTAGCACTGCATTAAACTGGGTCCAGCAAAGCTAAAACTATTTCTGCTTTAATGCTGGCGAGTGGCCAACCCTAGAATTGAAATCCTTGGTGGACGTTTGCCATGTTCAGGCTGGCAAACCCAGGAGACCGGGAGCCACTGGTGCCTTAAAATGATGCCTTGGCGACCAGGTTTAGTGTCCCCAAGACAGCCATGGGTGCTCCCACTTCCCCCCCGCTGCCACCAACCACACCTAAAATTTAGCTTGGCACGGCTGGATCCATTCTAGGCGTTGCAGCTGTGAAATACAAATCCAACTTTGTATTATTAAATAATTGAAATGTGTGCAATTTAATATATATCTCAGAGGGATGGCCAAAGGTTTCTGGCTCCTAAATTTATGGGATGGCTCTTAGATTTTGAACAAAACTTTGTCAAGCCCTGTTCTAAGAGTTTTATGTATTAAAAGCACACACACATTATGGGTTAGTCTATAAGATTCTTCATCTTGAAAGCTCCCATTAATGAATTATACAGATTTATACATACAAAAAATATTTTCAACGTGAGTAAGATGCAGCTCATATGAATGATAGACAATTATTGAGTACAATGTCCTTTTCAGGTCTGTCATTTAGATATCTTTTTTCCTTACCTATGCAACAAATTCCAGGTTTCCTTCTTTTTGACCTTTTTAAGAACAATCCCCCCACTGTAATCTTATCCAAATCCTGGGCCTCTCTCATTCTGACCTTTCTGACGACAGCCTTTTCAGTGTAATTTAACACAAATGTTGAGCCTCTCTAAAATTAAACTTTTAAGATTCTGACAAGCGTAATCTAAAACAAAACCTTTCCACACCAATTCTGAATTTCTGTAGAGGGTCCGTCTGGCAGCTAATAAAAACAATGCAATAAAGCGGCTAGCGCACAGCTAAACAAACAACTCCTTCAGGTGCAAATTAAGCACTGCGTAGCTTTCCTGGATCCTGCACACCGTTACATATAGAGCTACAAAGTCATTTAATAACATTATAAACAACAAACCCTACACCTGTAGCTCGCAATAGTTTGGAAACTAAATATTTTACTGATGAAGACAACATGTAACCTCTGAAACGTTGTGTGATTTATAGGTGCTAGAGCACTTCATAGTATTTCTTGTTAAACGCTGCTTGTTCATGAATGCATACTGAAGTAGCCTCAGGTAAGCTCAGGAGTGTGCACGTGTCTGCAGTACTTTATGGAACAGTTTTGCAACAATGTTATGCATTCGCAAGAGCACTAGATGGCAACACTATTTCCTATCATGTAGAGCTCCAGAAATGTGCACGCTACCTATCTAGATATCTCTTCAAAAAAGTATAACAAGAGAACAAAGCAAATTTGATAATAGAAATAAATTGGAAACTTTTTTTTTTAAATTGTGTTCTCTATCTGAATCATGAAAGAAAAAATGTGCGTTTCATGTCCATTTCATTTTGACGCATATATCCCATTATTACAAACTTTTTCGGACAAGCAGCCTGTGAAGTCAGACGTAAACTCAACTGCTATTGCTATGTTGAGTGTATTCATCCCTTTCTCTCCCATTCATTCATATTTTGGGGGTAAAACTTAATCCAACATAACTCTTGGGTTACTCACATTTTCCCTCTCTCCCTATCTGATATAGCTAAATACAAACCTCTTGTTTTTCCAGTTTTGTTCATTCTTTTTGCTGTAACCAAACACAAAACCTATTCTGCTTATGTTTTAATCCTTTCACAGACCTCTCTCTCTGATGTAATCTAACACAAATCCTCTCTCTCTCTCTGATGTAATCTAACACAAATCCTCTCTCTCGCTCTCTCCCGTGTAATCTAACACAAATCCTCTCTCTCGCTCTCTCCCGTGTAATCTAACACAAATCCTCTCTCTCGCTCTCTCCCGTGTAATCTAACACAAATCCTCTCTCTCGCTCTCTAATGTAATCTAACACAAATCCTCTCTCTCGCTCTCTCCAGTGTAATCTAACACAAATCCTCTCTCTCGCTCTCTCCCGTGTAATCGAACACAAATCCTCTCTCTCTCTCCCGTGTAATCTAACACAAATCCTCTCTCTCACTCTCTGATGTAATCTAACACAAATCCTCTCTCTCTCTCCCGTGTAATCGAACACAAATCCTCTCTCTCGCTCTCTCCCGTGTAATCGAACACAAATCCTCTCTCTCTCTCTCCCGTGTAATCGAACACAAATCCTCTCTCTCGCTCTCTCCCGTGTAATCGAACACAAATCCTCTCTCTCGCTCTCTCCCGTGCAATCGAACACAAATCCAGCTCCTGTCACTTTTTACATAATTCCAAGAGCCTCTCTCATGTAACCTTATACAAATCCTCATTTATTAAATTATTTCTTTCATACATTCCTCAGATTAATCCTTAAATTAAAAAAGCAAAACAATCAGGAAAAAGTATTACTAAATGATAAGATGTCAATATTCAAAAGTAGACATTTTACATCATTTAAAAAAATGATTAATATGTAAAATGTCTATTATGACAGACGTCTCAATTTAATTTTTCTGTGTGAAAAAAAGAGTAACAAACTACTTTGCTGAGCTCTTTGTAACTAATTAGCATATTCTTACCCAAAGTCCTCTGTTCCAGTGGAAAACACTGATGGTTAATGGGTCGTTATAGTTAAAAAATGACATGCCCCCCGTAAGAGCATCAATCCTACAGTACTGGGTTAAACCCTTGCAAAGGTGTTCGACTAGCACTGCAGATTGGATTAGCGGCGAGTTCTGCTACACACAGACACACTCAGATCTCGCAAATCTACCTGTCCTGTTGATTATTTTATGTAAAGATGGTTTACAGCTTACAGTGATTTATGTAAATGTCTTCTGATTATTGTACTCCATAACTGTATATTTAATGTTACAGGCTGTGTAATATGCTGGCACTATAGAAATAAATGATAATAATATAAGAGAAATACACAACAACCAAACCCTAAACCTAGCAGTTACTCCACCATTGTGATCTGTGTTTAAGGGGGATTATTTTTTTGTTTGTTTGCAAAATCATGGTTGGTCCTACACATGCTTAACATCGTAGTTAACAATGTAAATTGCTTACTATAAAGCACAGTGCAGTACAGCTTCAGAACTGTATAACAATATATTATCTGTAAAGAGAGAGGACTTCAGGCAAAACGTTTAATAAGAAAATAAAAAACTTAATACAGCACAAGAATCAAGATACAGACATTTTAAATCTAAAAAAAAAAAAATCCTTGAACATTTTCCAAAACAGGTTAAAGCAGTGAAACTGCACCTTAATCTTCAGGTTGTGTTTAAGAGAATTCTTCTGTCTTTTCAATCAAGGAAATAAAAAGACATTAATAGCCCCAAGTTCTCAGTTTTCCCTCCAAACAAGCTCATTTTTTATGCTGTGTCTGGGGGAGAAAAACAAACCCAGATGAAAAGTTTAACAGATGAAAAAGGGAATAAGGAAAAAAATATGTGGAATAAAGTTTATTTCAGGCTGTTTGGCTCACGTGAAGGTCTCTTGTTAAGGGCAATGTCTGATCTTCAGGCTCCATGATGTATTGCAGGCGCATTTGGAATTAAAAGCAACATTCCGCAATAGGGAGGGAGACCCGAGCACATTACTGCGGCTGCACCAAGTAACACACATGAGATATGCAGTAAACGATTATTCAACATCTTTTAACAAACTTTTAGATTTCTTTCTTTCCATGGAAGCATAAAGGGACATTAAATGTTTAAAGGGGACGTGAAACCCAAATTCTGTCTTTCATGATTCAGATAGAGCATATAATTTTAAACAACCTTCTATTATCTAATTAGTTTTGTTCTCTTTGTATCCTTGGTTGAAAAGAATACCTAGGTAGGCTCAGGAGCATCAATGCATTACTGGGAGCTAGCTGCCGATTGGTGGCTGCATGTATATGCTTACTGTCATTGGCTTACCTGATGTGTTCATCTAGCTGTGGGTAGTGTATTGCTGATTCTTTAACAAAAGGTTATCAAGAGAATGAAGTATATTTGATAATATAAGTAATTTGGAAATTTGTTTATAATTGTATTCTCTACAGTATTTGAATTATGAAAGAAAAAATGGGGGTTTCCTGTCCCTTTAATTGTGCAAAATGAGACCTGAATATTGTAGGTATTTCCCTCTTTCTCTGTGGAATATTAAAACTCTGGTGTTCATTTATTTCTCCCCCTTATTGGCCACAGCAAAAGACAACAACACTCAAGAGGCTTTTTAAAAGGTGTGTTCCTGGACTGCAAAACTACAAAAATTACAGTACTTTTAAAACATTTATTTTGTACACAGATATTTTGTAATGCTGTGATTAATTTCGGATGCATACTTTAAAAATGGTGTCAATAGTTTGCAAAGAGCGCATTGCAAATCACTCAGAAAGAATGTAAACGCTTACAAAAATGGGCAAAGCTAGGTATACCCCTTTAATTGCTTTGTCAAAGGCAGCAGCAACTTTGGAACAAAAATGGACCATAATTAAAAACATTAAAGGGATATGAAACCCCAAAAAAAATTATTTCATGATTCAGATAGAGCAGCGATTTTAAACAACTTTCTAATTTACATCCATTACCAAATATCGTTTTTTTCTTCTTCGTTTTCATGGTATCTTTTGTTGAAAAGTAGGGACGTAATGCTTAGGAGCAGGCATATATGGCAGTAGTCTTGCAGAATGTTATTCATTTGCAAGATCAATAGTTGGCTGCACTATTTCCTGCAATGTAGCGCTCAGACGCCTACCTAGGTATCTGTTCAACACCAAATATCATGGGGACAAAGCAAATGTTAGCGCTGCGGAATCTGTTGGCGCTCTACAAGTAACTAATAATAATAATAATAATAATAAAATGCGATAATAGAAGTAAATTGGGAACTTTTTTTAAATGGTATTCTCTGTCTGAATTTGGGTTTCATATCCCTTTAAAATGTGAAGATAAATAGGGCGTATTTAAAGAATGTAACATCAAAAAATAGCAATTGAACCTGTTCCTTTTTCACAATAAAAAATAAAAGCTATTTAAACGGATGATTAAAACTAGCAAGACACACATAGTTGTGTATACAACATAATGCATGCTTACTGGCTGGTAGAGACAACTCCCACTGTAGTATTGGTAGATAATGACACACCCTAGAAGCAAAAGCAGATTTACTGTAGAAAAGCCCCTCCTCCAACTTGAGAAAAAAAAAACTAATAAAAACAATGCCTTTCATATCCATTTAATAGTAAGTAATGTTTGTTTTTGGCTGTAATAGAAGCTCCTTTTGGACGCTAGTTACTCACCCACCCTCGCTGTAATCCATCTTCCTCACATACCTCTTGATTAAAGCAATCATTCCCCCTCTGTCTCCTGCTCAAACAAAAACAGCTTCCCTGGCAGGCAGGCCGGCCCGCATCTCCTACAACCCAAAACACAGCACTCAGATATTTTGGACGACGGTGCAGTATGCGTGGGTCATGGCGATGGAGGGAAGAGGGGGCGAATGCTAATGCAGAGCAGTCAAACAAAAGAGTTGCTGCAATCATGTTTAATACTATAGGAATTTTTAACTTGTTCCAAAATATAATAAGAGATGGAAAACTTGAAAATTGTATTAAGCCTGCAAAATATGCAGGGTGGGTCCTTTGCTTGCAGCCACACAAGAGTACAGAAGTTTATAGCTTATAGTGTGCTTTTTCCCCTTTAAAAAAAGATTGCAGATTGGAATACTACAGTATTTAAAGAGGCAAGGAAGTAACATAAACTTCTGTAATTTAGTGCATACACTTTAAAAAGAAAAGCTTTCAGTTTGACCTCTTTTGTATCCTTTGTAGAAACGTAGCGTGGCAACAGTGTTTGCAACAATGTTTGTAATATTATTTCACATATAATACACAATAGAATAAATAAACTGGGGGGAAACTGAGAAATTGTGATCCAGTGCTCTGTGACCTATATTCACTAAGCTGGAGAGGCCTCTTTAGCAAAAGAGTTCTGCTGAGCAAGGTCACTAAACTTGGAGAAATCTGTCTCCATATTAGTGAATATTATAAATTTAAAATCATGGGACATTTAGAGCTTGATTTATCAATCCATGTCGGACAGGGGCGGACATAGTCGCCCCTGTCTGCCCGAGCTCTCCTCTGGCGGGCAGTAGTCCCTTGGCCGAATTTAACATTGCACACGAGTGCTCCTTTGTGCTTGCGTGCAACCCTGCCCTCTGCATGCGCACAGCCAATCACGTGTGGGCAGGAGCTGTCAACCTACAATCAAAGTGATAAATCAAGCCCTAGTGGTTTATCCCTTTGGAAAGTCTCAACTCTTAGTAAATCTATGCCCCAAAAATTACTGATACTTGGGGATGGAAATTTCCACTAATACCTGACTATGCAGAAATTGCAAAGGACAAGCAAAAAGGCTTTTTTCTATATGTAGAAAATGTCACCTTATCCCCTGATTTGTAACTACAGTGAGATATCTCCATCCCTGCACATAATGTTCTCAGAGCAGAGACCTCAAGGCGAATAAATAAAATATAAATGTCTGTAAATTGTTGCTCAACGGTCCCAGATGAACTGAAATGTATTTTTGATATGTTCTTCTGATCGATATACCTTTCTTTTTTGGAATACCAGTAATATTAAATTAAGAGTGGAAACGAGTTACAAGTTTTATGGTTCCAGCAAGCAGGAAATGAAAAGGATTCTCAAGTCTCCAGTTAAAATCAAGAACAAATTTCACATTTAATCCTCAGCTTGTCCAGCTCAAGATTGAGAAATCTTCCCAAGACGCTTTCTTTAGTGACTGCATCACTGCCTAAATAATTTTTTATTATTTAAAAAACAGGGGAGATTTGTGCACATTTTTTTTTCTTTCTTTTTAAATTGCAGAACTACTTTTTTTGTCTAGAGTTTGAACAGTTCTTTCTGTGCTGAATAAAGTAAAAACTACTTAAGGGATTTAATGCCCTATTGTCTTGAGTTTGTGACATAAATATACTAACTAAACAATACTAAACTGAATAACTATAACTTAACATTAAATCATAAACACTAAGACAAGAGCTGGATATAAGCCCTGTGACTTGCTTTTTATTGCGAAAAACAAACACAAAGCGGCAGTCAACCTTCATAATGAATATAACCAAAACAGGTGGTGGCAATCGAGGCCTACGTATAGAAACCCCTGTAAAAGATATGGTCATGGGCCCAAGCAACTGACAAAAACAGAGCTCAGCTCAATGCACATGATGAAACTTAGGGAGTTCTCGGCTGCCACAACCCAGTCAGAGTACCCCTAGCTTGAGCCTGAGGACATCACTTTCACTGCAATGGCTATCACTCAACCTCTCAGCCAGCAGCTAGGGCCCTGACCAACCGCCAGAGCCAGAGTGCAAATCACTCAGAACCTGTAACTCCAGGACCAACGAGTCACAGAGCATGTTGATACCTGGGGAGCTAAAATTACCGTCCTGTGACTTAGAGGTATTTCAACTAACCCTCCTCATGCGGCAAACTAGCTATAGGACCTCATAAGGAGGAACCTGAAAATGATTGCCGCCAACCTGCAACATAACAAAAAGGAGAACTTTAAGAAATACACAAAAGCAAAGAGAAAGTGTTGCCTTACATTTAGCTCAGCACTTCTGCTACAATTTCTTTACTGTTAAACTTGCAGCAGTTAATCCTAATCAACCAACACAGCTAGGAAAATGTTTTTTTTTTCTTTTTCATAATGTATTTCTTATCTAGTAGCAAGAAGACACTTGTGCTTTTTCCCCACACAACATTTGCGAATAATGATTATCTAAAAAAAAAAAAAAAAAAAAAAAAAAAACGCGTACAAGATGTTACTTTATATCCTTTTTAAAAAAGTTGTAAAGTAGCCGAGACGTCAGAGAGCTATACTAGTCCATTTGTTTTAAGCTGGGTTTATGACAAATGTTTTTGTTTTAGTGCTGTTTTCCAATAAATAAAATTATTTATTTTTACATTTTTGGTTAATTTTAGGTTTTTGGAAGAGAAAAAAAAAGCAAAGATCACACAGAATTCCTGGGAGATTTGCTTTGGTTTTGAATTCAGATCTGCTCTTTGTTTTGAATCCCAGAGGCCCCCAGAGCAAAATACTCTGACCCAACTACTAAAAATCCTTATTTAATTTGGACTTAACCATAAGCAAATTCAAGTCAATGAAAGGCCTTGGGGACAGTTGCTTGAAAACCTGATAGGTGTACAAGCTGACGGGCCCCACTGCGAGACAAAATAGCTCTTTGTGAATTTTCCCAGAGCAGAGTTCTCCTATGTCAGTTTTCGAGCATGGACAGAGTAAAAAAAAACATAACGAGGGAGTCATTAAAAACAGAATGCAGCTTCCTTATGAGAATTGAACAATGCTATATTGGAAGGGACCAGCTAAGGATGTCTTCACGGACCATTTGATCCCCATAAAGATGGAGTCTTGTTACCCAGATTCATGTGGGTGGTGAGAAATGGCCCTTAGGACTGTGTAGGATACAGGGGATTAACCTCTTGATGGCCAAAGAGGCCTGTCTGACCACTAAAAGGTTAGACATTATTAAACAAGCAGACACTAACAAATACGTACAATTGTACCTGGCATCACCATCCTGTGAGTGCTGTGGGATTATTACCGGATAGATCTACATACCACAAGGAATTTGGTTTATACTGTGACACTAAAAACATGGCAGCCAGTTCTGTGCCATATATCATTCAACAAAAGCCTTCAACATCATTTAGCTAAACTGGACAAGTTCTAAGAGTTTTGGCTCCTAAGATTCCAGTTCTGGCTGCAAACGTTTTGGATTCTACAAACATTCCCTATATAAAATCCTTCCTTGGCTCCTAGAATTTGTGTGACTGACGAATGGGTAGTCTGCGTGTCTAATAAAATAAACGTTTAATCCCTTGTATAAGCTACATCAGTTTTGAGGAGCAAAATAACATTTCTCAGGTCGCAAGCCATCATTTATCTACATATAAACAAATACATATCCACATGACATCCGCAAAATCCAATTCAGCATAACTGACCATAAGTATTTATAGCCTCCTGAGGTATCAGTAAGCACCCAGCAAGAACAGGGTTAACTTACTGTGTAATCATATCTCTCATTATGCCCTACCTCCCCCGCTTCTCACCAGCGTGCTCATTTATCAACTCATAAGCAAAACACTGCCCCTATTCTGCTCAGGAATGTGTTTTCAGAAACTCAATCTCCCTTTCCTAGCCTGGGCCAAATCCCAAAACTCTTAAGGATTAATGACAAGGGGTTTCATTTGCCCCCACCCTCCTTGCCATGTCAAGGGGGAGTTTATCCCCAGCACACTAGTGGTATGTTCACCTGCATAGAGCATTGCTACTCGCCTCATGGGGAGGATTTCAGATGTCAGTACAGCTGCAGTCCATGGAATTGTCAAACATCATCCAACAGCGACTCACCCCTTCCTTGCCAAAGGTGAAATCAAATCCAGAGGAGACCCAGAGGCAGTTTTACATTCCATTGAAATATTGAAGTCAAAACAGAGCCACCAGATTAGCAGCAAATTACTGATGTTATATATTTAGACTTTTATAGTTAATAGATAAATATCCATTTCCAAACAGAGAATGACAACTTCAAGGTCTATGAAATTCACACAACATTGGATTTTAAAGTAAAAAAAATGCTTTTTTGCAATGTTTTTTTGCAGAAATGATGCTGGCAGTGATTTTGCTTGTGCACACAACCTGCCAAGACTGATGTGTTAGGTCCCATGCACATTTATCTCCCCCCATGTAGACTAAAGGTGCTGGCAATGTCATGGAGGGGCATGCACAAAACTGGCACGTGCACAGAGTGCTGGTAAAGTCATTGAGGGGCATGCACAAATCTGGCACGTGCACATAGCTCTGGTGATGTCATGGAAGGGCATGCACAAAACTGCAATATTTATCTGTTTGCAGAAATTATGCTGGCAGTGATTTTGCTTGTGCACACAACCTGCCAAGACTGTTGTGTTAGGTCCCATGCACATTTATCTCCCCCCAAGTAGACTAAAGGTGCTGGTGATGTCATGGAGGGGCATGCACAAGACTGGCACGTGCACATAGTGCTGGTGATGTCATGGAGGGGCATGCACAAGACTGGCACGTGCACAGAGTGCTGGTGATGTCATGGAGGGGCATGCACAAGACTGGCACGTGCACAGAGTGTTGGTGATGTCATGGAGCGGCATGCACAAGACTGGCACGTGCACAGAGTGCTGGTGATGTCATGGAGTGGCATGCACAAAACTGGGCACAAAAAGCTGGAATTAAATCACATGTGAGGGGTAAAAATGTTTAGGTTGAATATACCTCAGAATTCAGCATTTATCACAAGAAAGGAAAAAAAAGTGACAAATAGAATAATTTTAAAAGAAATTATAGATGCCAATGTTTAAAACTAAACATAAATATTATTTAGGTTTAGAATGGACCTATTTGAAAATGATGTATTGGTGTCATTTTTATACTGAACTGAAATGAGCTTCTGGTTTTGTTTGTATTTGTAAATCCATTTTTTGCTAAAATCTTTAAAAAAAAGGTCATTTATTTTTTAACAAAAAAGGTAATTGAACCAAAACATGCTTTAAAATAAATAAATAATGCTTCATGCAGGAACAAGCGAATATATAGATGCATATGACATTTATACGTATTCATGTACACAGATTTGATTTGCTAGTACAATGCTTCATAACAAGGAAGTTCCCCATTGATAGGCTATAAAATCTCTTGGTGCAATACTTTTTATTTACTAAAACCATAAAGTACTTGCCCCCATCTCATAGAGTGATAGTAATTTGTAAGCTCTGTGTCCCTTTACAGAATGTTGTTTCATGTCACAATGTGACCCATTAATGATACATGAGAAGAAAGGTCAGACCAGGTCACAGAGACACAGAACAAAGATATGGCTTCAAGGAATATATATATATTGCCAGTTAAGAATGGTTACAATACAGAAAATCCTACAGAGTGATACTTTGTTGTGAATCACACTGGAATTTCCAATTCAACAGCAACATGGAGTCTGCAGGGGAACTGCCATGATCCCAATGTCACATAGAGATAATGTGACCAGATCAAAGTAATCTGTGCATGCATGTTTTTCACATTATTAAAAAGGGACATTAAATACTTTTAGAAGGTAATATAAAAATGATAAATTGTATATATAAAAAAACTCTGCAATATACTTTCATTATTTATGTTGTCCCCTTTTCCTGTAATTCCATTCTGAAATTGTGAGCTTTTCAGTTCGAAATGGAAATGCAGAAAACGGTTATATTCTACACAGTCATTGGCTGCACACTCTAGTAACCTATTTATAACTATCCCTGATTGGCCACAGCAGAGAAGGTTACCTAAGTTACAACATGGCAGCGCCCACTGTTTTACAGACACTAAAACTTTACACTTATTTTGTCACTATTTAAACAACTAATGAAACTTTAATAAATACATCTACATGTTATTCTCAGACTAATCTTTTCTTTGAATGCATCATGCTATCTAGCATTTATTTAGCGTTTAATGTCCCTTTAATGCTGTAGGTGTAAACTCCCTAATATTTTATTTAATGATTCCAATAGAACATGTAATTTTATACAACTTTATATTTTAATTATCAAATTTGCTTCATTCTCTTGATATCCTTTGTTAACGGAGCATACTACTGGGAATTAGCTGAAAACTTCTTGTGAGCCAATCAAAAGAGGCGTATATGTGCAAATTAGATAATAGAAGTGGAGTTGTTTAAAAATGCAATGATCATGACATCTGCCTTTTTTCCAGCAATGGTCTATATTTATAAAAACTTTATCACCTGGAGAAATAGATTACTTAATATTCCCATTTCGGAACTCTGAATTAGTGTTACTCGGAATCTGGTGATTTACTAGGATTATTATCTTTTTTTTTTTTTTCCCTCTTTCTCTCCTCTCCCGCACCTCCCCCCCCCCGACCCTTCGTATCCCCCTTCATATAAAATACTTTTCTATGATCCCCCTCCCACAGAGGAAGGGAGTGGGGAGGAGACAATAATAAAAATGTACATATATAATTTTTCTGTTATGTTTTAATCAACATAGTAATAGTTGAAATTTGTTTAACTTGATCAAAAATATGTTACAACTAAGATGTTTGATAATTTCTGTTTTTGCTTTGGAATTGTAATGAAACTCCATGAGCTTGAGTATTTGTTTATGTACAATGTTAATAAAAATTATAAATAAAGAAAAAAGAAGAAAAAATGCATGTTCTATCTGAATCATGAAAGAAAGAATTTTGGGTTTCATGTCCCTTTAATTTTATATAAAAGGAATAAAGAATTCAATACACTTTATCTGATGTCTCTTTAGTGTCACATCAGGTATATATTATGTGGCTACTTACTGGCCAGAGTAACGATGGCTGGAACACTCACTATCGATCCCACCGCTGTCCGAGCAACGCACTGATACCGCCCTACTGTATCATTGTTCAGATTGGTGATGACTAGGGATCCCCCAGATGCCAGGACTCCAGGAACCTCCCCCTCTTCTCCGAGCTCTACTCCATTGAGCCGCCAAGAAATGACTGCGCTAGCGGGCTCTACTGCACAACTTAGAGTCACGGACCCTCCGTATTTCTGGAACGTCGAAACGGGCTGGACCAGGAAGCGGGGTGTTGGGACTGCAGAAAACAAAGACACCATGTTCATCATGCAACTAAAAATAATAACTAATAATAGGAAATAATATTCACCACAATTGTTTGCTCAATGTATAAGTTATATCTTTATTAGTCTATATATTATCATTCATACTGATAATGTCAGTGGTTACAGGGATAACTGGTTTCCCTATTATTAAAGGGATACTAGGGATAACATTTTTTCTTTGTTCTTTTGCTATCTTTGTTTAAAAGGCAGTAAGTAAAGCTTAGGAGCCAGTCCATTTTAGGTTCAGCACCCTGGATAGCGCTTGCTTATTAGTGGATACATTCAACCCCCAATAAGCAAGTGTAACCCAGGTTCTAAACCAAAAAAGGGCCTTTAAATAAAGATAGCAAGAGAACGACAAAAAATTGATAATATGAGTAAATTAGAAAGTTGCTTAAAATTGCATGCTCTATCTGAATCATAAAAGATAACAATTTGTGTTTAGTGTCCCTTTAAGTGGAGAAAAGCCAGTGTTTATTTCAGTTACGTCCCTCTGACCTTGTGATGTCATTTAAAGGGCGCACATAACCCTCCTCTCATCGCACAGGCACACACTGCAGATGCTTTGTCTTGTGAATTATCCACAAATGGCCTCAATTTCCCATCATTTTAAAACCACAATGTCTTCCACATGTGCTGAAGACTCCCTCCTATAACTGCTCTAATTACAGTACTGATCCGCGCTTCATCATGAGCACTCTCCTAATTCCCATGCTTAATTTTATGACATCATGTCTGTTTTCTTTCAATGACATCACTTGTCCAGCAGAGACTCAGTAACGGTTTTAAACTTGACAAACGTTTCGTTTTCAGCAGATAAACTGCATTTTATATAAAGCACCATAGATCTAAGGAACTGTTACTGGACTGAGGGTCTCTCTTATAGATAGACAGTGGCAGTGCTGAGGTGCTGAGTGGAGCTATGGACAACCACTTTCAGTACGGTGCCGGCTGTCAAATAAGTGTGTTCTTTTTCTTCTTTACAAGTAATGTGCTTTACGCAGAGCAATAAAAGAGGTAAAGAAGGGTGTAGTGGCATAAACAATAAATATAATAATAAATAAAAAGGTAGTAACAGGTACCAGAAGATGATGTCTACATCTGTACCTTTTGCACCCTTCATATGTGGATTTGTAAGCTATTTTTTTACAGTATAGATTAACCGCACATGAAATTGGAACTGGTTGTTAAATACTCTCTTCTGTGGACTAAGACATCTTTATTGTAAAATATTCCATTAAAACGATAGGAAAGTCAAAATTAAACTTGCATGATTCAGACAGAGCAGGTCATTTTAAGGGGCATATTTATCAATGTGCGAGCGGACATGATATGAAGTAGCGTATCATGTCCGCCGCACATCAATAAATGCCGACAGCATACGCTTTTATCATTGGCTCACAGAGACTAACGGCATTGAAATCCAAGCCTGGGCTATCCTGTGGGACAGTGTAATTTTCAGTCTGACCGGAGCGTGTTAGTGCCTGGTGTCTTTCAGGACTGTCATTTAGCTGGCTTAGGGACGTGCTAGCATGTGGGGTATATTTAATGTAGATCTGTGTGTTCTATTTTTCATCTGCTGATGATTTTATTGGTACATAGGGTTTTTTAGGTAAAGGAATACTTTGTGTATCTCTCAATAAAGCGATTATTTTGGTATTTGGTGCGGCCTTGTCCTGCTTTGGTTTAAGTGGTATTCATTTTCACTGAACTTTTCCTACATAATGTTTAAATCAATATATATATATATATATATATATATATATATATATATATATATATATATATATATAATATGTTGCACCCCTAGATCTAGAATAGCCTTACTGTGTTTTTTCTTAAAACAAACTGTGTTTGCTTTGTTAGTTAACTCTAATAAGCTTTCCTTTCTGACAGATCTGCAATCCTACTGTTGTGGAATTTTTTCAAGCAGAATTGATTGGTTTTGTTCAGAGATAAACACGATTAGGTCTTAGTAATTTCAAACAAACAGTTTTAGGACAACTAGGAACAATTTAAAATGGTTTTAAATATGAGCATATGTACATATGTAGGAGTTCAATTTTCCATTTTTCTTTTCTTTCATTGTTTAATTTAAATTTATTTATTTTAATTATTCATGTGTACGTGTATTTGTATGCATAAAATGTGTATGTATGTGCACAATACATGTAAATGCATATACAAAGGTTAGTTTACCTGTAAAATGTAATATGTAACTTGTGTTCTTAGAGACACATGCATGTATGCCTAAGTGAGTATACTTTTACATGGATGTGCCATTTAGAGAGTTCCTCTTACTATTGATCAATTAACCATGTTTTGTAACCCAATCATGTCCCTATGAAAAATGTATGGGGCATAAATTGTAATTGAATGGATTGTGTCCCATATTATGATAATACAGTATATATATTTTGAGGCATATTATGTAGTAACATAGAAGGTTTACATTAACCTATTGCATATCCTTGCCAGTTAAGTTTTAACCTATCAGGCTTCCCCTGTTGCCTTAAATAGGCAAGCAGGTGTTTTATCTGTAGCTATGATTACGCCCTGACGGGCGAAACATGTCAGCAGCAGTTTTCTGCAAGCAAATGCTATCGTTGTGACCCTCTATGATCATGTACTTATGGATTTTTTATCTGGAATAATAAATCAAGTTGTGTTGAAAGCCGTCTGCATACCTTTGTTTTTTCATCTTACTATATATATATATATATATACTATATATATATATATATATATATATATACACATACATACATACATACATATACATACATACACACACACATAAATGTATATAAATAATACATATCTATCTATCTATCTATCTATATATATATATATATATATATATCAGGGGCGTATTTTGGCTTAGGCAAACAAGGCACTTGCCTAGGGCAGCAGATTGGGAGAGGACAGCACTCTTTTGTGGCTATATTTGTAAGAAGTTTATGGTTATTTTAGAAGTATTTAACACAGGTATATAATGGGAGATTTTGCCTAATAAGCTTACATTCTAGGGGGGTATAATAAGACTGTCCATGGAGCTTACAGTTTAGAGGTAGCTCTGAACTTTTTTTTTTTTTATTATTTAGCTAGCTACTGCCTTTAGTTATGTTGGCATTCAGCACTAAGTATTGTGTTTGGAGAAGTATTTTTAAAGAAATATGTATGTGTTTTTTATGTATATTGCAGCAATAGATAGATGTATGTGTATATATGTGTATATATGTGTATGTGTGCAAACATGTATTTGTATGTGTATAACTCTGTGTGTGTATGGGTCTGTGACTGTGTGTGAGCATTTATTTTGGAAACGCCATAAAAAAAAATTCTCATTACTCCATGTCCAAAAAATATTATGGTCAAAAAAGGCCTAAAACCTTAGGGGGTGGGGGCAGCAGAATTTTGAGTGCCTAGGGCAGCACAAAACCTAAATATGCCACTGATTTTATATATATATATATATATATATATATATATATATATATATATATATATAATGTGAAAGCATAGAAATAATGTGTTTTATTTCATCACCAACCTGCAATGAAATATTACTGGTATGTTATTTCAATCCTTTATTAAAACACCCTCACCCCATCTTTCAACGGAAACCATGCTACGTGATGTGTAATGCATCAGCTGCCATAAATAAATGTCCGTACGTATCCAAAAATAACAGACAAAGCATACCCTGGCACATGGATCTATTAACCCTTCCTTTGCTAGAGGAGATGGCATCAGATTGACTGATAGATCCCCCAGGCTAATAAGGCAAGTACCAACCTGCTATACCGAGTAATATTACAAGACATGTAAAGTGCATCTTAAAAAAACAAAGCAAAAAAAAACAAAACAAAGAAAAAACTTTTCTCCTAGCACTTTGGATAAATATCTCTAGTAGATTAAACTGTTGACTTTCTTTATATAAAATAAATCATCTATAATAAAGGGAGAGTAAATGAAAGTGCTGCAGAAGGTTTCTTTCTATCGAAAAATAAAATATAGAGAAAGTAGCCCCTTATATATATTATATTACCAACATCAGCCTTCTCTTAAAGGGCCAATATACACCAAATGTTTTGTAGATTATCCATGTATATAGCCCATCTGGGAGAGTTTTGCTTATTCTTTAATAACATTGTATAGATTTTCAGACTCCTAACCAAGCCCCTCAGTGCCAGAAGTAGACTGAAGTCTACAAATTCCTGCCTGTTTCTTTTTGTGTAATCTGTCTTTTCATACGCAGGGGGAGTGTCTGCAATGTAGCCACTTTCCCTGGGTGTTCCTGCTTATCTAATCAACAATTTTTTAAAGGTTTTATACTGAATTTTTAGATCAGTATCTGTGAATATTCATCTTTATAGTAGTGTCAATCACATGCAGTTATATAAAAATTGGTGCATACTGTCCTTTTAACTACGTCTTTTTTCAAGGAGGTGAGCAGGCACCATATTACTTGCACCATAGACTTTAATGTGGTGTGCACTTCAGTACAGAAATAAGTAAACACCTTGAGATTTTTATATGAAATGTTTAGTGATGCTGATGCATAATTTAACAACTTTCCAATATATTTGTATTTATTTTGTCCCCTTTTCATGTTATTTAACTGGGGGGGGGGGATTAAGTAATTTCTAATTCTCAAAACCTGAAATGCACCTGCTGACTTCTCAAGGGTAACTGCTCCGTATCTGTCTCTTACTAGGTTTATCAGATAACAACTACAAAACAATGTACTTTATACTAAATGTATGACAGTGTTTAGCCGTGTTGTCTGCTGACTAAAGCCCTAATTGGCTGCTCCAGATAAGGCACGTGGTGGGTGGAGTTTGGCTATTAAAAACAACTGCAGTAAAAAAGGATGTTAATTTGTTTTGCAATTTTGGGATAAACCCCTTAAAATCCCCCTAAGTAGGTTGTCTTATCTTCTTTGTTGCAGCCAATCAGGGATTAATATA